>NC_090450.1:994743750-995044250 GCF_031143425.1 Pleurodeles waltl | reverse complement strand
CGACGGCCTACCACGACGGTGTGCAATGCCAACGCAGTTACCCCACAATCCCATTGTCCCAGTTTAGAGGTCAGGCAGCCGCCATTTCAGGGGCCCACATGGCTTCATTTACTTCTGTGTCACACATAGCTAGGCCTACACTCAACACACATACAGGAAGGGTTTTGTGTTTGGTGTCGTCTTCTGTGTAACTGTGGGTACATACCTGGAAAAAAATTGACTTGATCGTCGCTGTTGTCCTTCCTAGGCGCCGTCAGCTGGGACATTTGAGAAGATGGCGGAATCCTCCGGTGTACCGACCGCTGGTGGACCTGTTGACAATGGAGGAGCGACATTTAATCGTCACCTACAGGTTTGACCGTGCCACAATCCAGGAACTATGTACCCAGTTGGAGCCAGACCTGATGTCACCAATCCGCCATCCCACTGGAATCACCCCTGACGTGCAGGTGCTGTCAGTGCTCCATTTCCTTGCAAGTGGGTCATTTCAGACAACAGTGGCCATGGCATCAGTGATGTCCCAGCGTTTGTTTTCCAACGTGTTGTCCAGAGTGTTGTCTGCCCTGCTGAAACACGTAAGGAGATACATCATTTTCCCTGAGGTGGAAGATTTGGCTACAGTGAAAGGTGACTTCTATGCCCTTGGACATATCCCCAACGTCATAGGTGCCTTTGATGGGACCCATGTAGCTCTGGTCCCCCCCCCACAGGAGTGAACAGGTGCAAAGGAACAGGAAGAGTTATCATTCCATGAATGTACAGATGGTCTATATGCTATGTTTCCTGGCTCAGTGCATGACGCCTACATCCTGCGGAATAGCAGCATCCCTGATATGATGGGTCAACTCCAGAGGCACCGTGTGTGGATATTAGGGGACTCTGGTTACCCCAACCTGTCCTGGCTATTGACCCCAGTGAGGAATCCCAGGACCAGGGCAGAGGAACGCTACAATGAGGCCCATGGATGGACTAGGAGGGTGATCGAACGCACCTTCGGCCTCCTTAAAGCCAGGTTCAGGTGCCTCCATATGACAGGTGGTTCCCTATTCTACTCACAGAAGAAGGTGTGCCAGATCATCATGGCCTGCTCGATGCTTCACAATCTTGCTTTGCGACGCCAGGTGCCTTTTCTGCAGGCGGATGGTCCAGATGACGGTGTTGTGGCAGCTGTGGAGCCTGTGGAGCATGTGGACAGTGATGAGGAGGAAGCTGAGGAAGAAGACAACGACAACAGGGAGTCAGTCATACAGCAATATTTCCAGTGACACACAGGTGAGAACATTTTCATTTTTACCATTAAATTCACTGTCACACGTCCTCCTCTATCCTGTGTGTAATTTCATGGGATTATTTGGTAACTGAGTTGTTTCTTTCCTTTACGGTTTCACAGGTGTGGTTACCAACGTGTGTCATCTGCATGCATCCTTCAAGGACTTGTGATGTGTGACATTGGTATGTTGCCTTTACAACTAATAACGCATTTTGACACTGTCATAGATATTACATTTTACCAATTCATAGACTGACTCCAGATTGTTTTGTGTTTCAAGGGTGTTTATTGAAGTGCTCAAAAATGGAAGGGGGTTGTAAAATGGTGATGGGTGATGGCGGAGGAATGTCCATGGCAGAGTCCAGTCTATTAGTCTCACAGGTGCACCGCCCATATGGGCATAGGAAGTGGAGCTGGGGCAGTTTAAGTGTGGACAGGGTAACAAAGTGGGACAGTGGGGGGACAATCAGGGTGGTCTCATTTCCTGGCGGTGGTCTTGCCATCTTGCTCTGTCCTGTTCCTGGATCTCAGGGACCGCTTGCGTGGTGGTCGTCCGTCTGCAGGGGGTGGGGTGCTGGTGTGGTGGTCCTGTGGTGGGGCGTCCTGTCCACTAGCGCCGGCGGAGGTGGTGGGCAGTTCATCGTCCATGCTAGTGTCAGGGGCCCCTTGGAGTGCCACGGTGTCCCTCATGGTCTGCTGTATGTCCTTCAGCACCCCTACGATGGTGCCCAAGGCGGAGCTGATGGTCCTGAGCTCCTCCCTAAACCCCAAATACTGGTCCTCCTGCAGGCGCTGGGTCTCCTGAAACTTGACCAGGACCGTCGCCATCGTCTCCTGGGAGTTGTGGTATGCTCCCATGATGGAGGATAGGGCCTCGCGGAGAGTAGGTTCCCTTGGCCGGTCCGCCCCCTGTCGCACAGCAGCCCTCCCAGTTCCCCTGTGTTCCTGTGTCTCCGTCCCCTGGACCGTGTGCCCACTACCACTGCCCCCAGGTCCCTGTTGTTGTTGGGGTGGTGGGTTATCCTGGGTTCCCTGTAGTGGTGGACACACAGCTGAGTGACCTGTCCTGGGTCCGTCCGGAGGTTTGGGCCCGCTGGGTAGGTGCTGTGCTGGTGTTACCAGAGGGTGGAAGGTCAGTGTTGGGTTGTGCCTGTGCAAGGGCAACCGACTGTCCCGAGGCCTACGATGGTCCGGGCTGGTCATCAGGCTCCAGTAGGGAAGAGCTGCTATCGTCACTGTGGGCCTCTTCTGTGGGTGGAGTGGAGTTGTCTGGACCCTCCGGTGTGGTGACGGTCCTTCGTGATCCTGCAGGGGCATAACAGCATGATTATTGCATGTGTGTGTGTGATGGTGTGCAATGGGTGGGTGTGCGTGTACCCCAGTGCAAGCATTCCTATGTGGGGGCTTGTGTGATGATGGTTAGGGGGTTGTTATGGGTATGTGCACTGGCCATGCTTTCGTGATGGGTGTCCATGCTTAGTTGTGTCATGCAGGGCTTGGTGTTGGGATGTGTAGTTTGTGTTATTAGTACATTAGTGAGGAGTTGGGCTGATAGGGGAGGGTGGGGGTGTGTGATAGCATGCAGGTAGGGTGAGGAATATGATAGTTAAGATTTGACTTACCAGTGTCCATTCCTCCACCGACTCCTGCGAGGCCCTCTGGATGCATGATGGTCAAGACTTGCTCCTCCCATGTTGTTAGTTGTTGGGGAGGAGGTGGGGGTCCGCCGCCAGTCCGCTGAACCGCGATGTTGTGCCTGGAGACCGTTGAACGCACATTCCCCCGTAGGTCATGCCACCTCTTCCTGATGTCCTCCCGATTTCTTGGGTGCTGTCACACAGCGTTGACCCTGTCCACTATTCTGCGCCATAGCTCCATCTTCCTGGCTATGGATGTGTGCTGCACCTGTGAGCCAAATAGCTGTAGCTCTACCCAGACAATTTCCTCCACTATGACCCTGAGCTCCTCCTCGGAAAAGCGGGGGTGTCTTTGGCATGCCATGGGGTGGTGTGTGTGATGTGTGGGGCGGTGTGAGTGTTGATGTGTGTGGTGATGTGTAGTGGTGTGTGGTGTTTTTTGCGTGGATATTGTGTGGGTGATGGTGTTGTGTGCCTCTGTATGGTGGGGTTGTCTTTGCTGTGCTGTCTCTCTGGCATTCGTCTAAATTTCTGGTCGTAAGGGTTTGTGGGTGTGTGTTTTATATTGTGTTGGGTGTGTGGGAGTGTTGTTTGAATGTGTATCAGGTGTGTGTATTTAGAATTGTCCAATGTGGCAGTGTTTTGTATTTGTGTGTGTATTTTGAGCGCGGCGGTGTGTACCGCCAATGGAATACCGCGGTTGAAAGACCGCCGCGTGGATTCGTGGGTCGTAATAGCATGGGCGTGTTTCTGTTGGCGTGGAGGAATTGTTTTCGCCAGTTTATCACTGACCTTTTGTGTGGCGGACTTGTGTGGGTGTCTGAATTTTGGCGGATTCCGAGATGTGTGTCATAATACCTGTGGCGGGATACCGCGGCTGCGGCGGTGTATTGCCGGTCTTCTGCACGGCGTTAAGCGCCTTTTACCGCCAATGTTGTAATGACCCCCTAAGACTTATCCTAACTTTAAGTCTTGAACCTAACCTAACCTGTTCGTAAAAATGAAAATTGAAAAGCACCCTGACCCAAAAACTAAAGCTAACCTTAAGCCTAGTTCTGATCCTAAATCTAATACTAACCATACAATTAATCATGTCTCTGAGTCCCGGATCCAAGTTTGATGTAAACTTCAAAACTAAGCATAACCCTTACATGTCCTAAGCCTAACTAAATCCTAATCCTGAACCTGCTCCTAATGCTGAACCTACATTTGATTCTACCCATCAGCTCTGGGTCTAAGGCTTATTCAAACCTTAAATCCTCAATTTAAGCTTAATCCTAACCTTAAAACTGAGCAGAACTCTTACAGCTTCTAAGCCTAACTATACCCTATGCCCACGCCTGTGCCTATTCCTGAACCCACATCTAATCCAATTCCTCAACCCTGGTTCTAATGCTTATTCAAACCCCTATTCATCAACCTAAATTTAAGCCTAACCTTAAAACTGAGCATAGCTTTCACGCTTCCCAAATCTAACTATATCCTCTGACTGAACCTGCGCCTAATGCTGAACCTACATTTATCCTATCACTCTGCCCTGGGTCTCAAGCTTATTCAAATTCTAAGACCTCAACATAAACGTAATCCTAATCTTAAAACTAAGCATAACTTCAAAGTTCCTAAACCTGACTGTATCCCCTAACTCAAGCTGCGTCTAATGCTGAACCTACATCTAATCATACTTTGAAGCTATGATTCTAACATAGAGCTAACCCTTAGCCCTGCTCCTACGTCTAATGCTAACCCTAAAAAAGTGCCATGAACCTAGAACTAATGCTAACCCTAAACCTTGAACCTACACCTAATGCTGACTTGAAAGCTAACCCTAGATATAACCCTAGGAAAGTCCCAAGAATATGAAAATAAAGATAACTCCAAGACCTTTACAGATTAGTGTATTTAACTTTAAACTTGCCAGAATGTGTGTTTTAAGATCTGCTGTTCCCAGTGCATGGGGTACACTAGTTAATGTCCAGACCCCCTCCCACAAAATGTGAAATGAGACACGCTCCTGATAGAACAAAACATGATTTATTCTGATTTTATAATGGATTGTGGAGTTTGAAGATCATTTGTATCTGCCTCCCTTGGGTCATACAAATTCCTATGTAATCCATCAGTCTGCCCCTGTTCCTTTCGCATTTTTTGATAAATGATCCCAAGAGGGTACACTCATCAAAGGCCCAAACAGGCAGGCACTACATTCAACTGATGATGGCATAAAGTTTTACCCTATTGCAAGCGGAAAAGAAACTCAAAGGAAAACACTTGGTCATTTTCAATCTGCATTTCCTTCCAGGAGGGAAAGATACCTTAGTGGGTCATGCCACTAAGACCAAACAGCTTTTAAGATAGCTCAGTGGCATGATCAGTTGCTGCAGATGTGCCTGGACCTCCTACAGATCTGAAATGTGAATGTCTCAGCTTTTCATTCTTCTGAGGTAGATAATATATGTTCCAGTGAGTGAACCAATTATAATGTATATTATTTAAAAGGATCACGATGCAATTTAATGTGCTGTGTGCTTCTGAAATTATCAGATGAGTACACTCGTGCAGAAATCTGTGAACGCAACAGGTCAGAAGTTTGACTAGCTTGGTCTTTCAGAAGTGATTTGGGTGATATTAGCACCTTCCGCTTACAGCGCTTCGAAGCCTGCAGCGCACTCGTTTATCACACACATAGTGAAACAAGACTTGTTCTCTTTGTTGCAGCAGGATCCAGGCTTCAGATGCTGGAAAGCATGTCCTGGCAGTGCAGGCCGGGTGTGGATGAGTGGTCTTCGGGATCCAGTGTGTAGGTTGAAATGGGGTGCAGCCCTAGAGTAGACCCCAGGGACCTTATTATACATTGTGTCCCAGGTGCCCAATGCGCATGTGCACCCACTTTGTGTACCGCCGGGGCACAATGGTATTACAGAAGGGGCTGCGGACGCTTGTGCGTCCCATCTGTAATACTGATAGTGCTGACGCACATGCACTGCCAGCTCTATCATTGAAGGGTGTTCCCTCATATGCATGGGTGAGTCCCCCATGCCAATGAGGGAATCACCGTGCCTCCGCACCCACATCATATTATGGACTCGAGTGCAGAGGCAATCATGCCCCTAGGGGGCACCCTGAAATTGTGCCACAAAAAAGTGGTGCACTCTCAGTGCATCTCCTAAAGGCATCCCTCTAGAGGGGAGGAAGGGGGTCCCATGGATGCCCGAGACAACCCCCTGCAGGTGGGCGCAGTCACTGACTGCACCGGCCTGCAAAGGGATCTCTCTCTCCTCTCCAAAACGCGGACTGCATGCCACATAAACTGTGAAACTCAGAGCGTCTTTGAAGCAGCCACTCCATATTTCACTTGAATGCGCTGCCTCGAGGGCACTGCCAGTTTGTGGATGCTCTGGGGACACCATGTTCTTTGAAACATGGCACACTGTGCCTGTTGCAGCTGGTGCACCATTTGAAAGGTGTGCTGTGGTGCAAATAGGAAAAGTGCGGCGTATGCGTAATACAGCCCCAGGTCTATAGAAGTGGAGAGCAGCAACATAGCTTCTCTGTCTGAAAGATAACAGTGCCTTGAGCCCCTAGCTTCGGAGCACTGACCACTCTTCCAGCCTGCAGGATGACTGTCTGGAATATAGGCCAATCCCCGGGGACAATGATCCTGTGGGCCCAGAACTCAACACAGGAAGCACTACCTTTTGGATGGAGCCTCCTCTTCATCCTAGAAGGTCATTGGATGAAGGGGGGGGGGGGGCACTCAGAGCCTAGAACTCTATATCATTTCCATTTCCCCAACAAAATACAAGGCCTACCCAGGCTTCTACCCAGATGGGCACTACGGTTCCTTCCTCCAGGGAAGACGAACTGAGCTAGGGTAGAGCCTTTTAGATGAGATCAGTATTCAAGAGGTGCACTTTATAATCAGTCACTTGGAGTATACAATTTTGCACTGCAGAATTTTCTGCATAACTATGGTGGTCATTCTGACCTCGGCGGCAAAAGGCGCCTACCGCCGGTCAGAAATCCTCCATAATTCCGCCGCGGTCGCGGTAACCCGCCACGGTCATTCTGACCCGCAGCAGCCAAACCTCCGAAAATCCGACAGCCACAACAGACCGCCAGACCAGCGGTCGGCGGAAAAGTGGAGGTGACCAAACCTCCATCGTCACGCCAACAGAAATACGCCCATGCCATTACGACCCACGAATCCACGCGGCGGTCATTCAAACGCGGTTTTCCATTGGCGGTACACACCGCCGCGGTCAGAATACACACAAACGAACAAAACTCAGCCACATTGGCCGATTTGAATTCCACACACCTGATACACATACACACACCAATCCCACACACACAATACAATATAAAACACACACCCACATCACCCACAAACCCCTACGACAAAAAATTCAGAAAGAAGCACTGAGAGACACATCAGCGATCACAGAATACCATCACACAGAGGCACACTACACCATCACCCACACAATATCCACACACAAAACAACACACACCACCACACTCAACACACTTAACTACACATACTCCACCCCACACATCATACACACCACTCCATGGCACCCCAAAGACAGCCCCGCTTCTCAGACGAAGAACTCAGGGTCATGGTGGAGGAAATCGTTCGGGTAGAGCCCCAGCTCTTCGGCACACAGGTCCAATACACCAGCATTGCCCGGAGGACGGAGCTATGGCAGAGGATTGTCGACAGGGTCAACGCTGTGGGACAGCACCCCAGAAATCGGGAAGACATTAGGAAGCGATGGAACGACCTACGGGGGAAGGTGCGTTCCATGGTATCCAGGCACAACATCGCCGTGCAGAAGACTGGCGGAGGACCCCCACCTCAACCCCCACAATTTACAACATGGGAGGAGGAAGTCTTGAACATCCTGCATCCTGACGGCCTCGCAGGAGTCGGCGGAGGAATGGACACTGGTAAGTTGAAGCTTCACTACTGCTTCCCCCCCACCTGCATGCCAAATCATACCCCAACCCTCACCCCCATTCTCGAACCCCACCCTCACCCCCACCCCCATCCTCACCCCCACCCTCACCCTCACCCCCACCACCATCCTCACCCCCACCACCATCCTCACCCCCACCACCATCCTCACCCCCACCCCCAGCACACCTATTCCCTGCCAATGTCTCACCATCACAACCCACACATCCCAAAACCTAGGCCTGCATGAGTCCACTAAGCATGGACACCCATCACCAAAGCATGCCCAATGCATATACACATCCCCCCCACAAGCCACCCTCACCAAAGCCCCCACACACGAATGCCAGCACTTGGGGACACGGGAACCCACAGATACACCCATATGCCACACATTGAAACTATAACCATACCTCTATACCCCTGCAGGACCCGACCGCCAACACACCGCCACGGAGGGCCCAGAATTCTCCACACCCCCCACCCAAGAGGCCGTCAGCGATGACAGCAGCTCTGTCGACCTGGACACCGATGACCAGCCCGGACCATCGGGGACCTCTGGACAGTCGGTTCCCCTCAGACAGCCACAGGCCACTACAGACCCAAACCCCTCTGGGAACACCAGCACAGCTCCCACCCAGCGGGCCCATGCCTCTGTCTCCAGGGCGCATCAATCTGCGGTGTGTCTACCACTACAGGGCACCCAGGATAACCCACCACCCCAACAACAACAGGGACCTGGGGGCAGTGGTAGTGGGCACACCGGCCAGGGGGCAGAGGCCCAGGGAAACAGGGCAACTCGGAGGGCAGCTGTGCGACAGGGGGGGGACGGGCCCAGGGAACCCACTCTCCACGAGGCCCTCACCACCATCATGGGAGCATACAACCGCTCCCAGGAGACGATGGCGACGGTACTGGCCCGGTTCCAGGAGATCCAGGTACTGCAGGAGGAACACTATCGGGGGTACAGGGAGGACATCAGAGCCCTCACCTCCACCCTGGTTACCATGGTCGGGCTGCTGCAGGACCTCATCAACACCAGGACGGACACTCAACAACAACAAAGGGCCCCTGCCACTAGCCTGGACCAAGAACAGCCAACCACCTCCGCCGGCGCTAGTGGTCAGGAGGCCCCCGCACAACAGCAGCCCACCAGACCCCCACCTCCTGCAGGAGAAGAACCACCCCGCAAGAGGGCCCTGAGATCTCGCAAGAAGACAGAGTAGGATGTCAAGACCCCCGCCAGCAAAGGATACCACCTGATGTCATCCCACTGTCCCACATTGTCACCCTGTCCATCCTTGAACTGCCCATGCTCCATCTCTCCACAGGCCTCTGGACAATGCACCTGTGTGACTGTTACTCTGGACTCTGCCATGGACATTCCTTCACCATAGACCCCACCCACTTGAAACCACCCATCCCATTTTGAGCACTGAAATAAACACCCATTTAGCACAAAACTATCTGGAGTCTGGCTGTGATTTCAAAATATTGTAATTGACATGACAGTGCAAATATGTCCTTGTACATAGTGAAGTCAACAAACAGCTGCCACAAAGCTGTAGTCCATGGGGAAACGAAGCACAGGACTCGTAGTGGGGACCCCAGATCTGAAATAGGGATGGAAAAGCCACAACTCAGTCATCATACACTGGGGCAAATAGACAGGCAGCAGAGATGCAGGAGAGTAGTTCACATTCACTAAATTATGTTTGAATTGTTACCTGTGTCCTATTGGAAGTACTGTTCAATGATTCTGTCCCTGTTGTCTGTTTCAGCCCCGTCGTCTTCCTCCTCGTCACTCTCCACAGGTTCCACAGCTGCCACTACACCACCGTCTCGACCATCCTCCTGCAGGAAAGGCACCTGGCGGCGCAAAGCCTTGGCGGGGATGGGGGGCATGTTGGGCCTGGCGGGGGGCCTGGCGGGGGGCCTGGCGGGGATGGGGGGCATGTTGGGCCTGGCGGGGGGCCTGGCGGGGGGGGCCTGGCGGGGATGGGGGGCATGTTGGGCCTGGCGGGGGGCCTGGCGGGGGGCCTGGCGGGGATGGGGGGCATGTTGGGGCTGGCGGGGGGGCCTGGCGGGGATGGGGGGCATGTTGGGCCTGGCGGGGGGGCCTGGCGGGGATGGGGGGCATGTTGGGCCTGGCGGGGGGCATGGCGGGGGGCCTGGCGGGGATGGGGGGCGTTGGGCCACTGGCAACGAAAATGCAGACAAACTTGAACGTGGTATTTCTCCCTCCCTGTACGTGTCACATAGGTCCGCGCCCATGAGAAGATCAGGATTTGGCGTGCCATCGCCAAGGAAGTCCGGACCCTGGGGGTCCACCATCGATGGGGCACCCACTGCCGCAAGAGGTGGGAGGACATCCGCCGCGGGACCAAGAAGACCGCCGAGACTCTGCTGGGGATGGCCTCCCAACGTAGGCGGGGTGCCTGCCGTCAACTGACCCCCCTGATGTTCCGGATCCTGGCGGTGGCCTACCCTGATTTGGATGGGCGCGTGAGGGCAGCACAGCAGACACAAGGGGGTGAGTACAAGCATCATCTACTCTGTTGTCGCGCAGTGGAGGTGTCTGGGTGGGGGAGGAGGGCTGGGGGTCCCCCTAGGCCAGGGCGATATCTGTAGGCTGGGCACCCCCGTAAGCCCCTGTGTCCCCAGCCGCCACCCTCAGTAGTGTGTCAGTACAGCCATCCCTGGGCCGTGTCATCCATGGGTGCAGTTGTCAACTCTAGGCGTGTAGGGCATGTTCCACGGAATGTGTAGCGGACCCCAAGTGCGCAACTTAGTGCAGGGGGCATCTGTGTCTGTCATGTCCGCTAACTGTACCGGTGATCCATGTACTCAAAATCTCTTTATTTCTCTCTCCCCCCCCCTTTTTGTTTGTCTTTCTGTGCTTGTGTGCATCAGCATCATCAGGCGGAGGAGAAGTGGCATCGGGGCAGGAGGGAGCTGCATCTCACATGGCCCAGGAGGGCCATGCCACAGAGTCTGACTGGACCAGTGAGACGGAGGGCGAGGGGAGCTCCACAACGGGGACGACTGGACCCTGCAGCGACACGGACACGTCCTCGGAAGGGAGCTCCCTTGCGGGGGTGGCACCATCCGTGCCCCCCGCCATTACAGGTACAGCCGCCACCCAGCGCACCATCTCCGCCCTCCCAGCAGCCCCTCAGCGTTCGCCCCGTGCCCGCTCTGCCAGGAAGCCGGGCATCTCCTTTGCCCCAGGCACCTCAGGCCCTGCCCCTGTTACCCCCACTGCCCTCAGTGAGGAGGTCATTGACCTCCTCCGAACGCTCATTGTTGGGCAGACTACCCTTTTGAATGCCATCCAGGGGGTGGAGAGGGAGGTTCATCGCAGCAATGCGTACCTGGAGGGCATTCATTCGGGTCAGGCTGCCCATCAGCGATCGTTCCACGCTCTGGCCTCAGCACTGACGGCAGCCATTGTCCCTGTCTCCTGCCTCCCTCTACTAACTCCCTCCTCCCAGACTCCTGTTCCTCTGCCTGTCCCACCCACACCATCAGACCAGCCTGCACACACCTCAACACCCAAGAGCAGCTCATCCAAACGTAAGCACCACAGATCACGCAGACATTCACACAAGCAACATTCCGATGCAGACATGCCAACAGTCACTACCACCTCTGTGACCCCCACCTCCTCGTCTCCCTCCTCCCTCCCTGTGACGTCTACACTCACACCTTCATTCACCTCACCATCAGCCAGTGTTTCCATCACCAGCATACCCTCCACTCCAGTCCGCACACGTGCAGTCACCACCCCCACTGCCATTTACACGTCCCCTGTGTCCTCTCCCACTGTGTCTGTCACCCCCTCTTCCACACCACACAAACGCAGCCACCCACCCACCCAACAGCCATCCACCTCACGACAGCCTCCCGCTCCTGCACCTGCACCCAAAGACAGCAAACTTGTCTCGCCTACAACCACATCCTCTCCCTCCACTCCCATACCCACTGTACCTACCACTCTCCATTGTCCCAAGAAGATCTATCTCTCTACTGCTACCTTCTTTCCTGACCCTGAGCCCCCCCCCTCCTTCTCGTCGGGGTAAAAAGAGCACCTCAGCCACCACCAGCCCGGCAGCCCCCTTGACAAGGGTGCAGGGGTATTGGAGCCCACCAGCCCGCAGGTCTGGATCTTCGCCCAGCAGCAAGGGGACAGCCAGCCCACCCCCTGGGAAGAGGAGCAGAAGGCGGAAGGGCCGCCGCCGGAGCCCGGATTCGATATCCCCCCAGGACACTAGCCAGCCACCGTCAACAGCCACAACTCCAAAGGGAGGAAAGGGCCACAGACTCCCGACTAAGGAGGGCAAGGGCAGCAAGGCGGAGAAGTCAGGCAGCAGGCCTGCTGCCCATGGAGGACCCGTCACAGCTGCCCAGGAGGAGCCCGCAACCCCCATAGCCGCTGCCCCGGGAGGAACCGGCACAGCTGCCCCGGGAGAGCCCACCACCCCCATAGCCGCTGCCCAGGGAGGACCCAGCCCAGCTGGCCAGGAGGGCCCCACCACCCACAGCCCAGGTGGGCATTGAAGGAGCACCATCCCCGCTGCCCAGGAGGGCACCACCAGGCAATGAGCAGTTGGCCATAGAATGGCCGCCGTCTCCAGCACCGCTCCGCTGGGGACCGCCGTCTCAAGAACCGCTGAACTGGGCCCTTCAAGGCAAGAACCGCTGAACTGGGCCCCGCCGTCTCCAGCACCGCTCCGCTGGGGACCGCCGTCTCAAGAACCGCTTAACTGGGCCCTTCAAGGCAAGAACCGCTGAACTGGGCCCTTCAAGGCAAGAACCACTGAACTGGGCCCTTCAAGGCAAGAACCGCTGAACTGGGCCCTTCAAGGCAAGAACTGCTGAACTGGGCCCCGCCGTCTCCAGCACCGCTCCGCTGGGGCCCGCCGTCTCAAGAACCGCTGTACTGGGCCCTTCAAGGCAAGAACCGCTGAACTGGGCCCCGCCGTCTCCAGCACCGCTCCGCTGGGGCCCGCCGTCTCAAGAACCGCTGTACTGGGCCCTTCAAGGCAAGAACCGCTGAACTGGGCCCTTCAAGGCAAGAACCACTGAACTGGGCCCTTCAAGGCAAGAACCGCTGAACTGGGCCCTTCAAGGCAAGAACCGCTGAACTGGGCCCTTCAAGGCAAGAACCGCTGAACTGGGCCACGCCGTCTCCAGCACCGCTCCGCTGGGGCCCGCCGTCTCAAGAACCGCTGTACTGGGCCCTTCAAGGCAAGAGCCGCTGAACTGGGCCCTTCAAGGCAAGAACCACTGAACTGGGCCCTTCAAGGCATGAACCGCTGAACTGGGCCCTTCAAGGCAAGAACCGCTGAACTGGGCCCTTCAAGGCAAGAACCGCTGAACTGGGCCCCGCCGTCTCCAGCACCGCTCCGCTGGGGCCCGCCGTCTCAAGAACCGCTGTACTGGGCCCTTCAAGGCAAGAACCGCTGAACTGGGCCCTTCAAGGCAAGAACCACTGAACTGGGCCCTTCAAGGCAAGAACCGCTGAACTGGGCCCTTCAAGGCAAGAACCGCTGAACTGGGCCCTTCAAGGCAAGAACCGCTGAACTGGGCCCCGCCGTCTCCAGCACCGCTCCGCTGGGGCCCGCCGTCTCAAGAACCGCTGTACTGGGCCCTTCAAGGCAAGAACCGCTGAACTGGGCCCTTCAAGGCAAGAACCACTGAACTGGGCCCTTCAAGGCAAGAACCGCTGAACTGGGCCCTTCAAGGCAAGAACCGCTGAACTGGGCCCTTCAAGGCAAGAACCGCTGAACTGGGCCCCGCCGTCTCCAGCACCGCTCCGCTGGGGCCCGCCGTCTCAAGAACCGCTGAACTGGGCCCTTCAAGGCAAGAACCACTGAACTGGGCCCTTCAAGGCAAGAACCGCTGAACTGGGCCCTTCCAGGCAGGAACCGCTGGCCCTTTGGCAGACGTGGCAGGGCAGGATCTGTCTCGGGCAGGGCTGCAGGATGTCCTCTGGCCAACATGCCTCCTCCAGTGGCAGTGGAGTCTGTTATGGACTGTTTGGACTGTGGCTTTGCTCTCCCCAGGATGGCCCAGTGGGCAGGCCACCCACTGTATGGACTGTATGGACTGTGGCTTTGCTCTCCCCAGGATGGCCCAGTGGGCAGGCCACCCACTGTATGGACTGTATGGACTGTGGCTTTGCTCTCCCCAGGATGGCCCAGTGGGCAGGCCACCCACTGTATGGACTGTTTGGACTGTGGCTTTGCTCTCCCCAGGATGGCCCAGTGGGCAGGCCACCCACTGTATGGACTGTTTGGACTGTGGCTTGGCTCTCCCCAGGATGGCCCAGTGGGCAGGCCACCCACTGTATGGACTGTTTGGACTGTGGCTTTGCTCTCCCCAGGATGGGCCAGTGGTCATGGAGTCCCCTCGTGGATCTGGCGTCGTGTACTCAAGTGGCTGAGGTGCCCCCCCTTCCCTTCCCCCTGAGGTGCCTGTCCTTTTTTCTTTCTGATGCCCCTGCGGTGTTCTCTCCGTGGAGTTCTTGTCGTGGGACTGGGCCTTGCCCCTTTGCTCAGGACCCCTGTGGTCCACGGACAGTGGTTGGACTACATTTAGTAGTTGTATATATTTTGTACATAGTTTATTTATTTATTTGGATTACTGCTGTCCATTTTTCAATATATCTGCCCGTTTGAGATCTCTTCTTTTGGTCTTTGCATTATTTCGGAAGGGGGGGGTTTGTGGGTTGTGTCAGTGATCTGTGGGAATGCATTGATGTGTGTGTTGTAGTGGGTGTGGGTGGGTGGGTGTGTGCCGGTAATCTTTTGCCTCCCCTGTGTCGTAGGTGCAGTACTCACCGATGTCTTCCGCGCCGCCGGGCGTGCTCCTGGTACAGGAGCAGGTATAGGAGTGCGGGGATGACCTGCAACTCGGGTTCCATACTGCCGGAATCTCGCGTGGTGTATGTGGAGGTGAGCGTTTTCCCATTCGTAGTCTGTTTCCGCCGTGTTTTTATCGGCGGTGCTCCCGCCCCGGAAAAGGTGGCGGATTGGTGGGTCGTGATAGGGTGGGCGGTACATTGTCTGCCGCCTGGCTGTTGGCGGGGACCGCCACGCTGTTTGTTTGTTCCGCCGTGGCGGGCGGAGTGTTAATGCGGCGGGCTGTGTTGGCGGTTCCCGCCAGGGTCAGAATTGCATATTTTGGACCGCTGGCCTGTTGGCGGGTTGGCCGCCGCTTTATCACCGACCGCCAGGGTCAGAATGAGGGCCTATGTGTTTAATGTACTTGCCAAATAATGAATTATCTGTTGCATAATTGGCAACAATTAACAAAAAATGATGTTTTTATCCGAAACGGATCAAACGTTAATAAAATATGGTGACACCTGTTCTTGCACAGTGGAAGGCCCTTCACACAGGTTGGCTGATCGCCTTTCAGTTGCTTGTTTCTTTATTTCGGTGCTAATGAGCTGAAACCTTCACCCAGACAGTGTCAACATGTGTGAAAAAATATAGAAGTAATACTGTCACAAAAAGTGCTGTGTTGCACAGTATTTGACTTTTCTTTCTGCATAATTTAGTCAACCATGCCGCATAATTTGGCACTGCCCTGCTGCATAATTCCAGTGGCCTTGACTTTAACTAAGATACTCATTGCCAGGTCCTTCAAACTGGTTGTGACCAAGCAGTTGGAAGTTCTGGTCTCCCAGCTGGATTTTTGTCCAGTGAGTTTTCTAAAACTGATAACCCCTGTTCCTTTCCAGTACAGACGTGGTAAAATGATATGAACCCCTGTCAGTGTCCCCCATCAGAGGGAATGCATGGTCAGCTCTCCACAGGGTGACTTGGGTAGGTTGACCTACATCACCACATGTTTAAGACCTAATAACACCACTAACAATTGCCAGCAATAACCCCTGCTTACTAGACAAAGATAACTTCTTTCTCCTGGACTTCTCAGCAGGGTTTGACACAGTAAATCACACCACTTTCCTAAAACCTTCCAAGAGAGAAAGGGCCTGATTGGCATACTTCTTACGAGCTCTGTCTTACCCAGAAACCAGATGTCACTTCATACAAATCGACAAATTATCTATCGAAGCTCTCAAAGATTCAAGTAATATTTCAAGCTTCTATTCCATACCCCACTCTTTCAAACTTTAAATGGACTCACTTGCCTCCTGTCTGAAAAATTCAAAACACTTTTAGGCAGACAATACTCTGCTCTATTTGAGAATTTCCTCCCCTAAGATCCTTGAATATGTAGCCCAAACTTTGGGTGATACCCAGTTTTAGATAATGCCACATCGTTATGAACTAGTTCCCCAAACTATTGCCCCTTATTTAAAACTTCAAGCACAGTTTAAGGCACTCACTGTGCTGAATTGACGCTCTGCCATTGTGGGATGCACCCATCACTTGGCATCTTCCTGGATTAGAATCTCAATGGTCAGATGTCAATCAACGCATTGGCCAAGGAGGCAGGGCCTCAGCTCTGGCTCCTAACAGGTATTAAGGGGGTTATTCCAACTTTGGAGGAGGTGTTAATCTGTCCCAAAAGTGACAGAAAAGTGACGGATTTACCACCAGCCGTATTACGAGTCCATTATATCCTATGGAACTCGTAATACGGCTGGTGGTATATCCGTCACTTTACCGTCACTTTTGGGACGGATTAACACCTCCTCCAAAGTTGGAATAACCCCCTAAATTCTTTACCCCAGGACATGACTTCAAGAAATTGATTCAACCCATTGTGCTATTGAGGTTGAATGATAGACTCTCTCTACTCACAGAAATTCCTAAATTACATACAGCCAACCCCTTCAAACTCCTGGCACTCATCTTCTCGAGTGACAGTCGGGTACCAGAATGTGACTATATCCTACCAATTGTGATAATCCTAAAATGGCACTCGATTGAGGCAAAAAGAATCTTGAACTAGTCTGCATAACTCATAAGGCAAACTTTAAGCTTGAATACCCTCCTTCGTCAAAAACCCTTCCTTCAAGAAAACAAAAATACTCAGGCAATCCATCTCTGGGAGCTCCATCAGAGTCTGAAACTTGATTCTTTCAGCCACCAGTACTGAAGTCCTTGAATAGTTTGATGGACCTGATGCTCCATCACAACTGTGGCTGATGTCCTGTCTTCTGCATCACTAGTTCATCATGGCCCATGTCTGTCAATATGTGCACAAATGTGTTCTTATTGTATGTACCTGTGCTACATTGTTATATGTGTCCGTTTTGTATATACAATGTATATACCAATCCTCCTTGTAATCTATGTGAAGGGCTCTGGCAGCCACTGGGTCAAGTCTGCATTTTATTTACCTACTCATGAGTAAATAAATAAATAAAAGTGGGCCATGGATGCAGAAGCATGGTTTGGAATTGGAACTAGGGGTGTGCGAAATTTGCATAATTTGCTTCTACAATATTACGCTAAATTTGGGGAAACATGTTAAACAGTGCGTAGTTATCTGAAATACAAAAGCAGAATTTAGCACTATATTTTAGTACAAAATGTGTTCTTGCTTCCATTTTGGATGCACATCAGCATTTTGTGGCAAAAAATTGGCACCAAAAAAACTGTAGCAAAACGGTTCTCTCGCTTTCTGGTCGCTCGCTTCACTCCAGCACTCCTGAAATCCAGTGCTATAATGTGTGAAAGAAAAAATGTGCAATTACATAACTTGGCATAGTGGTGTAGTTCTGCAAATTTTACATAATGAGAATAATGCAAAATTACGTGAATTATGCACGCATAATTCAAGTTTTGCCTGGCCCTACTTAGAATGCCAGGGATGGCATGTACTCCACCTTTTCCAAGCTCATCATGGACTTTGCCTGTAGTGTCACACAACATGGCAGGGCTAAGAAAAGATGGGTTTCTTACAAACTCTCCAGCACCCCCAAGGACTTTCCATGAGAAGGCCGTACAGCAGTGGTTCCCACTGTGTAGTCCAAGGACCCCTAGGGGTTCTCAAAGACTCCTCAGGGGGTCCGTGACTGCTTAGAAATAACTAATATTAACAGATCAACAAAGTGTATATAAATAAATTGGATAAATGTACAAGTGAACATTTTAAAACGCACTGTAAATGTCAAGGAATTTGAAATTTGAGGCTCAAAATCAAATTAGTATCACCAAATTGATTCACAGGTGCATCAAACAGAATATTGTATGGACGGTGTGGCTTCAATTGAATTTAGAAAAGCTCCAACCTACTTATTAATTTTTTTTATTTATAATTGTTTGCAACTTAAATAAAATGTGTTATTTGTGGATGTTTTTCATGAATGCTGTCTCTATTGTTTGTGTGTTGTTTTGTGTCTCAAATCATCAACAATGCTTAGGCCGGGGTCCCCGGCTTCCAGTAATGACTCAGTGGGGGAAGGGTGTTCCCGGTTTCCAATAATGATTCAGTGGGGGCCCTGGGTTCCAGTAATGATAAAGTGGGGGCCCACAGAAGACAAAAGGTTGGGAATCACTGCCCCACAGGGCAAAAGACTGGGTGGGAGATTACGGTACATTCTTGGCGTTTGCCAATCCTGGTGGGAGGGTGAGAGCACGTCTTGGCGCATTTGCATCATAATTAATCATTTGTTGCAAAATTTGCACATTTTAACAAAAACTAAAAGTTTTTAGCTCCAACTGAGCTAAAGTTACTAAAAATGTGGCCCTTGTGTTAATGTACAGTGGAACGCCCTCGGCACAGGTTAAGTTAACGTATTTTAGTGTTAAATTGCTAGTAATGAAGTGAAACCTTTGCACAAACGAACCTGTTTCACAAAGGTAAACTTACCTTTCTGTGTAAGTTTACAATTTTTTGCAATTCACAAACCAATTTTACGAGCAGTATCTTTACGACTGTGCCAATAAAAAGAAAAACAGTTGTAAAGATACTACCCGTAAAACTGCTTTGTGAATTGCAAACCTGTGTAAAGTTACACAAAAATGTAAGTTTACATTTGTGAATCAGGCCCAAAGTGTTAACATGCGAAAAAATACCAAAATAATGAAGTACCGCTTTCATAAAACGTGCCATGCTACGCAGAATAAGTTGATTTTTCTTGCAGCATAATTTAGTCAACTCTGCCGTATATTTCGGTTCTCCCATGCAGCATAATTCCAGTGGCCCTGACTTTAATGAATGGACTGACTGCCAAGGACGTGGAAGTTCTGGAAATGCACAAGGCATCATCTGAAACCTCCTCACCCAGTGGAGGACAGCGGCTGTGCTCATCCCTGCCGGGTCTGAACAAAGTGGGGTGCAATGGAACTACTGATGGGTAAGGTCTGCTCCTAGGTTACCAGACAGTTGTCCCCATTTAGGGGTGTGGTGCCCTGAAGCATCTCCAGCATTTCTAGCGGGAGAAAGCGAAGTTTGTGTTGAGAGATAAAGGGGAGATAGGATACCCGGGTCCTTCAGGACAAGCAGGTCGGAAGGGGGTGCATGTGATGGGCCTGTTAGACCCCATGGCAGAGGTCTTCAAATTGGGGGGTGGGCCCCCAGGGGTGCCTCAAGTGATCCGGGGGGGGGGCAGACTCTGGCCAAAAGCAGCATTATACAGATAACAGGGCTTTGTTTTAAGCAGAAGCATGTTATTGCATTTTTAAAAAGGTGACAGAATGTTTAAATAGGTCTAAACATAATTAAACATTGCCATCTTCATAAAATAATTGTGAAACATTCTGTTGGGGGGCCAGTGATTTTTATTTTTCAACTGGGGGGGCGCGGCATTAAAAGGTTTGGAGACCACTGCCCAACGTTGTCCATTAGCTCATTGGGGACTGTTAGCCAATAAAAGAGCTTTAAATAGGGGTCTGAGTCAGAGAGTCTTAAGGCATGGGCAAAGTGGGCTCTGGCCCAGTGCCCCACCCTTTCATGTGGGTCCCCTGATAGAGCCATCTGTTTTGCAGGGAGTCGTGCTCTGATGACCTTGAATAGTTCTTAAACAGATTGTTTTAAGCATCGTTTTCCTTTTTTCCAATGTGAGTGATGTGTGAGGGTCTTTTACAGGCATTTTGCAGAGAAAAGTTTCTGTTGTGTTCATGCAACTTCGATAAAAAAAAAAATCCTTCAGACCAGAACATGAGCTCACATATAGAGAAATGGGAAGGGTCAGAGAGGAAATTTGCAGTAATATTAGTGAGCTGCTGCTGTGTAACAATATTAACAAGCATTTACAATGCAATGGGTCTCGCGTTTGCTCATGTTAGAGCTGATCACGTTGTAAACTCCTAACCCGAATTTTCACCTATCGGGCAAAAGTGCATTTATGTATGTAACCCGAAAAAGTGAAATTAACTATGTAAAGCGCTCGACTTCTGCCAAGCGAGATTGCGCTCGTAAATTAGAGAAAAAGAAGTCCACGAGCCCGATGGAAAAGAGCGAGCCTCGCATGTTTTCTGTACTTGGTCGCTGCGCTCGAGGAGGGCTAGCTACCGGAAAAGGCATGACATATGCGTGCCTTCGACTAATGAAAGCAAGCAGATTTTATTAGGCAAGCCCAAGAACCAATAAAAAACACTGACGTGAAGTTGACAGGGCTCCGAGCCGTTTTCTGAATACTAAAGCGTCTCGCTGCGATACGCATGCGCGAGCGCATGCAACGCAGGCTCGACCCTAAAAACACAGGTCACTATCCTTGAATGTTAGATGTAAACACATTTAGAATTTGGGCCAGTGTGCCTGTGACTGTCAGTGACCTGTCCGAAGAAGGCATGAAAGAGATGAAACTGGATCATACAAAGCTGCGGCGGCCCCCAAAATCATTAAGATGTAGATCACGTGATGTACTACTTCTCCTAGAGTTGTCTTATAAGGGAAGGAGCCAGAATGCATCTATTAAATGTCATGATCAGTTCAGAACAAAGTGTCGCCTTTCTCCCCTGCATCCTGTGACGCTTGTCACACCACACGTAAATACTTCTGTCCTATGAGATGGAAAAACAGATTCCCTTTAATCTCCAGACCATCTGCTATGGTTTTTTTCCTCAATGTTATTTCTGATTTTTCCATATTTCATGGTCAAGGTTCACTTAACTCTCCGTGTTTTTCAGTTCCGAGCAAAAGGCCGCAGTGAAACCATTTCCTGCACAAACTGTTGTGTTATTACAGCGGGATGAGCTGCCAGGGAGTCTATTAACTGTCATCTGTACAGAACTTCCATCTGTGTTTGCTCTGCTCTAAAATAGCAAAACTATCGTAGCAGTCTCTTTATAAAACCAGCCTTGGCAAAGTCAATACGCCTGGCTTGCGTTTAGTGCACGAGCACATGCAAACAAAAACACAACCTACGCTAGAGGCGGGCAAGCCAGAACTTTCCTGGGCAGATACAGGCAGAGCTGAGTCAGGGAGCGGGTTTGGCTCTTAGAGCCTATGTGCGAGCCGAGCCAACAAAACAAGCATCATGTTTCAAAAGTCCACTTAGGGGGTCATTCTGACCCTGGCGGTCATGGACCGCCAGGGCCAACGACCGCGGGAGCACCGACAACAGGCTGGCGGTGCTCCCATGGCATTCTGACCGCGGCGGTACAGCCGCGGTCAGATACGGGAAACCGGCGGTGTACCGACGGTTTCCCGCTGCCCAAAGGAATCCTCCATGGCGGCGCCGCCATGGGAATTCCGACCCCCTTACCGCCAGCCTTGTTCTGGCGGTTTTGACCGCCAGAACCTGGCTGGCAGTAACGGGTGTCGTGGGGCCCCTGGGGGCCCCTGCAGTGCCCATGCCAATGGCATGGGCACTGCAGGGGCCCCCTAACAGAGCCCCACCAAGATTTTCAGTGTCTGCCACGCAGACACTGAAAATCGTGACGGGTGCAACTGCACCCGTCGCACCCCTTCCACTCCGCCGGCTCCATTCGGAGCCGGCATCCTCATGGAAGGGGGTTTCCCGCTGGGCTGGCGGGCGGCCTTCTGGCGGTCGCCCGCCAGCCCAGCGGGAAACTCAGAATTACCGCTGCGGTCTTTTGACCGCGCAGCGGTATTCTGCCGGCGGGACTTTGGCGGGCGGCCTCCGCCGCCCGCCAAAGTCAGAATGACCCCCTTAATGTCTTCCAGGGAGAGAGCAAATACTTTCTAATCGGAACCACTATCCCATCACTTTGTGGCTATCCCAACCATCCTTCTATGACCTACCCAAGCACCACTTGCCACCACCAACTCTTGTGACTCTATGAAGCAGAAGGCCCGCCACCATGGGTGGCAGGAATATCAGGAATCAAGAGGAAATAATGGCACCTCAGGATCACAACAGTGGGACTGCAGCCAGGCTTGGACTTTGGCCTTGATTAGGCTCTTGGTCTGGTTATTGTTAAGTGTGACGCTTCTAGGTCAGTGGAGCGAATTCCAGATCAAGGAAGTAAGTCAGCAGAAGAACTTCCAGGTCAAGGAAGGAAGTTAGCGGAGGTACTTCTAGGTCTAGGTCAAGGAAGGACGTCAGCGGAGGGACTTCTAGGTAAAGGAAGGAAGTCAGCGTAGGGACTTCCAGGTCAAGGAAGGAAGTCAGAAGAGGGACTTCCAGGTCAAGGAAGGACGTCAGCGGAGGTACTTCCAGGTAAAGGAAGGACGTCAACTGAGGGACTTCCAGGTCAAGGAAGGAAGTAAGCAGAGGGACTTCCAGGTCAAGGAGGGAAGACAGCAGAGGGACTTCCAGGTCAAGGAAGGAAGAATCAGTATATAAACAATTCACATGCACATAGTAGGCACCTGGAAACATCCCTTTTTGGTTCAGCTTTCCAAAGTTGTGCTCCCCACACTTTGTTGTTTTCATCCTCTATTATTTTGGTCTTCAGCTGCGGTCCTTCAGTATCTGATGTGAAGTCTCTGCTGCCTGCCCTTTGCTGTCCCTCACTATCCTCCCTGTTATTCTTCAGTTGGTTTCAAAGACACATCTGCACTACTGCGACCTACTTTTGTATTCTTCTCAGCTTTTTGCTTGAAGGGGTGCTGGTCCAGACACCTTGTAGGATGATGGCTCATTACAGCAAACTTTTATCTAAAGAGGGGTAAGCTGCAAGTTCCAGCTGTATGTGTAGAGTCTTAGGGGCATATTTATGAGTGGGTTGCGCCATGCTTGCACCACGCAACATTGTATACCTGCGGTGCAAACCACCAAGACATATTTTTTAAGCCAGGCAAATCCACTTTGAATGGATTTGAATGGCTTCATTATTATGGAGTAAGGTACGCAGCACAAATCGCTGCGTTGTCTTACTCTGCCCTGGGTAGGCGTTGCATGCATTTTGTGGTGGGTGTTCCAGTGCAACTCCCATGGGTTTTGATGCATTCCCAGGTTTACATGGACCTGTACTTACGGAAGTGTAAAAAGAGAAAAATCTTTGTTTCTCTTCATGTTTTCCTATATTTGCTGAATTCTGCTGCACGCCTAGTAAGAGGAAAAAGCCTCTCAGGATTGTTTGTGTGCAGGAAGGTGTCCCTTCCTGCACAAAAACAATCCTGCATGCAATGGAAGCGCCCTTATACCATGCTCTAAGGGTGCCTGTGCTGGTGCCAGGCTACCAAAAGGGCACCAATGCAGGGGAAAAGGACAGTAACGTGCCGTATTGGATAAATACAGCAAGTTTTTCCCATTCCCTGTGACGCAGTGCTGTGCAGAAAGGTGACTTGCTAGGCTGCCCTGCACCACCACACTCATAAATATGCCCCTTCATTGACGATATTTTGAGCCAGTGCCTCTGGTACCTCACAATATCCCCCATTTTTCCACAGGTTCCTAATTGAGATATTATCAATGTGTATCTCGGGTGGAACAGCTGAATGTCCGTATTCTTGGGGTTTTCCTGCACCTTTCACAAACGTAGCAGTTTGCTAGACTACAAATGTTCCTCATAATGGAGCCTGCCAGCAATCCGTTTCAAGTCATGGCAAAATCCATTTCTAAAATTAAAAATGTTAGAACAAGTTTGACAAGAGCAGGCTTTTTGCTTTCAGGAATTATACATTAACTCTGACCACTTAGGTAGGAAATTACGCAAATCACTGTATGCCACTAAGAGCAGTAAGAATGGAGGGAGGTTCTTGCCCCAGTAGGGGTAGAATTGCAAAGGACAATGGGAGCAGGTAGTTTTAATACCACCTGACAGGTTTTCTGTTAAACCAATCCAGTTTCAAAACTTCACTGTACTGTGTAATTTATACCTCTTAGCCAGAGCTCACAACTTCATGACAGGTACTTCCAGAGCCTAAAGTAGCATTTATTCTTTCTCACTGGACTTGAGATGCATTAAATTGGGCCCCTCCTCATCTTTAACCAAAGCCCATGGCTCTCTAACTAGGATCAGTTTATCAAACAATAATAAGCTGTCTTCAGACAAAGGCAAACAAACTTAGGCCCTCATTATGAGGGCAACGGTGGCTGTTTCACTGCCGACGTGCTGGCGGTAAAGGCCACCACATTATGACTGGCATCTGCCAACCCACCACATCCCCACCTGTACCGCCAGGGCAGATGGACCCACCGGGCCGGAGATTAGCATCTCCGACCTGGCAGTCAAATGAAGACCGCCGGACGTATTAGAAGCTGGCTTTCCACCAGAGTTTTGACAGTGGTACCACCGCCACAAAAACCCTGGCGGAAAGGCAACCAGTGACATGAAATTTCTTTCCTGTCACCGTCAGACGATTCCCCCAGCGCCCCACTGCAAGCCCAATACCCCCCCACCCCTGCTCCATACCAGAACCCCCCGCCAGAACAGTGCCCCCCTCCCCTACCCCACCCCCCTTCTAGTTCAGCACCCCCCACCCCTCCGCCCACCCTCCGCATACACTCACACAGACACCCACACGCACCCCGCATACACTCATTCATGCCCCCAGCATACACTCATACACCAACACTGACATACACGCATTCACTCACAAGCATCCATACATGCATACACTCACAAGCATCCATACACGCATTCACCTCAATATTCATATACGCACTCACTTCAACATTCCTACATGCACTCACTTCAACATTCATACACGCATTCAACCACGCATACACACATACATCCATACATGCATACACACACCCATACACACACCCATACACACATGCATACACACATGCATACACACATACATGCACATATGCAGACAACACCCACTCACACACACTCAACACACCCCACCGTCCCACCACCTCCCCTGTCAGACGCTCGACTTACGTTGTCCGGCGAGGAGGTCTTCTGGGAGGGAACGGGCACTTCCACCGCCGGAAGCGCCCTGCCATCAGGACACTGCCAGGCCATATTGCAGGTTGTAATAGAGCTGGTGGTGGAACCGCCCATGCACCTCTGACCGCCAGCAGGACTACTGGAGGACTTCCACCCAAAATGTGGCAGAAATCCTTCAGTACTCGTGATATGGTGGCGCGGCTTTGGCCGTCTTGTAAAAAGACCACCAAAGTCATAATGAGGGCCACATTGTTAGCTACATCTGGAGATTTCAACAACTGTTTAGGTAGTCATTGTAGGCTGACAAAGCAGCGGCTGCTGAATTCTATGAAGGCTTGAAGAAAGAAACAAAAGATCACACACACACATATACTATGTATATATTACCAACTGGCAGTTACCAGAAGGTAGTTATAATTAGGACCTAATTCCAAGAGACAAAGCTTTTTTTATTTTGTCTAATAAGTTTGGCACCGTTCAACGGACCATCACAAATTTTTCAAAACTAATGTTTTGGTCACTTCAGCTGCTATCTGGAAAGTTTTGAGGTGATTCGTTAGGTTGGTGCCGAGAAAAAGGGGGGATCTCATGCAATTTCCCATGGCAATATTAGATATGACTACAGCCAAAACCGCTGTACGCAAAGACACCAAGGCCCAAATTTAAGAAGGGTCAAGTGTCAACTTTCGTTATATTAGTATCAATTGTTTATGATAATGTGTTGATAGTGACAATTGTTTATGCTAATGTGGCGAAAAAGACACGCCACATTTACAAAGTGGTGAAATGCACATATTGCACCACTTTGTAAAACCTTGCACCAAATTTTGCCTACATTAGGCATAATGTATGCAAGGGGGGCGTTCCCCAATTAAGGGACCTGCAAAAATGGTGCAGTGGAATCTATGAGATACTACTGCACCATTTTTAGCGCCATTTTTAATGCCTGCACAGAGCATGCGTTAAAAAGAGGCATACCATTATTTTTAATGGGCCTATAGATACTCCTGCAAAGTACATAAATAGCGTCAAAAATTGTTGTACCCAACCTGCGCCTTGGTGCACTGTATGCTAAATACGGTGCCCACATGGTGGCATTACGGGGGCGCAGTGGGCCACAAGAAAATTGGCGCTTCATAACATAAAACAGCATTTTTCTTAAATCTGGGCCCAAATTTGCCAGAAAGGTAGATCCTAGTCCAAAAAGAGCCCTTTTTGAGATTTGGTGGAAATCAGTTCAGTAGTCTGGGAGTTATTTAACAAAAAAGAAATATAGATATCTGGGGATGCGAATCCTCCGTGGATTCGACATATCTCAAAATGAGATTTGATCGGCTGCCAACACTTCAAGCAGAAAGTGTTAGCAGTCATCTTGGGACTCAGACTCAGCCAAGTCACAATAAAAAGTAAAAACAAAACAGAAGTGGGCAGGGTAGGTATACCTTGACCCTCTAGGCCTGGTGGTGGGGACCCCTATGGGGCAAAAAAATCTTCTTTTTAATAAAAGATTGCCACAAAATCATGGAGGATTTGTGATTCGATGGGAAAATGTTATTAAAAAACAAGTGTGATCTCCCACACTTGCTTTTTAATTAGCCATCAAGTAAGCCAGGTCAAGTGGGTATGTATACATATTTCTAATAAGGTGAGGGGGGCATGCATGGCTCCCCTACCCTGGCCAGTACAGCCCCAGGGACCCCATATCCCAGTTACAAAACACTTCAAATTGGGAAGGAGGTCAGGTGGTGCCAATCTCGGAACGCAATTAGTCTTGGGGACTCCATCGCCTGGGATCTGGCCGTGTAATGCAAAGGGATGCGGCCCCCTGACTGGAGCCATAAATGGCCCTGGGGTCCCTATCTCCCAGCGCTGGGCTCCTGCTACATCCCAGGGAGCCAACCTCCAGGACATACCAGTTTCCCTGCCCGTACTGCTGCTGGCTGGTACAGGCAGGGAAATCTCTGTTTGCTTTTGCTTGATGTGAGCAATTTAAAGTTCCTACCAACAGAGAGCAAACAATAAGTCTGCTCCCAACGAGTGGGAACAGGAAAAATACTCCCTCCCACAGTGAGTGGACTTTTCCTATGTGTCCTTGCCCACTGCTAAGTAGGAAGGGAAAAGGATGAAAATTCGCTCCCACACATATGAAGCAGCATTTTTTGCTGCTCCCCGCATGCGGAAGCAATGCTGACTTCCGCTGGAGGTGAGGAGCTGACTGAGGCCACAGGGGCTCTTCCTCGCTGTCTCCAACAAATAGGCACTTGGTGCCCTGGGTGGGGCCTGGACACCCACAATATACTGGCTGGGCCCCGGGGAATGGGAAATCAGCATTGTGATGGGGCAAAATTCAGTATTTTCAACCAGCCCCCAGGGGATGGGGTCCATGGGGCCAAGATTGGTCCAGGAAGGGGGACTGTGTGCCCCCCACTTAATAATAGGGCCAGACCTCAGGAGATGGGATCCCCGGAGCCAAAATTGGCTGAAAGTGTGTGCGTGTATCTGTGTGTGTGTGTGTAAATACATAAATATATATATATATTACCTACTGGTGTTCACCAGTAAGTAGTTATAGTTAGGACCTAGTTTCCATAGAAAAAGTGTTTTTTTATTTGCCTACTTCTTTGGCATCATTTGACGAATTTCATGAAATTTTACAAAAAAAAGTGCCCTGGTGTTTCAGGTTGCACATAAAAAGATTTGGGGTGATCCATCAAGCAGGGGTCAAGAAAAACAGGGGGCCAAAAAAGTTGCATTTCCTATGTTATTTCCCATAGGACCTTTAGACATGACTACAGCCGAACCACTGGCCGGATTAACACCAAAATTGGCAGAAAGCTAGATTTTGGTAACCAGATTACACTTACACCTATTTGATGTAAATCTGAATTTTTGCGTGTATGCATGCAAAATGAAGCACTGTAATTGGCTGACACAGTCCCCAATTCTAATTAAAAGTGGAACAAACGTTCAGGGTGTAGGTTCCCTGACCCCAGGGGTGTGATATAGGTGTGTTACTGGGGCAAATGATGGGTTTTAAATATTTTCCACATCACCATGCGTGATATTCACAAAAATGAGCAAATAGTCACAATTATTTGCGAATTATTCACAAAATATTCGTGAATATGAAAACATTTCGAAGCAAACCATTCCAGACTCATTCATACACTAATTCATTCACTTATGCACGCACTCAAAGACTTATGTGCCCACTTCCACACCCACTCAGACACTGACAAACCCACTCACAGACCCACTCAGACCCTCATGCACCCACTCGCAGGCCCACTCAGAGCCTCCAGCACCCATTCGCAGACCGACTCACACACTGACACACCCACTTACCCACTCACTGACTCCCTCAGACCCTCACACCCACTCACAGGCCCAAACAGTCCCTCATGCACCCACTCACTGTCCCATTTAGACCCGCACACAACCATTCACAAATCCACTCAGATCCTCATGCATCCAGTCACAGACACACTCATGCACTGTCGCACTCACTCACAAATCCACTCAGACCCTCATGCACCCACTCACCGATACACTCAGACACTGTTGCACGCACTCGCAATCCCATTCAGACCCTCACACATCCATTTATAGACCCACACTGACACACCATCTCTTGGACCCACTCAGAAACTGATGCACCCCCTCACAGACCCATTCAGGCTCTCATGCGTCCACTCACAAATCCACTCAGACCCTCACACACCCATTCACAGACCCATTGAGAATCTCATGCACCCACTCACAGACCCACTCACACTGATGCACCCACTCACAGACCCAGTGAGACACTCATACACCCACTCACAGACCACTCAGAGCCTCATGCACCCACTCAGACATTGTTGCACCCATTCACTGACCCACTCAGACCCTCACACACCCACTCACAGGCTCACTTCGAACCTCATACACCCAGAGACCCACTAAGACACATGCTCCCACTCACAGACCCACACATACACTGACACAACCACTCACAGACCCAGTCAGCCACTGATGCACCCACTGACAGACTCACTCAGACACTGACACACCCACTCACAGACACACACAATCCCTTATGTACCCACTCAGAGACCCATTGAGACACTCAACCTCCACTCACAACTCCACTCAGACCCTCATGCACCCATTCACAGACCTAAACAGACACTGACACATCCACTCACAGACCCACTCAGACAGTGATGCACCCACTCACGAATCCACAGACCCTCATGCTCTCACTCACAGACCCACTCAGACACTGATGCACCCACTCACCGACCCACTGAGAGCCTGATGCACCCACACACAGACCCACTGAGATACTCATACTCCCACTCACAGACCTCTCAGAGCCTCATGCGCCCACTCACAGACCCACTCAGACACTGACACACCCACCAAGTCACTGATGCATGCACTCGCACAACCAGAGACTCTCATAGCCACTCCCACTCAGGATACACCATCTTACACCAACTCTCACACCCAGACAGCTAGGCAGCAGCCAACTATACATATATATATATATATATATATAATACTAAAACCTAGTTTCCATTGATGGAGCGTTTTGGGTTTTGCCAATAACGTTGGCGCCGCTTGACGAATCTTCACAATGTTTTCAAAACTTATATTTGGTCAGTTCAGCTGCTGTCTTGAAAATTTTGGGGTGATCTGTCAAGCGGAGGCCGAGAAAAAGGGGAGGGGTCCCAAAACAAATTTTCCTCATTCATTTT
Organism: Pleurodeles waltl; assembly: GCF_031143425.1. Taxonomy (NCBI): domain Eukaryota; kingdom Metazoa; phylum Chordata; class Amphibia; order Caudata; family Salamandridae; genus Pleurodeles; species Pleurodeles waltl. The sequence goes on along the minus strand of NC_090450.1, from coordinate 995,014,461 downwards.
TCTATAAGACCTTCAGACACGCCTACAGTCTGAACAACTGAATGTATTACACCAAATTTGGAACGAAAGCATACCCTGTTCCTCAAATCATGCTTTTTGTGGTTTGGTGCGTATCTGTTCAATAGTTTTGGAGAAATTTAAGTCCAAAAAATATAGTTGTATAGGAACATGTATCCTCCGCCGATCCACTGTCCCCATGCTGATATGTGATTGACTTCAACAAGAAAGTGCTGGCAGCCATCTTGGGACAAGTCCCAGAAAAAAAGCCAAACAAAAAAAAGAAAAAGGGCCTGGGTAGAGTCATTCTGATCCCTTGGTGCTGGTGCTGTGGTCCCTGAGGGACCACGCCAGGGCTTAAAAGCATTTATTTAAAAAAAAATAACCAAAAAATATGTGGATCTGGAGATTTTTCTGATATTTTTAAAAACAATTTGCGGTCTCCTGTGATTTCTATTTTTTTTTTGCTTCCAGGTGGGCCAAATCCTGGGGGTATTTGGTGCTTAATAAAGGAGGTGGCACTGAGCCCACCTTGTTGGGCTTTATTAAACCCCGGGGACCACCACCTCCCTGGGGTGATTTTAAAAAAGGTGCGGGGCTATGCGACCCCCCCACCCCCAGTACCCTAGATAACCACCGCCTCCGCAATCCCAGATAGCCCATATAGGACTATCATATATATATATATATATTATATATATTTTTTTTATTATTATTATTTTTATTTTTATTTTTATTTTTTAAACCTTCACATTGAGGGTTTGAGTCCAGGTGCATCCCTCCTTTTAAAAAAAATTTAAATGTCTAATGCTCATACTAAAAGGTGATCTTACTGTTTTTAGTTGACGAATAAATTTTTTCAATTTGTGGAAAAATATCTCACTCTAAGTATAACATCCATCAAAGTCTGACAAACACCTTATCTCTCTCCCTCTCCCTCTCCTTCTCTTTCTCTCTCTCTCAATTTCAGTTTCTTTCTCCCCCTCACATACCCACTTACGCAGCCACTCACAGACTCACTCAGACACCAACACCCAATCACAGACCCACTCAGAGCCTTGTGCACCCACTAACAGTCCCAGTCAAATTCTCATGCACCCACTCACACACCCACTCGGACACTCATGCATCCACTCACAGACCCACTCAGACTCTCACACACCCACTCACAGATGCACTGAAACCCTCATGCACCCACTCACAGACCACCGCACACACTGACATCCCCACTAAAACACTGATGTATGCATTCCCACACCCAGACAGACTTTCTCGCAGCCACTCTCACCCTCAGATACATCTTCTCATACCTATTCTCACACCCAGAAAGGCTGCAGCCAACTTATGTCATGCATGGACAAGGGACCATGTGTAGTGTGGGGTTGGGTTGTTGGGGGTGGCTGCAGGCCAGGTCTTGCAGGCAACTCCCGCTGTGCACGGGTGAAGGCCAGTATGGTTCAAGGTTGGGTTCTTATAGAGGGTTGGCCTCTTGGCCTTGCTGCCGGCCAGGTTCTGTGGCCAACCCCCACTGCGCACGGCTGAAGGCCATGCATGGCGGTGGTTGGATTAATTTATAGTAATGAAAACTACTATACATTGAAGAAAAAAAAACATAGAAATTCACTGAAAAAAAACAAAGGCTACAGGGACCTTATAGTTAGGTACACATTTTAAACACACAAAACCATAGAAATTCACCTGTTATAGTTAGAGTTATCTTAAGTAACTATACCTCGTACCCTAAGGTAACTATAACTCGCACCCTCGCCTAACTATAACGTCCCTGTAACCTTTGATTTTTTCGTGAACTTCTCTGTTTTTTTTTAATGCAGCAGAAGGTTGACCACAAGGCCTGGCCTGCAGCCATACTCCAATCAACCACTAGTATGCATCCAACCCCATGCCAAAAGGTAAAAGCAAAGAGAAGGCACTCAAAAACATTGGGAAAACTCATGGAGAAACAATAAAAATGAGGGAACGCAAGGAGAAGGCACACAAAAAAGTGGGGGGAAAGGCAAGGGGAAAGCAGTGAAAACAAGGGAAAAGCAAGGGGAGAGTACACAAAAAGTGGGTGAAAAACCAAGGTGAAAGCATTCAGAATGAGGGAAAAGCAAGGAGAAGGCACTCAAACAGCAGGGGAAAAGAAAAGAGAGGGCAGGAGCAAGTGTGATGCAGTGGCACAGGGAGAGCTGGGCCTTTTCTTTTGAATTGTTCCCGTGGATTTGTGGTAAAAATGTAAATAAAAACATTTTTTGCCCCTAGCGGGGTCCCTCTGGGACCACACTACTATATCTAGGGGGTCAGGGTATCTCTACTCCCCCCTTGTCTTTTTTTTAATGCTTTTTGGCTGAGTCCAAGTCCCAAGATGGCTGCCAGCACTTCCTGGTTGAAGTGCTGGCAGCCAATCAGATCTCACCATGAGATCTGTGCTTGAGCTCCACCCAGATATTTATATTTCTTTTTCCTTTAATGACTACAAAACTACTGAGTGGATTTATACCAAATCACAAAAAGGGCACTTTCAGGACTAATATCTAGCTTTCTGCCAAATTTGGTGTAATTCCGTCTAGAGGTTTGGGCTGTAAATACGTCTAGAAATCCCTATAGAAACTGCATGGGAAAACGTGTTTTTGACCCCCCCCCCCCCATTTTCTCAGACCAGTTTTGGACATGAAGGTTAGTGAAATGGTGCTAAAGCTATTTGCAAAACAAAAAACACTTTTCCTATGGAAACCAGGTATTTAATATCTATGTAGTATTACACCAACCTGTTAGTTCAGCTGACCTCATAGATTTGACTGCCACTCAGGGGCTGAATTGCCCATTTGGTGAAATGTGAATTTGCTCCCAGAGTTGAGACAAAGGCCGTGGGTATGTGAAAACGTTGTGCTCCTCTGAGAGGGTGACCATCTGGGCAGTGCCCAGGAACTCAGTAAACTGTAAAGAGTCCTAACCTGTAGCTGTCAGATGTAGCTCTGGCTCTGGAATCTCCTTTGTCTAGCTAGCTAGCCAGGCAACAATCCCAGCAAGACAGGAGATCTTCCCACCTAAAACCAATTGATTCGCTGAGGCTCTATCTTGAAGCCAGAAATTGTGACATCAAACCCCTTCTCTACTGGACCTAACACGAATAGTGACCTTATTGCTTGTTGTGGACTCCAATTCCTTTCAACTAATAATCTTCTTTCTCACATTTGTATAGTTTGTCACTTCCAAGTGATATTTCTATCTGCATTTTAATCAAAACCAACGGACCAATTGAAATCTATGTCTTGATTGATTCATAGGCATTTGGCTGTTCTATTGACCCAGTTTTCCAAAGAGAAGCTAACATTTTGGCACAGGACAAAGAACTGAAGAAATTAAAAGTATTGATGAAACTTCTCTTACTTTCACAGTAGTGTGTAGAGGAACTAGAATGTTACTTATATGTTCTCAATCAGAACATGTTGAGGTCATCAAATTTGACATCACTGATGCTCCAGCTTTCACAATTGTACTATGAACTACATTTATTTGTTTGAGAAGGTTTATATAGTGCAAGCACGACCGGTCAGGGTATCAGAGCGCTGTACAGAGAGTTAGACACAATAAATAAGTATGGGTGCAAATAGTAAAGAATGTACATATATAAGAGATTAAGCATTCAAAATGAGTAAAAGAAAAACAAAAAACATAGTAGATATAAAGTAACAAAATTGCATAGTAGAATGGAGTTCAGAGTCCAGGGCTGTATAAATGAAAAAATAATCAGTTTTCAGTGGCTTCAGTCTATAGTTGTAGGTATTTATTCAGGAGTAACCGTTTTACTTCTTTTTTTAATGAAGAGGTCGAAAGGTTAGATCTGGTTTCAGGAAGAAGGACGTTTCATATTCATGGGGCAAGGCCAGAAAAAGAGTGGTTATAAGTTCTCTTCTTTTTGAGTTTCTATGGTTCAACAGTAGAGAGTTAGAACTTCTTAGGGACCAACTCGTACCAGATAGTTTGGGTTTTCTTGCCAGCTAAGTGGGAGTGTTATAATGAAGAGCTTTGTGTGTCAAGCAGGCTATCATGAATTGCACCCTTGCTTTGAGAGAGAGCCATTTGAGTTGTATTAGATCTGGTGTGATGTGATCACATTTTCTTGATTCCGTGATGAGTCTAGCAGCTGATTTCAGTGTAGCCCTTAAAGGAGCCAGCCTAGCTTTTGGTAACCCTGCCAGGGTCGTACTCCTATAATCTAAATGGGAGATAACTGGGGATTGGACTGCTACCTGCAAGTCATCTGGAGGCAGAAATGGTTTGAGTTACCTTATTGTGTTGAGTTGGTGATTGGTTCCACTGGTGGCAGCACTGATGTGGTCTTGCATATTCAGATATTTTCCCAGATAGTGCCTAATGATCTAGTGGAGTCAACAACACATGGAGTGCAGTTGAGCTACGTTAGTTGTTTGAGCCAATCTTGTGTGGGGGCAGAGTGGTTGTGGGGCGCAATCAAGAGAAATTCTGTCTTGAATGTATTTAGCATAAGATGATAGCGTGATAACTACTGTTGAGTTTTCAGTAGGGAAGAGTTAAGAGTTTTGATATCTTTGGGTGAGGAACATTTCATGTACAATTGAGTATTATCAATGTACATGTGTTAATGTAGATTTGAGTGATTCGGGACTTCAGTGAGAGGTTCCATGAATAAGTTGAAAAGCATGAGTGAAAGTGCAGATCCTTGAGAAACTCAAATGGAAACTGGCGTACTGTTAGAAAGGGATTGGTTGACTTTGATTCTTTGCATTCTGTTATGAAGAAACGAGGTGAACCAGCTTAAAAATGGACCAAGTAACCCCATCCTTTTGTCAAGAAGATCAATTATGTTGTTATGTTTAACTGTATCAAATGTTGAGAAGAGATGAAGTTATATAAGCAAGCAAGGCTTGTTCTGGTCAAGTAGTCTCAGTGCATCATCTATAATGTGTGTTAGAGCCGTTTCAGTGCTGTGACCCGATCTGAAGCCCAAAAGGTATTGTCAAGGAGCTGAAATTGCTCGATGTGGTTGCAGAGTTTTATGTGTGCACATTTCTCAAGTAGTTTGGCTAGTGTCACGATGATAGTGACTGGCAGAAAATTGTTGGGATCAGACAAGCCTGCATTTGTTTTTTTTGGGGATAAGAGTGATCTGTTTATTTTTAAGCAGTCAGGAATTATGTCCTGTGAAAGAGATTCATGGACCACTTTAGACCAAAGCAGAAGAATTGAAGATAAAAGCTCTTTGAAGAACTTGGTGGGTAAAGGATCATTGTAGTGGTTCGAGGGTTCTAATGTAGTTACTGTTTTGAGTAGCTCGGCATCGTCTGGTAGTCTAAATGTATCCCATGTCGCATTATTTTTTGTAGTGTAACCCATAGATACAGAAAGAGGGAAACTCAACAAGAGAAGCCATGAGGATGGACTGGGATGAGCCTTACTATGAGGATTCTGGAGGCTAGTTGAAATTCTAAGTCAATCTTCCTTGTCTTTTCAATGAAGTGTACGGAAAACTCATCAACACTGGAGAGTGAATCCTTGTTTGCAGAGTGGTGGTTAGTTGAGTAGCTAGCTTGTTGTTTTATGATATCAAATACTGTTTTTGGCGTTGTCCAGTTACGACCAAAAGTGGTTTGCTTTAGCACTATGGACACGTTTGTTCTACAATCCTCTTGTCATCCTCAGCTGCTTAAGGTTTGAAGAAAGGAGAGTTTCTCCCTGATCTCTCAGTACGCCTTTATTTGCGTTGTTCCTCATTAAGTAAGCCATTGTACCAGATGTGGAATGTTTGCTGGGAACTCTTTTGAGTTGCTTTGGAGCAATTGAATTGAGTATATCAGTCATAAAATGGATGTAGGGGGTCATGGACCGCCAGGGCCGGGGACCGCGGAAGCACCGCCATCAGGCTGGTGGTGCTTCCATGGGCATTCTGACCGCGGCGGTATAGCCGCGGTCAGAAACGGGAAACCGGTGGTGTCCTGCCGGTTTCCCGCTGCCCCAGGGCATCCTCCACGGCGGCGCTCCTTGCAGCGCCGCCATGGGGATTCCGACCCCCTTACCGCCATCCTGTTCCTGGCGGTGAACAGATGGCGGTAACGGGTGTCGTGGGGCCCCTGGGGGCCCCTGCAGTGCCCATGTCAATGGCATGGGCACTGCAGGGGCCCCCTAACAGGGCCCCACATTGATTTTCAGTGTCTGCCAAGCAGACACTGAAAATCGCGACGGGTGCCACTGCACCCGTCGCACGCCTTCAACTCCGCCGGCTCCATTCGGAGCCGGCTTCCTTGTTGAAGGCGCTTTCCCGCTGGGCTGGCGGGCGGCCTTCTGGCGGTCGCCCGCCAGCCCAGCGGGAAAGCCAGAATGGCCGCCGCGGTCATTTGACCGCGGTGCGGTCATTCGGTGGCTCCCGCCGGGCAGGCGGTTACCGCCGCCGGCGGGAGTCCGAATGACCCCCGTAATGCTCTGTAAGGTCATTCAAATTAGTCTTGTTAGAGGGTGAAGGAAGGAGGTTGCTGACAATTAACTTAGATCAGCTATGTTGAAATTTCTCAGGTCTCTAGACCATTGTTTGGTCTTATTCGAGTGACCTTGTCTAATCAGCACCTTCTCCAAGATAAGAAAATAGATTATGTAGTGATCTGACCAGTCAAAGGGTGATATTGTTTCCAATTGAATAAAGTTATCCTTAGAGATGTTCAGATCGAGGGTGGAGCCTTTGTTGTGGGTAGGTCCGTTGCAAGACAGAGTGAGGTTTAGGTCTCAGAGGAAGGCCTTGAAGGTGTTCAGTAATGGATAGTTATTGTTGTTTCAGTGTAAGATTAAATCACCAACGAAGATTTGGTTATGATGTTGGTCAAAGTTAAAAGTTAAAAGTCTCCATTATTTGTTCAATCAAAGTAAGGTTATTTCCTGGGGGTGGTAAATCATGAGTTTACACACAAACTTCTCATTGTTCCAGGTTTCGATGCCAAGGTATTCAAAGGAGGACATAGGGGCAGTTTGTGCATATCTTAGGATGAGCATGGAGTGATAGATGCCTCCAACTTTATCAGGACTATCCAATCTGTTAATGCCATAATTGGGGGGAACTAATATGTCCATAATCGGTTAGGAGGTGTTGTTGAGCCATGTTTCAGTTGAGATTAGGAGGTCAAGTTCTTGCATAAGAATGAGGTCAGCAATATCTGCAGTGTGTCTTACCTTTAACATGTAGTTAAGAAGCATAGATTTGATATGCAATTTAGTTACTACTTCTTCTTGGTGTGAATGGGGAGAAGTAATAATTTATCCTTGTTCATAGTTCTAAGATTGAGACAGGGTTCTCTAAATGGGTTGGACGGAATAGTTTGGATATTGATCAGTGAAGGTGATGAGTCATTATGAGTCGAGTTGTATGACAGCAGAATGTAGTGAATGTCGGCATCAGGAAGATGGTCAGTAACTCTTTGGGGTCTGGAGTAATGATTAGGGCCTCGATGTCCAGTGCAAGATTGTGGGGTTTTCATGGTCGAAGTCTCATGCCAGTAGTGTCTAAAATTTGTGGAAAGGCTGAATTGATTTGTCTACGGGGTTCTGTTAGTCTCAGAGACCAGGTTAGGATTACAAAGCTTATCCATCTTTACTGTGAAGAGTAACAGGTCAGCTTCAACTAGTTGAAGATCATGCTTAAGATCAGCAAGCTTATCCTCAATGAAGGGAGGGTCTGAAGTATGAATGAATGGTCTAGGGGTAGATAGCGAGTGTGACCCCTCATAGGTGGGAGTAGTGATCAGCAGAGTGGATTGATCGAAGATGAGGAGGAAACTTGTAGGGGAGGCAACAGGAAGATGCGCGCTTGTAGTTGATTTACTAGAGGTGGAAAATGGTAGAGGGTTAGGAAGTAGATTCAGAATTGCTTCAGCAACTGTTTTCTTGTGTTTTTTGGGGAGTTGCAACCAGAGGGGGGGGATCCCGGTGGATGAGTGGGGTGCCCATTGGGGTAAAAGTGTTGTGGTAGAAGGGAAATTAGTAGACCTGCTGTTCTCCAGGTTGCTGTAGTTGATGGCTTTGGAACAGTGAGCATTGGGTCCCAATCTATTGCGAGCAAAGGGAGAAGGCAAGTCACTCAAGTTGGTTCTAGGGGAGGTGCAGGAGTCCTTATTTGTAAGAAAAGGCCTAGGTCCATCAGCGATGATTCTATTGGTGGAGCAAGGGGACCTGTCCTGCAGGGTGAGAGGAGAAACTTTGATTTAGTGAGGGTACATGGTTGCAGGGACACAATCCGTAGATTAATTGGGAATTTCTTGCTTTAAACTCCTCTTTACCCAAGTGGTAGCAGAATTGTCACCCTCAAAAAAAGACATTGCTACAGTGCAACCATTGATGTGCGTTACCTTGAAGTGAGTTCCAGCTAAACGGTGGTGAGAAGAAGATGTGCACAAGGCATGAATTACACTCGCTCACAAAGATTTCTGAGTTGTGTTTAGATGTAAGGGAGTGGATACATTGCCACCCCTTTGAGAATATGTTTGTGTTTTTGATCTTAAACCAGAGGCACATATTCTACATAATAACTACAATCTGAGATTAAAGGAAGATGAACTGTGTGTAATCACACCCATCTCCCATGACCTTTCGAATATTGTCTTTGAATGTCATCGGTATCCTGGACTCCATGAAGGGAGCCACAGTGCTCTCCTTTGCCCACCGCCATCTACCTGAGTTATCATTCCTTCAGGAGACTCATCTTATGGGAGAACGCTGCCCTTTCCTGGGTGCAAGGGATATGATAGGGACTTTCACGCAGGGTATTCCCATAGGTCCCAAGCAGTTGCTATCCTATTGTAGCATTCCTTCCCCCTTATTGTGACCCGCAGGGCTGCTTCATCACCCTGATGTGAACATTAGAGGGACAGGTTGTTACTTTAGTGTATTTTTATGCACCGCCCACATCCCTCAACACTTGCCTCAGGGACCTCTCCAAACATCTCTTGAACTTACAACAGGGTCTCGCAATGATATGGGGTGACTTCAATGCAGTGCCAGATCCAGAGCTGAATACAGCTGGGTCCCCCACCAGCTCTAGACAGACAGGAGTGCACAATTATTCTGAATGGGCTGCTACTTTTGGCCTCTGTGGTGCCTGGAGGATGTGGCACCCAAAACTTCACCAGTTTACACAAACCTCAGCAGCCCATCACACCCACTCATGGATAGACTTAGGCCCTCATTCTGACCCTGGCGGTCGGTGATAAAGCGGCGGCCAAGCCGCCAACAGGCCGGCGGTCTAAAATATGCAATTCTGACCCTGGCGGGAACCGCCAACACAGCCCGCCAACTTAACACTCCGCCCGCCACAGCGGTACAAACAAACAGCGCGGCGGTTCCCGCCAACAGCCAGGCGGCAGACAATGTACCGCCCACCCTATTACGACCCACCAATCTGCCACCTTTTCCGGGGCGGGAGCACCGCCGATAAGAACACGGCGGAAACAGACTACGAACGGGAAAACGCTCACCTCTACGCACTCCACGCGAGATTCCGGCAGCATGGAACCAGAGTTGCAGGTCATCCCCGCACTCCTATTCCTGCTCATATACCAGGAGCACGCCCGGCGGCGCGGAAGACATCGGTGAGTACTGCACCTACGACACAGGGGAGGGAAAAGATTACCGGCACACACCCACCCACCCACACCCACTACAACACACACATCAATGCATTCCCACAGATCACTGTCACAACCCACAAACCACCCCCCTCCGAAATAATGCAAAGACCAAAAGAAGAGATCATAAACGGGCAGATATATTGAAATATGGACACCAGTAATCCCAATAAATAAATAAACTATATACAAAATATATACATCTACTAAATGTAGTCCAACCACTGTCCGTGGATCACAGGGTTCCTGTGCAAAGGGGCAAGGCCCAGTCCCACGACAAGAACTCCACGGAGAGAACACTGCAGGGGCATCAGAAAGAAAATCGGACAGGCACCTCAGGGGGAAGGGAAGGGGGGGCACCTCAGCCACTTGAGTACACGACGCCAGATCCACGAGGGGACTCCATGACCACTGGGCCATCCTGGGGAGAGCAAAGCCACAGTCCAAACAGTCCATACAGTGGGTGGCCTGCCCACTGGGCCATCCTGGGGAGAGCAAAGCCACAGTCCAAACAGTCCATACAGTGGGTGGCCTGCCCACTGGGCCATCCTGGGGAGAGCAAAGCCACAGTCCAAACAGTCCATACAGTGGGTGGCCTGCCCACTGGGCCATCCTGGGGAGAGCAAAGCCACAGTCCATACAGTCCATAACAGACCCCACTGCCACTGGAGGAGGCAAGTTGGCCAGAGGACATCCTGCAGCCCTGCCCGAGATAGATCCTGCCCTGCCACGTCTGCCAAAGGGCCAGCGGTTCTTGCCTTGAAGGGCCCAGTTCAGCGGTTCTTGAGACGGCGGGGCCCAGCGGAGCGGTGCTTGAGACGGCGGGGCCCAGTTCAGCGGTCCTTGCCCTGAAGGGCCCAGTTCAGCGGTTCATGAGACGGCGGGGCCCAGCGGAGCGGTGCTTGAGACGGCGGGGCCCATTTCAGCGCTCCTTGCCTTGAAGGGCCCAGTTCAGCGGTTCTTGAGACGGCGGGGCCCAGTTCAGCGGTTCTTGAGACGGCGGGGCCCAGGTCAGCGCTCCTTGCCTTGAAGGGCCCAGTTCAGCGCTCCTTGCCTTGAAGGGCCCAGTTCAGCGGTTCTTGAGACGGCGGGGCCCAGGTCAGCGCTCCTTGCCTTGAAGGGCCCAGTTCAGCGCTCCTTGCCTTGAAGGGCCCAGTTCAGCGGTTCTTGAGACGGCGGGGCCCAGTTCAGCGGTTCTTGAGACGGCGGGGCCCAGTTCAGCGGTTCTTGAGACGGCGGGGCCCAGTTCAGCGGTTCTTGAGACGGCGGGGCCCAGTTCAGCGGTTCTTGAGACGGCGGGGCCCAGTTCAGCGGTTCTTGAGACGGTGGGGCCCAGGTCAGCGCTACTTGCCTTGAAGGGCCCAGTTCAGCGGTTCTTGAGACGGCGGGGCCCAGTTCAGCGGTTCTTGAGACGGCGGGGCCCAGTTCAGCGGTTCTTGAGACGGCGGCCGGTCTATGGCCAACTGCTAATTGCCTGGTGGTGCCCTCCTGGGCAGCGGGGATGGTGCTCCTTCAATGCCCACCTGGGCTGTGGGTGGTGGGGCCCTCCTGGCCAGCTGGGCTGGGTCCTCCCTGGGCAGCGGCTATGGGGGTGGTGGGCTCTCCCGGGGCAGCTGTGCCGGTTCCTCCCGGGGCAGCGGCTATGGGGGTTGTGGGCTCCTCCTGGGCAGCAGGCCTGCTGCCTGACCTCTCCGACTTGCTGCCCTTGCCCTCCTTAGTCGTGGGCCTGTGGCCCTTTCCTCCCTTTGGAGCTGTGGCTGGTGACTGTCTCTGGGTGGTGTCCGGGGGGGATGTAGAAGGCGGGCTCCTGCGGCGCCCCTTCCGCCTTCTGCTCCTCTTCCCAGGGGGTGGGCTGCCTGTCCCCTTGCTGCTGGGCGAAGATCCAGACATGCGGGCTGGCGGGCTCCAATACCCCTGCACCCTTGTCAAGGGGGCTGCAGGGCTGGTGGTGGCTGAGGTGCTCTTCTTACCCCGACGAGAAGGAGGGGGGGCTCAGGGTCAGGAAAGAAGTTAGTAGTGGCGAGGAAGAGCTTCTTGGGACAATGGAGAGTGGTAGGTACAGTGGGAATGGGAGTGGAGGGAGAGGATGTGGTTGTAGGTGAGTCACGTTTGCTGTCTTTGGGTGCAGGTGCAGGAGGGATAGGCTGTCGTGAGGTGGATGGCTGTTGGGTGGGTGGGTGGCTGCGTTTGTGTGGTGTGGAAGAGGGGGTGACAGACACAGTGGGAGAGGACACAGGGGACGTGTAAATGGCAGTGGGGGTGGTGACTGCACGTGTGCGGACTGGAGTGGAGGGTGTGCTGGTGATGGAAACACTGGCTGATGGTGAGGTGAATGGAGGTGTGAGTGTAGACGTCACAGGGAGGGAGGAGGGAGACGAGGAGGTGGGGGTCACAGAGGTGGTAGTGACTGTTGGCATGTCTGCATCGGAATGTTGCGTGTGTGAATGTCTGCGTGATCTGTGGTGCTTATGTTTGGATGAGCTTCTCTTGGGTGTTGAGGTGTGTGCAGGCTGGTCTGATGGTGTGGGTGGGACAGGCAGAGGAACAGGAGACTGGGAGGAGGGAGTTAGTAGAGGCAGGCAGGAGACAGGGACAATGGCTGCCGTCAGTGCTGAGGCCAGAGCCTGGAACGATCGCTGATGGGCAGCCTGACCCGAATGAATGCCCTCCAGGTACGCATTGCTGCGATGAACCTCCCTCTCCACCCCCTGGATGGCATTCAAAAGGGTAGTCTGCCCAACAATGAGCGTTCGGAGGAGGTCAATGACCTCCTCACTGAGGGCAGCGGGGGTAACAGGGGCAGGGCCTGAGGTGCCTGGGGCGAAGGAGATGCCCGGCTTCCTGGCAGAGCGGGCACGGGGTGAACGCTGAGGGGCTGCTGGGAGGGCGGAGATGGTGCGCTGGGTGGCGGCTGTACCTGTAATGGCGGGGGGCACGGATGGTGCCACCCCCGCAAGGGAGCCCCCTTCCGAGGACGTGTCCGTGTCGCTGCAGGGTCCAGTCGTCCCCGTCGTGGAGCTCCCCTCGCCCTCCGTCTCACTGGTCCAGTCTGACTCTGTGGCATGGCCCTCCTGGGCCATGTGAGATGCAGCTCCCTCCTGCCCCGATGCCACTTCTCCTCCGCCTGATGATGCTGATGCACACAAGCACAGAAAGACAAACAAAAAGGGGGGGGGAGAGAGAAATAAAGGGATATTGAGTACATGGATCTCCGGTACAGTTAGCGGACATGACAGACACAGATGCCCCCTGCACTAAGTTGCGCACTTGGGGTCCGCTACGCATTCCGTGGAACATGCCCTACACGCCTAGAGTTGACAACTGCACCCATGGATGACACGGCCCAGGGATGGCTGTACTGACAAACTACTGAGGGTGGTGGCTGGGGACACAGGGGCTTACGGGGGTGCCCAGCCTACAGATATCGCCCTGGCCTAGGGGGACCCCCAGCCATCCTCCCCCAACCTGACACCTCCACTGCGCGACAACAGAGTAGATAATGCTTGTACTCACCCCCTTGTGTCTGCTGTGCTGCCCTCACGCGCCCATCCAAATCAGGGTAGGCCACCGCCAGGATCCGGAACATCAGGGGGCTCAGTTGACGGCAGGCACCCCGCCTACGTTGGGAGGCCATCCCCAGCAGAGACTCGGCGGTCTTCTTGGTCCCGCGGCGGATGTCCTCCCACCTCTTGCGGCAGTGGGTGCCCCGTCGATGGTGGACCCCCAGGGTCCTGACTTCCTTGGCGATGGCACGCCAAATCCCGATCTTCTCATGGGCGCGGACCTATGTGACACGTACAGGGAGGGAGAAATACCACGTTCAAGTTTGTCAGCATTTTCCTTGCCAGTGGCCCAACGCCCCCCATCCCCGCCAGGCCCCCCGCCAGGCCCCCCGCCAGGCCCAACATGCCCCCCATCCCCGCCAGGCCCCCCGCCAGGCCCCCCGCCAGGCCCAACATGCCCCCCATCCCCGCCATGCCCCCCGCCAGGCCCAACATGCCCCCCATCCCCGCCAGGCCCCCCGCCAGGCCCCCCGCCAGGCCCAACATGCCCCCCATCCCCGCCAGGCCCCCCGCCAGGCCCCCCGCCAGGCCCAACATGCCCCCCATCCCCGCAATGCCCCCCGCCAGGCCCAACATGCCCCCCATCCCCGCCATGCCCCCCGCCAGGCCCAACATGCCCCCCATCCCCGCCAGGCCCCCCGCCAGGCCCCCCGCCAGGCCCAACATGCCCCCCATCCCCGCCAGGCCCCCCGCCAGGCCCCCTGCCAGGCCCAACATGCCCCCCATCCCCGCCAGGCCCCCGCCAGGCCCCCCGCCAGGCCCAACATGCCCCCCATCCCCGCCATGCCCCCCGCCAGGCCCAACATGCCCCCCATCCCCGCCAGGCCCCCCGCCAGGCCCCCAAGCCAGCCAGTGTCCCCAAATCCAGATTGAATTAAACTCACTTGTTGGTCTGGAGGACCGTAGAGTAGCGCATACTGGGGGAGGACCCCATCCACGAGTTTCTCCAACTCCTCTCCAGTGAAGGCAGGGGCCCTTTCCCCAGGTGCAGCAGCCATTGTCCCTTCCAGACCGAGGTCACAGCAACACTTGCAGTATAGGTCCTCTCCTGTGAAAGTTCAAGTCGCAAGTGGATAAGTAGATAGAAAATGGCGGTCACGTCCGCGGCGGTGCGTACCGCGGCAGTGCGTCCCGCCACCGCCGGCGCCCTTCGCCATTGGCTCCTGAAACCCATAGGCTTCAATGTTAACCAATGCGGCTTTGCGCCGCGGTCTTCGCCCGCCGCCCGCCGCGGTGTGCCACGCCAGCGCATTGACCTCACATCCCATTGTCACACTTCACAGGTCAGGCAGCCGCCATTTCCAGGGCCCACATGGCTCAATTTCAACTGCGTCACACAGGCCTAGGCCTTGCATAGCCACTCAGACACGCCATTCACTGCATAGAGAATCGTATACTGTGCTAGCTGTGAGTACGTACCTGTGGGTTGCTTGACTGTGTGCTCCATGTTGTCCTTCCTAGGCACCGTCCGCTGGGTTGGGCGAGGAGACGGATGAATCCTCCCGTGTACCGACCGCTGGTGGACCTGTCGACAATGGAAGAACGCCACATTATCCTGACCTACCGTCTTAACCGTGCCACTATCCATGAACTGTGTGCCCAGCTGGAGCCCGACCTGATGTCCCCCATCCGCCAACCCACAGGGATTCCCCCTCTGGTGCAGGTCATGTCAGTACTCCATTTCTTGGCAAGTGGGTCATTTCAGACAACCGTGGGAATTGCTTCTGGGATGTCTCAGCCCATGTTTTCGAAGGTGTTATCCAGAGTGTTGTCTGCCCTGATGAAATCCGTGAGGAGCTACATCATTTTCCCTGAGGTGGGCGAATTGGCTACAGTGAAGGGTAATTTCTACGCCCTTGGACATATTCCCAACGTAATTGGTGCCATTGATGGGACCCATGTGGCTTTGGTTCCCCCAAGAGACAGGGAGCAGGTGTACAGGAACAGAAAAAATTACCATTCAATGAACATCCAGGTGGTGTGTTTGGCTGACCAGTACATCTCGCATGTAAATGCCAAATTCCCAGGGTCAGTGCATGACGCCTACATCCTCAGGAATAGCAGCATCCCTTACGTGATGGAACAGCTACAGAGACACCGTGTATGGCTAGTGGGGGACTCTGGGTTCCCCAACCTGTCGTGGCTACTGACCCCAGTAAGGAATCCCCGGACCAGGGCAGAGGAACGGTACAATGAGGCCCATGGGCGTACTAGGAGGGTGATCGAACGCACCTTTGGCCTCCTAAAGGCCAGGTTTAGGTGCCTGCATATGACAGGTGGATCCCTAATGTACTCACCTAAGAAGGTGTGTCACATCATCGTGGCCTGCTGCATGCTTCACAACCTGGCTTTGCGCCGCCAGGTGCCTTTCCTGCAGGAGGATGGTCGAGACGGTGGTGTTGTGGCAGCGGTGGAACCTGAGGAGAGTGACGAGGAGGAAGACGACGGGGCTGAAACAGACAACAGGGACAGAATCATTGAACAGTACTTCCAATAGGACACAGGTAACATTTCAAAGATAATTTAGTAAATGTTAACTACTCTCCAGCATCTCTGCTGCCTGTCTATTTGCCCCAGTGTATGATGACTGAGTTTTGGCTTTTCCCTCCCTATTTCAGATCTGGGGTCCCCACTACGAGTCCTGTGCTTCGTTTCCCCATGGACTACAGCTTTGTGGCAGCTGTTTGTTGACTTCACCATGTACAAGGACATATTTGCACTGTCATGTCAATTACAATCTATTGAAATCACAGCCAGACTCCAGATATTTTGGTGCAAAATAGGTGTTTATTGAAGTGCTCAAAATGGGATGGGTGGTTTCAAGTGGGTGGGGGCTATGGTGAAGGAATGTCCATGGCAGAGTCCAGAGTAACAGTCACACAGGTGCATTGTCCAGAGGCCTGTGGAGAGATGGAGCATGGGCAGTTCAAGGATGGACAGGGTGACAATGTGGGACAGTGGGATGACGTCAGGTGGTATCCATTGCTGGCGGGGGTCTTGACATCCTACTCTGTCTTCTTGCGAGATCTCAGGGCCTTCTTGCGGGGTGGTTCTTCTCCTGCAGGAGGTGGGGGTCTGGTGGGCTGCTGCTGTGCGGGGGCCTCCTGTCCACTAGCGCCGGCGGAGGTGGTTGGCTGTTCTTGGTCCAGGCTAGTGGCAGGGGCCCTTGGGTGTTGTTCAGTGTCCGCCCTGGTGTTTACGAGGTCCTGCAGCAGCCCTACCATGGTAACCAGGGTGGTGTTGATGGCTCTGATGTCCTCCCTGTACCCCCGATAGTGTTCCTCCTGCAGTGCCTGGATCTCCTGGAACCTGGCCAGTACCGTCGCCATCGTCTCCTGGGAGCGGTTGTATGCTCCCATGATGGTGGTGAGGACCTCGTGGAGAGTGGGTTCCCTGGGCCTCTCCTCCCCCCCCTGTCCCACAGCTGCCCTCCGAGTTCCCCTGTTTCCCTGGGCCTCTGCCCCCTGGCCGGTGTGCCCACTACCACTGCCCCCAGGTCCCTGTTGTTGTTGGGGTGGTGGGTTATCCTGGGTGCCCTGTAGTGGTAGACACACCGCAGATTGACGCGCCCTGGAGACAGAGGCATGGGCCCGCTGGGTGGGAGCTGTGCTGGTGTTCCCAGAGGGGTTAGGGTCTGTAGTGGCCTGGGCCTGTGTGAGGGGAACCGACTGTCCAGAGGTCCCCGATGGTCCGGGCTGGTCATCGGTGTCCAGGTAGACAGAGCTGCTGTCATCGCTGACAGCCTCTTGGGTGGGGGGTGTGGATAATTCTGGCCCCTCCGCCGCGGTGTGTTGACGGTCGGGTCCTGCAGGGGTATAGAGGTATGGTTATAGTTTCAATGTGTGGCATATGGGTGTATCTGTGGGTTCTCGTGTCCCCAAGTGCTGGCATTCGTGTGTGGGGGCTTTGGTGAGGGTGGCTTGTGGGGGGGATGTGTATATGCATTGGGCATGCTTTGGTGATGGGTGTCCATGCTTAGTGGACGCATGCAGGCCTAGGTTTTGGGATGTGTGGGTTGTGATGGTGAGACATTGGCGGGGAATAGGTGTGCTGGGGGTGGGGGTGAGGATGGTGGTGGGGGTGAGGATGGTGGTGGGGGTGAGGGTGGGGGTGAGGATGGGGGTGGGGGTGAGGGTGGGGGTTCGAGGATGGGGGTGAGGGTTGGGGTCTGATTTGGCATGCAGGTGGGGGGGAAGCAGTATTGAAGCTTCAACTTACCAGTATCCATTCCTCCGCCGACTCCTGCGAGGCCGTCAGGATGCAGGATGTTCAAGACTTCCTCCTCCCATGATGTGAATTGTGGGGGTTGAGGTGGGGGTCCTCCGCCAGTCTTCTGCACGGCGATGTTGTGCCTGGATACCATGGAACGCACCTTCCCCCGTAGGTCGTTCCATCGCTTCCTGATGTCTTCCCGATTTCTGGGGTGCTGTCCCACTGCGTTCACCCTGTCGACAATCCTCTGCCATAGCTCCGTCCTCCGGGCAATGCTAGTGTATTGTATCTGTGTGCCGAACAGCTGGGGCTCTACCCGAACGATTTCCTCCACCATGACCCTGAGTTCTTCGTCTGTGAAGCGGGGTTGTCTTTGGGGTGCCATGGGGTGGTGTGTATGATGTGTGGGGTGGAGTATGTGTATTTAAGTGAGTTGAGTGTGGTGGTGTGTCTTGTTTTGTGTGTGGATAGTGTGTGGGTGATGGTGTTGAGTGGCTGTGGCTGTTATTTTTTGGATGCTGGTGTCTCGCTCTTGCCTTCTTTACGAATTTTTTAGCGTAGGGGTTTGTGGGTGATGTGGGTGGGTGTTTTATATTGTATTGTGTGTGTGGGAGTGGTGTGTGTATGTGTATCAGGTGTGTGGGATTCAAATCGTCCAATGTGGCTGAGTTTTGTTCGTTTGTGTGTATTCTGACCGCGGCGGTGTGTCCCGCCAATGGAATACCGCGTTTGAATGACCGCCGCGTGGATTCGTGGGTCGTAATGGCATGGGCGTATTTCTGTTGGCGTGACGGTGGAGGTTTTGTCACCTCCACCTTTCCGCCGACCGCTGGTCTGGCGGTCTGTTGTGGCGGTCGGATTTTCGGAGGTTTGCCTTCTGCGGGTCAGAATGACCGTGGCGGGTTTCCGCGACCGCGGCGGGATTATGGAGGATTTCTGACCGGCGGTAGGCGCCTTTTACCGCCGAGGTCAGAATGACCCCCTTAGTCCTTTTACCTGCCTCTGATTGTCAGATGCTTTACCAAATACAAATACTACCTTGTGGGATTTCGGACCACTCCCCTCTATTTCTTCATCTTGGACCCCCCAAATCTGGCCAACGCCCTATGTGGCATCTTAATGCCTGGCATTTCCAGGACAAGACATTTGTTCACTTACTTAGTATTGAACTCCAAGCTTACTGCTGTAGTAATGAAGGGTCAGCCATGAAAGTTGGCACCCTTTGGGCTGCTAGAAAGGTGACTATACAAGGCTTTGCTAAGGGACATATTCGGGCCCAGGAGCATGATCGTTCCTCACATGTTACCCAACTAGAAGCGCGCACCCTTGAGTTGGAACAACTACTCATGTCTTATCCCCAGGAGGACATCAGTTGAGTCTTATCGGCAAAGAAATCCATCAGTATTCCCTGGAAGCCATCAAACACCTTTGGGGGGCTACAGATTTATGGCCGGGGGACAAAATGGGCAGTTGACATCAGATATATAGGATTATACCCAAAATTACAGATGAAAGTTGTTGCCCAAGACATACTCTTCCTGAGATTGCCGAAGCATTTGCTCACTACTATAGAAGATTGTATATGGCTCCTGAAGATGGGGACATGGTTTCCCCTGGTGACTTTCTTGATGCAGTCCCTCTCCCTAGCTTGTCTCCTGCTGAAACTTGCCTGCTTGATGAACCCTTTATGGCTGAGGAGGTGGGAGAAGCTTTGTCCGGATTGGCGTCGTGAAAGACTCCAGGACCAGATGGCATCCCCATGGAATATTACACCTTTTTCCATGAAATACACCTCACTTTCTGTCTCAGTACACACTGGTGCCTTTCCCCTAGACCTGGCCACTGTAATGGTAATTCCCAAGACACAACCTCTCGCTCCATCATGTAAGAACTATCTTTCAATATCACTCCTTAATGTAGAGGTCAAAATATTCACAATTATTCTGGCTAGCCACCTCAAATCTGTCCTTGATACATTGATATACCCGGATCAGTGTGGCTTTATACCGTCCCGTAGTATGAGACATTTCCGACGACGGCTCCATGTGTCCCTGACCCACCGTCATCGACTTCCTCATGATTTAGCGTTACTTTTCCTTGATTTTGAAAAGGCCTTCAAAATGGTGGATTGGAATTATGTTAGAAATGGGGTCTTTGGTTGGCAGTCAGGTTACCCCCTGCCCAAGTAACGACCCTCACTCTAGTCAGGGTAAGTCAAACACAATCCAAATTATCCTGTGCCCAACCTCTGGTAGTTTGGCACTGAGCAGTCAGGCTTAACTTAGAAGGTAATGTGTAAAGTATTTGTGCAATAAATCATGCAATAACACAGTATAGCACCACAAAAATACACCACACTGTTTAGAAAAATATATAATATGTATCTGATAAGATGCAGGTCAAAACGATTAAAATGAAATAAGTATATGTTGAGATATCACTGTAAAAGTGATATAATGTGTCTTTAGTCTTTAAAAAGCAATAAATGTCTCTTTCAAGCACAAAGTACCTGGTTCATGTTCAAAATCTCCGCAAAGAACCTCAGAGGAAGAGATGTGTGGCAAACAAGGGGGTGTGCGTCAATTTCTCGGGCCACACACGGCGATGCGTTGTTTAGTTTTCACGCATGGACAACTGGGTGTTGATTTCCAGAGCTCAGTTGTGGATCCTCTACGGGTTGCGGGGTTTTCAGACGCCCCGAGAACGATGCGTGGATTTCCGGTGCTGACAGGATGAAGTTACAGGGGCTGCATCGTTCCGGTGGCCATTGCGTGGAAATTTCTACCGCACAGCAGGCTCTTCGTTGATTCCTCTCTGGAAGTCAGGCTGCGTCATTCTGGCTCAGCTGTGTGTCGATCCAGTGGGCAGTGTGTTGAATTTCCAGTCGCTATGCTGGTGCTGTGTCGATCTTCTCGTTGCGAAGTCGGACTGTGTCATTCCGGTTTGGCGTGTAGTGAATTTTTCACCACGGTGCAGGCTGTGTGTTGTTTCTGGCAGGCTGTGGGTCGATTTTCGCTGCACAAGGAGTCCTTCTTGTAGGGATGAAGCCTTTTTGGTCCTGAGACTTCAGGGAACAGGAGGCAAGCTCTATCCAAGCCCTTGGAGAGCACTTCTCACCACAGCCAGAGAGCAGCAAGGCAGCAGGGCAACAGCAAGGCAGCAGTTCTTCACAGAAAGCAGACCGGTGAGACCTTTGGACAGCCAGGCAGTTCTTCTTGGCAGGATGCAAGTTACGTTCAGTTTCTCTTCTCCAGGAAGTGTCTGAGTTGGTAGGGGCAGACGTCCTGTTTAAATACCCAAATGTGCCTTTGGAGTGGGGAGACTTCAAAGAGTGGCTTAGAAGTGCACAAGGTCCCCTTTCAGTTCAATCCTGTCTGCAAATGTGGTGTTAGGAGGTCAAAAATGCTGCACCATATTTACAAAGTGGCACAATGCAAGCATTGTCCCACTTTGCAACCCTTTAGCCTACATTATGCCTGCGCCAGGCATTATGTATGCAAAGGGGGCGTTCCCCCGTAAGGTGGGCCGAAAAAATGGTGCAAAGAAAGCTAAGGGATTTCCTTGTGCCATTTTTCTGGCACTTTTAATACCTGCTACAATGGGCCTCTGGGTGTTTTGCAGGTTTGGCGTCAACAGGCATAAATTTGTTTGACTCTAGTCCCCTAACTACCGCCATGGTGTGCTGTATTTTAAATATGGCGCACACATTGTGGCATTAGGTGGGTGCTAGGGGGCGCAAGAAAAGTGGCGCTGCACTGTGTACAACGCCACTTTTCTTAAATATGCACCTTAGTTCATCACCTGTGATTCATGATAGGAGTTGCACATTGGTGTGGCTACTGTTAGCCATCTGGTGTATCTGTCATTCAGTCTAGTTTGACTGTCGTCTGTCTAACCAGAAAATTGAAAAAACGAAATTCCTCTATTTCAGGTCACAAGGACCTGGAACTCCTCTCAGGACAAGTCTTAAAGAGGTCCAGAAAACCCTTTAAATAATGATGTACCTAAGGGCTACTTGTGTGAGGGCACCCCAGGGTCAGTCACATCAGTCTGCAGCTACTGCACTCCACTCCTTCTCGTCTAAGCTCTTAATTTTGTCACTCTCTCTCTCTCTCTCTCTCTCTCTCTCTCTCTCTCTCTCTCCATCTCTTACACCTCAGCACCAGATTCAATATTGAAATAATGACATCAAAGGAGGTTTCAGCTCTAGTTGACACAGGAATGTTCTGCGCCAAAGCACATTCACCCACACTGAAAAACAAATGTAGAAAGAAAATCCCAAGCAGTAAACAATACAAATATCACTTTGATTTCTCATCCAGCTAAATGATACTCAGAGTACTGGGCAGTGCATGATTTCTGATAAGGTGTCACTTCTGTGCCAGGACTCTCATTATCAACTTCAAAAGCATTGCCACTACCCTGCATGACTTAGGTTGCACCTCTCACTGATAAGACGCAGCAAGGGTAAACAATATTGAGGATAGCTTGTGTTCCTATGACAAGTGAATAAGGTCTAGAAATGTGGACTGTTTCTATTGGGCCAGAAAAAACAATCAAAGAATTAGTCCTGCTCCGGGGCACCTCCCTCCTTCTTCATGTCGGCTTGCAGACGATGCAATGCTTAAATGGCAAAAGGCAGTGTCCCATTGTCCAGGTCATTACCAGGTATAAATGTGCAAGAGGATTCTCTGATCGTAGCGCACACCCCACCCTTCTTCACAGTCATCAAGCCCAACACATACTGATGTAGTATCACCATGAGGCTGATGGCTCTTAGTTCTTTTTTTATAGTGTTTAGGCCGAGCTCAGTATTGTTGATCATTTTCAGCATTTTCCATCTGATTTTCTGCAACCAGCGGGCGTTTGCTTTTGTCTGTAGAGTGAACAAGGGGATAGACCCTCCCACGTTTACTTGAGAGTCAGTGAATAATTCTTCCAGAATGTGTTTGTACTGAGCCCAGCCAAAATAATTAGCATTTCTTTTCTCTCAAGCCTGATGCAACTGAGTTGTTTTCTCCTGTAGTGGGTGTTGGAACAACTCAGTCTTCTCCAGGGATCACCAAGATGTGTATGGTCACAAGGGAGTAGAGGCCCTGCTATCTGGGGACAAGCTGAGTGTAGGAAAATTCTCCTCACTGGCTGTAGAAGTCCATTAACGTGAAGGTGCCCCAGTGCATGTCTGGTATGTGCAGCATTGCTCTACAATTTTCATTCATGCGAAGAGGGACTGTCCCTTTGCCTCTGAAGCACAATGAATACAGTGTAATTTTCCGTACAATTAGGGGTTGACTCTTCCCTTCCAATTATGTGTACCTATCTATTTCAGTATCCCAGATTTCCTGACATGGGGTACCAATGTTGGTATTTAATGCTCCCCAATAAGACTCATTTCCCCTTGTATCACTGAAGTGGATGGCCCTACACAGGAACTTCATGTCAGGGGTTCACTTGTTCCTAAAGAAGGCTGCCCCAGACATGCTAAGGGCCGCCCTGCGACGACAGACAGAGGCAGGAGAGGATGTGTTTGTGCACTGGTGCAGTAATTTTGCTACGTCCAAGAACTACTTTTCTGGAAAGGCATAGGGCCAAGCAGTGCCCTCCCCTACAGTGCCCAGCCTGCGCATCCTGTCTAGCTCAGTTTGAATATTTCTAGGTTTGGTGTAAAGGTACAGTGTGGAGGGACTGGTCTCATTCTGAGTGACGTTTACTACTACTGTTTGGGATTCAACCCTACTAGGTTGTATCTTGTCCCTGGTTCTACAAAGGTACAGGTGGATGGGACACTTTGGGGGTCATTCTGACCCTGGCGGCCTGCCACCGACCACGGGAGCACCGCCAACAGGCTGGCGGTGCTCCCACGAGCATTCTGACCGCGGCGGTTCAGCCGCGGTCAGAAGCGGAAAGTCGGCGGGCTCCCGCCGACTTTCCGCTGCTCGGGGGAATCCTCCATGGCGGCGGAGCGCACTCCGCCGCCATGGGGATTCTGACACCCCCTACCGCCATCCTGTTCATGGCGGGAAACCCGCCATGAACAGGATGGCGGTAGGGGGGGCCGGCGGGCGCTCTTTTGGAGAGCGCCCGCCGGCCCAGAGGAAATGTCTGAATGGCCGCCGCGGTCTTCTGACCGCGGTGCGGTCATTTGGCGGCGGTACCTTGGCGGACGGCCTCCGCCGTCCGCCAAGGTCAGAATCAGGGCCTTTGTTTTCTCGGGCTGCCTCTTTGAATAAATAAAGCCTATCTGCAACTCCATCATGTAGTTTCAATTAATAGCATGGTCTGGCCGATGTCGAGGCACTCACGACAGTCATGTGCTGATACCTTGTGTTTTGTAAGAGTGTTGTGTAGTGCATGTAGAATACTAACATCAGGTTCAGTGTAATTGTAAGTGATGTGGGAAAAGCCCCTATGCAAGTGCTGTAGTAATGTTGAGGTAGGCTCCATGTGACTAGGAAGATTTCTGGCTATGGAGGGATGCCACCACACCCACAACAAACACCAGGTATGCAATGGTGCAAAAATACATAACTTTTAGAATTTTGCAGGTCTTGGGATGGTTTTCTATGGAAACATCTGCGGTCTTCTGGCAATCAGGGATATTTCTGCTCTGGCAAATACTGCGGTACTGGGGGTGTCTTTGCTTTGATAAGAGAGTTCATAGAAGAGTGTCCATAAAAAAATGGCCCTCTCTAAAGGGTCACCCCAAACGTTTTGTCTTCCTCCTCCTTTTGTTTCAGACCTTGTTTTTGTTGTCTAAAGGACTCTGGGCACTTTACCACTGCTAACCATTGCTAAAGTGCATGTGCCCTGTCTCTAAGGCATGATAACATTGGCTCATACCCAATTTGTATATTTATTTTACCTATAATTACCTAGTACATTGCACTAGATGGGCCCAGGGCCTATAAATTAAATGCTACTTGTGGGCCTGCAGCAGTGATTGTGCCACCCACATAAGTAGTCCCCTACCCATGTCTCAGGGTTGCCATTGCAAGGCTTGGGTGTGCAGTTTTACTGATACTTCGACTTGGCATTTAACACTACTCGCCAATCCTTAAACTCCCCTTTTTTTACATATAAGTCACCCCTAAGGCAGGCTCCACGTAACCCATAGGACAGGGTGCTATGTAAGTAAAAGCCAGGACATATACTCATGTGCTTCACATGTCCTGGTAGTGAAACATTCACAGATTCATTTTCCACTACTGTGAGGCCAGCTCCTCTCAGGGGCCAGCATTTGAAATGCCCTTATATACTTTGAAGTGGTAGATTCTGGTCTGAAAGGAGTAGCCCTGTCATGTTTAGTATGGCCAGAATTGTACTAGACAATCCTGCTTACTGTTGAAGATGGATTTAATATTACTGTTTGTTAGACCTGACAGCCTTAGGGTAGTCATCCCCCAACTTTTTGCCTGCCTCCCTCCACTTTTCTGACACTGTTTTTGCTGGTTTTAGGACTCTGCACACTTTACTATTGCTAATCAGTGCTCAAGTGCATATGCTCTCTCCCTTAAACATGGTAACATTAGTTCATTCCCAATTGGCATATTTGATTCACCCGTGAGTCCCTAGTAAAGTGCATTACATGTGCCCAGGGCCTGTAAATCAAATGCTACCAGTGGGCCTGCAGCACTAATTGTGCCACCCACATAAGAAGCCCCTTAACCACAGTACAGGCTTGCCATTGCAAGGCCTGTGTGTGCAGTTTCCCTGCCACCCCGACCTGACATTTGAAAGTACTTGCCAAGCATTAAATTCCCCTTTTTCTACATAAACGTCACCACTAAGGTAGGCCCTAGGTAACCCATGGGGCAGGGTGCTATGTAGGTAAAAGGCAGGACATATACTTATGTGCTTTAAATGTCCTGGTAGTGGATGACTCCTAAATTGTTTTCCACTACTGTGAGGCCTGCTTCTTTAATAGGCTAACATTATATACTGTTTAAGTGGTAGATTATGATCAGAAAGGGGTACACAGGTCATGTTTAGTTTGACCAGAATGGTAATAAAAAAATTCTGCTTCTTGGCGAGGTTGGATTTTATATTACTATTTTAGAAATGCCACTTTTAGAATGTGAGCATTTCTCTGCACTTAAAATCCATCTGTGCCTTACAGCCTGTCTCCAATCCAAGTCTGGGCTGGGCTGGTTGACAGGGTCCTTGTGCATTTCACCCTGACAACCACAATACAGGATACTCAGTCACACCTGCACTCATCTGCATACTGAATGGGTCTTCCGGGGCTGGAAGGGTGGAGAGGCCTGACACTTACATTTCAAAGGCTAGTGGCCTGCCCTCACACAATGGACTGCTAAACCCCCTACTGGGACCCTGGCAGACAGACCTTGTGCACTTCAAAACCACTCTTTGAAGTCTTCCCCACTTCAAAGGCATTTTTGGGCATAAAATCTGGATTCCTGACCCACCGAATCAGACAGTTCTGGACCAGATCCTGCAACCTGTCAAGAGGAACTGCCTGGCTGCCCAAAGGATTCACCTGGACTGCTTTGCTCTGAAGGACTGCTGCCTTGCTGTTGCCCTGCTGCCTTGCTGTTGCCCTGCTGCCTTGCTGGCCTCTGCCTTTGCTGTGAAGTGCTCTCCAAGGGCTTGGATTGAGCTTGCCTCCTACTTTCTGAAGTCTCAGGGCGAAAAAGACTTCATCTCTTCAAGGAAACTCCTTGTGTGCCAAAAATCGACGCACATCCTGCCGGAAACGACACACAGCTTACCATGTGATGAGAAAATCGTCCCACAGCTGAATCGGAATGATGCAGTCCGACTTCCAGAGCGAAGATCGATGCAGCACCAGCATTGCAACCCAAAATGAGATGCACGGCCCAACTGGATCAACACACAGCTAAGCTAGAAGGATGCAGCCCAACTTCCTGCATGAAGAATCGATGCAGCGCCTGCCGTGAGACAGAAAATTCGACACATTGCCTACCAGATCGAGGCAACGCCTGTGACTTCTTCCCACACGCCCAGGATTTTTCCCCGCTTTGTCCCTGGGCGCCAAAAGAACCCAGCATCGCAGTGAGGATCAAAGACTGCACGCTGGAAATTGATGCAAAACCCCTTGCAGCATGGAAAGAAATGACACATTTTCTATGCCACGTCATAAAATCCGACGCATACCTTATTTTTTCATGCATCTCCTCCTCTGCAGTCTCCGTGCGTGGTAATTTCGATGCAAACCAGGTACTTTGTGCAAACAAGAGACAACTGTTGATTTTTAAGATCTAAGGGCCAGATGTAGCAAGGTCAGAATTTGCGATTCTGAAATTGCGAGTCGGTGCAACTCGCAATTTCAGAATCGCAAATCCTGACTCAGAACGGTGTCTCAGACATCGTCTGCGACTCACTATGGGGTCGCAAAGACCCACCTCATAAATATTAATGAGGTGGGTCGCATTTTGTGACCCCATAGCGAGTTCCTGCACTCACAGGGATGGTGGCCTGCTGAAGTCAGCAGACCTCCATGTCTGTGACTGCTTTTTCAATAAAGCAATTTTTTAAATTTTATTTTGCAGCCCGTTTTCCTAAAAGGAAAACGAGTTGCAAAATAAAAAAAATAACGAAACCATTTGGTTTCGTTTTTTCAGTGTAGGCAGTGGTCCATTGGACCACTGCCTGCTCTGAAAAAACCTTTTGGGCAACATTCACAAAGGGGAAGGGGTCCCTATGGGACCCCTTCCCTTTTGCAAATGAGTTACCACCAGTGTGACACTGGTAGTAACTGCGAATTGCGATGCGAGTCGCGAATAGGAAGGGAACACCCCTTCCTATTTGCGAGTCGCATTCACAATTTGCGAGTCGGTACCGACTCACAAATTGTGAATGTGCATCACAGAAGGCTGTTTGCATGGCACAAACTGCGATTTTCGCAGTTTGCACCATGCAAACAGCTTACTAAAAACTGCGATTTTCGCAGTTTGCACCATGCAAACAGCTTACTACATCTGGCCCTAAGACTCTTTTTAAACTTGTAAAAGTGATATCTCAACTTGTACTTATTGAATCTTGATTGGTATATCCTAAATTTAATCAGATAAATATCTTATATTTTCTAAACCTGTGTGGTGTATTTTTGTGGTGTTTTCACTGTGTTATTGCATGATGTATTGTACACATACTTTACACATTGCCTTCTAAATTAAGCCTGACGGCTCAGTGCCAAGCTACCAGAGGTTGGGCACAGGATAATTTGGATTGCGTGTGACTTACTCTGACTAGGATTGTGGTAGCTATTTGGACAAGGGTGAATACCTCTGCCAACTAGAGACCCCATTTCTAACACTGTTTTAGAAATGTCACTTTTAGAAAGTGTTCATTTCTCTGCACTTATTGCCATCTGTGCCTTACAGCCTGTCTCCCATCCAACGTCTGGGCTGTGCCGGTTGACGGCTCCCCTTCTGGATTCCACCCAGAAAGCCAGAAACACAGAACACTTACTCACATCTGCATTTGTCTGCATACTGAATGGGTCTCCTTGGGCAGGAAGGGTGGAGGGGCCCTCCCTTGCACTTCAAAGGCCAGTGGCCCGCCCCCACACAAAGAACTGATAACCCCTCAGAGGGATCCTGGCAGACAGAGCTAGATTGAAAGGGTAACGTGTGCACTTCAAACCTACTCTTTGAAGTTTTCCCCACTTCAAAGGCATTTTGGGGTATATATACTGGGTCTGGCGTCATGTCGGGTGGATTTGACAACAGTGATGTGAGTTTGTTGTTATACTGACACATATCATGGCAAACATTGACTTTGTTTTTATGCTTATTAACATTTGTAAACCTGAGAATGCATCAGAATACATGAATGGTGTGTGGGAGCACCCATGCAACACCCATGAAAAAGTTTTACCTCGCACATAGTAATGAAACGCATTGATTGTGCTGCATTACATTACTCGACATTTATGAAGCCACGCAGGGCCACACAAGGTGGCCTTGCGTGGCTTCATAAATCTCACTTAAGGTTTGCGACGCTCTTGCACTACGTTGTGTGGTGCAAGCACAGCACAAACCAGGCCATAAATATGGCCGCATGTGATGAATATATAACACACAATTCTCAGCTGTTATTTAATTTTTCTCTAGTTGATCTTAAAAGCTGTGGCCTGATTAATGAAAAGAGCCAAATTGCATCATTTATTCCTTCTCCCCTTCATGCTTATCAGCAGCTGCAGCATCAATTGCGGCAACCTACACCCTTTTCTTCCAGAAATCTCATTAATCAGGGCTTCATTCTAGCCTCAGCATAGGAGCTGCTTCACCTCAGAGCTCCTGGCAAAAAAATAAAATAAATCCACAGTAAGAACCAGAGAGCAAATGAACAAGCTGGGGTGATATCTGGCCTCAATAGATTTGCCCATGAGAGTATTTATGATATCTTACCTCATTAGGTTTGTGTGCAGGAGTATTTATGATATATGGCCTCAATAGATGTGTGGGGCTTGCAGTGCATGAACACATTAAAGTCCCTACAATTCCGGTTTAGGCAAACATATATATGATTGGAGCCACAGATAGTATGACTTTGGAGCTCAAGGTGTCCTCATCTCTCACGTATCCCACATTACGGTTCCCGATTGTGCTTTTTGACACAAGGGTATGTCCTCCAGCAAGTCTTTAAGTGTTGGGCAGGTGTTAGGTCCACAGTACATGGCTATTCTCCACTTGGCCAATAAAAGCAACATGGCTACCAATAGGCGCACACTTAATGGATTGTCTTTGACGTAGTTAAGAAGGGCAAACATGGGCATCTGTGTTACAGGATGACCAATGATTTCTCCCAGATAGGCATATACAGAAGTCTAGAACACCTTCATCCCAGGGCATTTCCAAGACAAGTGCAGGAAGTCATTAGCTTCAAAACTGCATTGTGAGCACCGTGCATCTGACCGGATGCCCATCTTATGCATCCCACTTGGGGTGCGGAATATCCAATGATGGTATTTAACATGTTTGTTGCAGCAGTATTTCCATATCTCCTCGGCGAGGTCCTCACCAGTGTTGCTTCGCCACCACTCATATGCCTGGGGCTTGACAACATAAGGCTAGCCAAGCTTTATTAACAAGATTGGATGCATCAGTGCAAGCTTCCATGACACAAAGAATAAGTCACTGTCAGTGCCAGGGAACTATTTCTCCAGATAGAATGGACCTGATTCACAAACTGTGGTACTACAAAATGCACTACAAAGTGTAAGTTTTGCCTATGTGCGGAGCTCTCCACCCCGACTGCAAAGTCTCCACACATGTAAGAATAGATTCTAGTAGTAAACGTGGAAGGGACACAGGGGAGTGGGTGGGAAAAGGGGCAGACTTACCACTAGAAAGGAGGGGATTAGCAAGGAGTAAGAGGGGTTTAAGAAGCGCAAGGGTTGGGTTTACAGAGGAGCGTCACCTACCAACAAAGGAGTAAGCCAACTGCATTACTCTGGAGGTCGAAACATGTAACTTACCCTTTTGTAGTAAGTTCACACTCAGGCCTGGTTCACAAACTGCACTTTGAAGTATATTTTGGAGTACTAAAGAACAAGAGCATATTATAAAATGTAATTCACAAACTGTATGCATAGTTTTACGACTCCGCACTCCCTATACTTATGTGTGTGGAGTTCTCTGTCCCAGTTATGGAGTCTTTGGGCAGAGTATAGGGAGTGTAAAGTGATAACACTCTTCACTTAGTTTGTGAATACCAAACAGTAGTACACTTTCAATAAAGTGTAAATTTACGTTTGTATATCAGGCTCCCACTTAGTACAAGATTTACTCAAATGTGTAATTTAGACTTATGAATCAGGTTAAATGTTTAAATAGCAGGTAAAAGCAATACAAGCTTCCTATGGACAAAGAATAGAAAAAACAAAGGCAACAGTCACACAAAAGTCTCTCACACATTGAACAATTACAGAAAAGGCAGCATCAGCCCAAAGGTCCTTCACACATAGACATCATCTCAACATTGGCAGGAGCAGTACAAATTCACCTATGACTCGCAGACAGGATACAGCTGGCCCACTACATGGCACGCTTCCCTCACAAACACATGCAAAGTAACACACAATTAGAAATAGTGCAATACTCGTTCACAAATATATATTACAGTCAACAGCAGTGCAAGCATCTTTCACATAAACATAGAGAGTGTAGTATAAACATAAACATGGCAAGTACATCTCACACACAATGGCAAGGTAGAGATGAAACATCAGCAGTGCAAGCTTCTCTCACATACACATAGAGAGTATAGTATAACCAGAAACAAGGCAAGCTCCACCTCATACACACTGGCAAGGCAGAGGTCAGCCATCAGCAGCGCAAGCGTCTTGTACAAAAAGAGACAATGTCCTTCATGACTTGGAAAACACACTTACACATTCAAGGTGTGACATGGACAGAAGCAGCACACAGTTTCTTCACACACATGTGTAACAGGTGTTGGCAACACAAGTAAAAACATTGCGAGTGCACCTCAAACACAGGCCAGATACAGTACATAGAGCACTGTATCCGTCCTACGTAGCTCTGACACACATAAAAGGCACAGTACAGTCAGCAACATAATAACTTACCTCACATACAGACAGCTAGAGAATGACAGTGTAAACTCTCCCACAAGCTTCTCTCACATCTAGAATGAGAGCAGCACAGCCAGCACTAAAACAAGCATCCCTCACACATAAATACCAGACAGCATGATTAGCTACAGGGCTTGTTTCCCTCACACTTAAATGCCACACAGCAACACTGCAAGCTTCCCTCACAAAGAAATAACAGACAGCCTGATTAGCAGCAGTGCTTGCTTCCCTCACACTTATATAACACAACACTGCAAGTTTCTCTTACCAATAAATACTGACAGTCTGATTAGCAACAGTGCTGGCTTCCAACAGTGCTTGCTTCCTTCACACTTAAATAACATGCAGGATAGACAGCCACTCTGCAAGCTTCTCTCACAAGTAAATAACAGAGCGTGAATAGCAGCAGTGCTGGCTTCCTTCACACTTCAATAACATACAGGATAGACAGCCACACTGCAAAGCCAACATACAGCAACACTGCAAGCTTCTCGCACAAATACCAGAGCATGAGTAGCAGCAGTGCAGGATTCCCACACACTTACATAAATTACAGCGCAGAGAGCGGTAATGCAAGCTTCTCTCACTTTCATTTAAAAAGGAAACAAAGGCCACAGCGGTGCAAGCTTCCCTCACGCTTACATAAATTACAGCACAGATAGCAGCAATGCAAGCTTCTCTCACATTCATTTAAAAAGGAAAGAAAGGACACAGCAGTGCTAGCTTTACCCCACTTACATAAATTACAGCAACAAGAGTGGTAATGCAAGCTTCTCACTCATTAATTTAAAAAAGAAACAAAGTCTGCAGCAGTGCGAGCTTCCCTCACGCTTACATGAATTATAGCACAGAGAGCAGCAATGCAAGCGTCTCTCACATTCATTCTAAAAGGAAGCCACATGCAGCAGCAGTGCAAGCTTCCTTCACACTTACATACATTACTGCACTGAGAGCAGCAATGCAAGCTTCTCACACATTCATTTAAAAAGAAAACACAGGCAACAGTAGCGCAATCTACCCTCAAATGTACATAAATTACAGCACAGAGAGCAGCAACGTAAGCTTCTCTCACATTCATTTAAAAAGGAAACAAAGGACGCAGCAGTGCAAGCTTCCTTCACACTTACATAATTCACTGCGCTGAGAGCAGCAATGCAAGCTTCTCTCACATTCATTTAAAAAGGAAACAAGGGCAACAGCAGTGCAAGCTTTCCTCACACTTACATAATTCACTGCGCTGAGAGCAGCAATGCAAGCTTCTCTCACATTCATTTAAAAAGGAAACAAGGGCAACAGCAGTGCAAGCTTCCCTCACACTTACATAATTCACTGCGCTGAGAGCAGCAATGCAAGCTTCTCTCACATTCATTTAAAAAGGAAACAAGGGCAACAGCAGTGCAAGCTTCCCTCACACTTACATAAATTACAGCACAGAGAGCAGCAATGCAAGCTTCTCTCACATTCATTTAAAAAGGAAAGAAAGGGCGCAGCAGCGCAAGCTTCCCTCACACTTACATAATTCACTGCGCTGAGAGCAGCAATGCAAGCTTCTCTCACATTCATTTAAAAAGGAAAGAAAGGACACAGCAGTGCAAGCTAGCATAACACGAACATCACAAGCGATAGCTGTGAAAGCCTCTCTCTCACATAGGAAACAGGGGTAGCATGATGGACAGACGCAGTGCAGGCTTCTCTTAAAACAAGTATACTGAAAACACAGGACCTAACCCTTCTGTCCATTCCTGGAACCAGGGTATCAGATGTAGAAAAACAAAAATGGTGGCCCTGTGCACGTGGCAGGGGGACGACAAACAATAAATAAATAAATAAAAAACTTATCTGACACTTCCTCACCGCCTCCATCGTGCCGAGCTGCTCCTCGATCCTCGTCACAGCTGGCACAGGCTCCCAGCCTGCCCTGCTGCCAATCCTAAAGCGGCATTATAACTGGCATGAGTGCCCTGGCTTGGCGCTCCGAGGCACAGTGGGAGCCTTTGCCTGCTGTCTTAAATCTGGCAACACAGTGCCGGATTGGAGAGGGACCGAGACGGCCGGCCAAACTCCCCCTCCAGCCCTGTCATAGCCCATGGCCCCACCCCCTGAAAAATAAAAACAATAATAAACACAGTTTATTATCCTTTTATTCTTTGGTTTGCAGCTGCTGCTGCCGGCGGGGGTGACACTTCTTCGCCTTAGCGGAGGAGTCGCCTCTGCAACTACCGGGGCAGGAGTATAAACACAGTGCACTTTCTACTCATTCTGTTAAACTCAAAATTAGCTGCTTTAGTTTAAAACAGTGTAAGCGTCCCCACCCCTCCAGCTGCAGTCAAGACATCCCAGGTACTCCATAGATAATAAACCTGGCCCCTCAGTGCGGTAGCTATATATGCATATTTAATGCCAATACTCACATGTCACTTTCAGTACTGTCAGGTGTTACACTGAGGGCTGACTGAACTTGTGGGAGTTTGTACATGAAAAGGACTGAGACCCAAATTATACTCTGGGCTTTAAGTGACTGATCCACTGACAGGTGGACGGCTCAGCTCTCAGGGCTGCTGGCCCTGCTGAATGGATGCATAAATAGCAACATTTCCAATGTGCCTAGACTGCGGGTACCAAGGTAACCAGGCACTGCATTAAAAAATGTAAAACATCCACTGATGACGTACATGGCATGTTATACTTGTAAGATCCGATGGACACATTTACAGTCATTTAAAGAAAGCTGTCCTGAAAGATGTACTTTGTGAACTTCTACTCATTTTGGTATTTTTTCACAAATCTTATAAATATTGATCCTTTGACCAATGTGAGTCTTGCAACATTCACCAGAACATCACCCTTGGACGTTTGGGGGCCCTTAGACCAGGATTGCAGATTCCACTAGTGAGTGGAAACTGCCTTCTGCATGTAATGTGGTAGGCAATCATAACTGCAGAGTTCCTAGGAGTCACCGGTGAGGAGCCAGGAAAAATAAAATTATTTTACATGGAAAATAAGCTGTGGTGTGTGTCCCTCTGATATAATCCCACGGTTCTAATCTGCAACCAACCTTAACCTTTGGTAGACCCAGAAGTCAGCAGGACCCTCAAAGGCATCCTTAGGGCACAACACACAGCTCCTATAAGGTATTCTACAGAAATGTGTAGATGTTAATATCGAGGACACACTCGATATAGGTACAGGTATGCATGTATTTATTATGTTTTACTCCACCTATATGCTCCTTAACAATGTATACATCTTCCACGTATCTGGATAATTTGAAATATAATCTTTTACGTAGGACACGCCCATTGATACAGTGCTCAACACAGAGGGGCAGATTTAAGAGCCCCTAGCACCTCCTTGTGCCACATTATTTTCTTTTTTTTTACACTAATGTTGCCCAATGAGGCCTAAAATCGCTGCACCAAATTTACAAAGTGGCTCAATGTATGCATTGAGCCACTTTGTAACCCTTTACGCTACATTATGCCTGCACCAGGCATAATGTATGCAAAGGGGGCCTTCCCCCATTAGGGGGGCGAAATAAAGGCGCAAAGAAATCTAAGAGATTTCTTTGAGTCATTTTTTTGGCACTTTTAACGCCGGCTCAGAGCGGGCGCTAAAAGGAGTCTTCCATTGTTCACAATGGGCGTCAATGCGCTTTCGGGATTAGCATCAAAATTTTAGATGCTAATCGTGCATAGCTCCGAACCAGCGTCAAAAAGTTTGACGCTAGTTCCCCTAACTACCGCCATGGTGCGCCATAGATATGGTGCACACATGGTGGCGTTGGAGGGGGGGCACTGAGGGGTGCAAGGAAAGTGGTGATGCACTGGGTGCAGCGCCACCTTTTTAAAATCAGGCCCAAAGTTTGTTGCATAAGGGTTCAGTGTTATTATTACCAACACAATGGTACTCATTTCATCAATCTCCAATTTTTGAGTAAGCCCTTCGAGGCTTCGCTCTATGGTTTGCAGGTTACATACACATCTCTACCCAAGATTTATTGAAGGACACGTACACTCAATTTGTTGTCATGCTATGAGGGCATGACTTAGTAACATCTTACGGTCAGCGGCAGTTCCTTCACGGGAATGGAGGAGTGCCGCCCCACACTGCTGCAGAAATCATGGAAAATAAAATGGTAATAAAGTGATTTTTTTTTCTCAGCCGAATGGAGTGCGTGGGCAGGGCCATTACGTCACTGCTGCTGATTGGCAGCAAAGAGAAGTGTCCGCCTCAGTTTGAAGTGCACATGTAGGTGTGGCCGACTATCCTACTACAGCCAGCCCAACATGTGCAACTCAAACCTCTACCAACCCAGCTGTCCTACCCAGCTGGGTTAGAGAGCAGGCACAGGCCTCCAGTGCCTTCTGGAGCGCTAAGCCAGCCTGCTCCAGCCAATCCAGATGCTTCACTCATACTGCTAAACAGCCTGAGAGCAGAGTCTGAATTGGATAAGTTATTTGGCTGTGGGAGCTTGTGCGTAGATGAGTCTGGAGCCA
This sequence comes from Pleurodeles waltl, assembly GCF_031143425.1. Classification (NCBI taxonomy): domain Eukaryota; kingdom Metazoa; phylum Chordata; class Amphibia; order Caudata; family Salamandridae; genus Pleurodeles; species Pleurodeles waltl. The sequence goes on along the minus strand of NC_090450.1, from coordinate 994,978,967 downwards.
GGGACTGGAGAACATTGAGGATGTGCTACAGGATAAGGTAAGTGAAACTTTTCATTTTTCTTTTTTTAATATTTATTTCTGATGTACGTTCATAGCGCCCCACCATTTTTGTATGTCACCATCCGCCGCAGAACTGCTTATGGTTTCAAATAATGAGCCATTTTCAGCTCTCACTCAGGTCTCAGTTGCTTTCAAAACCTTCTGGCATTTATTGGCACGCCCACTTGTGCGACAGCCATCGATCTGATGACGAGGATGCGCTGTCAGTTGGATCTAAGCTTTTTCTTCATTCCAACCCCTCCAAGTCTATTAAAGGGACTCGAGGGAGGTGTATTGGCAAGCAGTCTGCCTGCTTAACCGAAGGTGGATGCAGGCTGTTGAGAGTTTCAAGCCATCTGCTCTTGTGATGGCAATGTTTTATTGTAACATGACCGGAGCTCCCTGCGCGCAGCCTTTGATTAGATTGCAGACACTTATCGAATTCCACTCACAGCAGGCTCAGCAGCTTCAGCAGTGAAGCTTCATGTTGGTTGGTCTGGTTGGCTTAGTCAAGCATGCAGGTCAGACAGCTTGGCCATTGGTGGGAAGAATGTGATTTATGGAAAGAATTAGATCTCAACTCCCGTCCCATCCCTGAGTGAAAATCAGAGCTATTTGGGATTTCTAAAATGCTAGTATTCATCTGGTGAATTTATGGCCTGGTAGGTCTCAAAGACCTTGGACGGGGAAGGTTTGATAACAAACAAGCAGGAATGTCTTGAAGTGGTTGCAGACATGGCTTCCTTTTGGTACATTACCTCAGTGTTGTCACCATGATGTTCAGCATTGGAGGTTGGGACTAATATGTAACTATTTCCTTATCTGTAAAGCACAACATAGCACTAGCAGGCCACCCCTGAGTGCCAAGAAGGGAAAGTAGGGCAGTAACAGGGGGGGCTAAAATAAGGGGTACAGGAGGGATTATCAGGAGGAAGCATTTCAGTTCCTGCGGTGGTAGATGGATAGTCAACGAGAGTCAGGAACTACAGAAGATCAGTATGGGATGGAGATGAGTTAGTTCTGTAAAAAGGGAACAAGCAGCGGTGAAAGAAGGAGGTCATGTCCCTTTTATGACAACGGCCAGGCCCTTAGAGTGAGCTACTGGAAAGGGCCATCATCAGAACTGGATGGCCACCAGGTATCTTGTGAATTTGTGATGATTGTGTTGCTTTTGTAAAGATATTGTAGCTGTACCATCCCACAGAAGGACAATCAAGCACAATCTATGACAATCACCCATTTCTCATTCAACAGGACTCCAGTCAAGACCTCCATTCAATTGTTGACAGAGTATAATCGACAATTATCTATGACCTCCACCCATTTGTCAACAGAGTACAATCTACAATTACTGAGGTAATTGTAGATTGTTATTCCCACCCACTTGTTATTCAACAGGAGTACAATCCATAGTTATCCATGACCTCACCAAACTGTCAGTCAACAGGAGTAGGATCAAGAATTTCCTCTGCCCAATTATCTTTCAACAAGAATACAATTAAGGGATTACCTGTCACCTGTATCAAATGTTCATTCAACAGGAATGCAATCAGTGGTCTCCAACAAATGGTCACAAAAAGAAGTACGATCAACAGATTATCTATTACCTCCACCAAATGATCATTCAACAGTAGTATTACCAAAGGTTAATCCATCAATTTGAGAAATTGGGTAACTGATTGGGGGGTAGAACCCTACTCAAGCATGAACCACAATCCTTGTCAGAAATCCCCAAGTTAAAGAGTAAATCTTCATAAATAAAATGAGACCAAAAAGTCAAAAATCCAATTAGTAGAACTGGAGATATGCAATGTTAAACAGTTCAGAGAGAATAGCACCAAAAATTACAAAGTGTCAACTGTGGATATCTACTCGTGCCCAACTGGAACAAGGTCACAAGTTCAGGACGACCACAATTGGGTGCAGGCTGGATACAGGAAACCAGTTAGGCCCACACAACAAGGGTGTCTCAAGGACTGATAGCAGAGCGTTGCGATGTCCTGTTTTGAGGATGCGTCAGACAGCAGAGGCAAAGCGTCGGTTTCGAGAAGCTCCGATGCTAGGTCCTGTGTCATCATCGAGGATCCCATTGACAAGGACTTGCGATGCACAGTATGGTGACGAGGATGCATCATGTAGTTGCAGCGATGCATCAGTTTCGATGAGCTGCGAGGCTGCAATGTGACAACCTGCATCATCGTCAAAACTGCCATCAATGAGAGATTTGCAATGCAAGGGCCTGCATCAGTGAAGCTTCGCACAACGTTGGTTCCGATGGGGGCTGCACAGTCGATGCAGAGTCCTTGCACTGAGAGAAACCTCACATTTGATGCGATGCATTGATTCTGCTCCGGTTCTACCGCACAGCAGAGGAGATGTGTTGGTTTTGCTGGATCCACTGATGGGCTTACAGAGCACCTTCAGGTCCACTTTCAAAGGTCCAGAACCGAGGTGGCACCACTTTGCAGGCTGAGACTCACCATTGGCACAGATCAGGTGCTGCTGAGACTCACCATTGGCACAGATCAGGTGCTGGATTCAAGGTTGTTGGAGCCTTTTGTCCCTGAGGCTCTAGTCAGGAGGTCAGCCAAACTACCCCTTGGAGTCACTCTGGGGTCCTGAGTTCAAGAGATGCAAGTCCAGTCCATCTCAAGCAGGCAAGAGGGCAGCAGTCAGCAGGTCAGCACAGCAGGGCATTAGTCCTTCGGAGCAGGAGTCCAGCAGAGTGGCAGTCCTTTCAGCAGCACAGCAGTCCTTCTTCCTGGCAGGGTTTCCATAGATCCAGAAGTGTACTGAAGAGGTAATGTCTGATGTCCACTATTTATACCTGGGCCTTCCTTTGAAGTGGAAAATCTTCCAGAGGTTTCCTTTTGAAGACCCCAAGAGTTCTGCCTTCCCATGTCTTGGCTCTAGACTAACTACTGTGGGTATGCAGCCCTTTGTGTGACGGCACTTCACAGCCTAATAACAGTGTAAGTAGGACTGTGCCTAGCTCCGCCCTCCCAACCTGCAAGTGATGGCCCACCCAGGCACACTTAAGCTCTCTGTTGTTTGTGGTTGCCTAGGAGGAAGAATACACATAACTCAGCAGTCAGCTATACACAGCCATATGACCCAGAAGCAGGATGCACGATGCAGGAACTGAATGGCTAAGACAGGAAAATGCCAACTTACTAAAAATGGCATTTTCAAAATTGTAATTTAAAATCCGGCTTCATCACGAGAGAGGATTTTTCATTACAATTCCAAAGACACCAAAAATGAACAGGTTACTGGCTCCCCTTTGAAAATGGTCATTTATCAGATGTAATAAGGTGTCTCCAGTGTGAGGCTATGGAAAAGGTATGCTTTGCAGTAGTGAAAACCAACCTCAAGAGTGTTTCACTACCAGGACATGTAAAACTAAGACATACATGTCCAATGAATTGAATATACTGCACCTTTACCTCAGGGCTGTCCATGGCCTACCCTAGGGGTGAATTATATGTATTAAAAAGGAAGGCCCTGGGTCTGGCAAAAGTTTTTTTTTGGCAGGTTGAAATGGCAGTTTAAAATGGCCACAGAGGTTGCAATGGCAGACCTGAGATGTGTTTAAAGTGTTGCTTACATAGGTTGAACAGACAGTGGCGCAAGACCACAGGTAGCATTAGATTTACAGGCCCTGGGCACAGGTAGTGCAACTTTACTAGGGACCTTCAAGCAAATTAAATATGGCAGTTGGGTATAAGACAATTCTACCATGTTTTAGGGAGAGAGAACAAGCACTTTAGCACTGGTTAGGAGTGGTAAAGTGTGCAGAGTCCTGAAACCAGCAAAAACAAAGTCAGCAAAACAGAAGGAGGGAAGGCAAAAAGGTAGGGGAAAACCATGTCAAAGATGCCAGGTCCAGCAGTCACCACTACTAGAGGTCCTCCATCGGAGTATGAATCAAGCACTTCTCAGATACCCTGATGCAATTGACATTCAGCAGGCAGTACAATTAGAAGAATTATCTGTTGCTGCTCCCTAAGGTCAGTGTTTATAGCCACGTCTAGATGACTGAGCTTGCAGGGCCGGCTTCAGCACTGGTGATGCCCTATGCAACAGTCTTTTTTGGCACCCCCCACCCCATGAGTACCTCCTCGGATTACCTCACTACCACCCGGTAAATGTGCCCATATCTCTCCATAGCCCCCCTTTCACATACATTCATTTGTTTTAAAGCACTTGTAAAGGCTGGTTTTACTAATCCACTCAGCTATCCACATAAAATATAGTTCTGTTCTTTGCAGCAGACATATTAACCCTCTGTGCTACTTTTTTGGCCAGTCAAAGCTGCTGCTAGACAAAACTCCCATCTCTCTTCCTAGCAGGAACATTATTCACAAGTGGTATCTTAACATTTTAATTGCTTCCTGAAGGCTGGAAGCACAAGGAACTTTTCAGCAGGTGCTTTTAAATCACAAGCTTCTAATCTAAGTTATTGCTAAACATAGCGCCCCTCTGATGTCAGCGCTCCCCCAATTCAGGTCCTCACCCGGTGCGACCGCACCGCCTTAAAGCCGGCCCTGTAAGCTTGTAATAGAACAAAGGAAACAGAATAACTACACCTTATAATGACAATGTAAATTTTGATTATTCAAGTCAAACTTAAGAAAACAAATTGGTTAAATAAAACTGAAATTTGCTCAAGAATAGTGTAAGAACAAATAAACGATTTTGGAAAAATAACATTATTTTCAGGGCAGAGAGAGAAACAAGTTTGGTGGGGAGGTGAGGCTGCAGCTGGCCACACACTGCCAGGTGGGCACTGGCACGCCGAAGAAGAGGGACGCAGCCAGGCTGGTAATCACACACACGTCTTTGGGAATGTTTGATACAGGGCGTGAAGAAAGTAGTGCTGCAGCCTGACAGGAAATACCAGAGACCAGCAAACAGGAGGGTCACAGGATGACTATGAGAGTAGGCACTTGGAAGACGAACTGTGATCAACAGTTAATTATTTCAATCATTGTCATTATTTTTGCATTGAAAATTGTGAGGCATTTTTAATGACAATTATTACCCTGGTTTCCTCTCTCAGGCTGTTATGGGGGTTTATCACATTTGAAAATCAAACACAGGGTAGTTTAGTTGGGCAGACATGCAGCAACTATCACCTTTGGCCCTCTTCCTCCCACACCATAGGAGGAAACTACAGTGACCCCTGTGGCTGAAAGGCAGAATGCAGTGCACTGCTCTGAGGACATACACAGTGTCATGCTCAGAAAGGCCATTTGGTGTCCCTGTTGCACAATTAACTATGTGTTAACACTTTCTGCTGTTAGTAAAGTTCTAGAAGAGAAGCTGTGTGGCTGAAATCTCTTTCAACAACAGACAGGATTTAAATGTCAATTAATTATCTCATATTTGCTCTTTGGAGGTTGGGGCATTATGATTAAATTGAAAGATGACCCGTGGGCCAAGAAAAAGCAGGCAATTAAAATTTATTTTTCCTTCTATCTTAATTTATTTTTTCTAAGGTCGCGTAATTAATAGCTTTCCTGCACAATCACATTACATTTGTCTTCAAAAATACACGCACAATTAGCAGTTAATCACTCCTGGCTTGGGAGAATGTATTGATTTAATTCTGTGTTTTAATGGGATGAGCTATTATTTCATGGTATAAATGTAGTTTTAATGTTTCTATTCTGATTGTGTTAATGTTTCTTGTTCACTACACCGTGTACTTTGTATAGAAAGGTGGGAGGAAGAAGAGGAGAAACAAGTCACGATGAATTATGTCATAGCAAAGTGTACTAGAATGTACTTTTTTTGGCGGGTAAGCATCCCCTAAACACCCAGATTTACTATGATTTTGTTATGGGTTGCCTGACTTTTGTGGCGCATTGGTGACGCAAAATCATTTTTGGCATTTACTAAGCCAAAAAAAGCCACTTTGCATGGCTTAGTAAATAAAAGCAGCACAGCACAGCACATAGTCCTGCTATGCATTAATTTACATGGCGTAGTCACTGCATGTGTGGAACACGGGCATTCCCATACCACCCCCCATTAATTTTGACACAAAACCAGATGTACAAACACTTGTAAACCTAGGCTTGCTCCAAAATAAGGGGCATATTTATACTCCGATTGCGCCGAATTTGTGTCGTTTTTTTCGACGCAAATTCGGCGCAAAACCAACGCCATATTTATACTTTGGCGTTAGACGCGTCTAGCGCCAAAGTATGAGGAAAGAGCGTAATTTTTTTGCGTGAACGCCTTCCTTGCGTTAATGAGATGCAAGGTAGGCGTTCCCGTTTAAAAAAATGACTGCGACGCAAATGCGTCGTATTTATACTCCCGGGCAAAAATCACGCCCGGGAGTGGGCGGGGCAAAAAACCCTGCATTTGCGCCAGATTTTAGCGCCTGGGTCAGGGCAGGCGTTAAGGGACCTGTGGGCTCAAAATGAGCCCACAGCTGCCCTCCCATGCCCCCAGGGACCCCCCCTGCCACCCTTGCCCACCCAGGAGGACACCCAAGGATGGAGGGACCCATCCCAGGGACATTCAGGTAAGTTCAGGTAAGTATAATTTTTTATATTTTTTTTGGCATAGGGGGGCCTGATTTGTGCCCCCCTACATGCCTCAATGCCCAATGACCATGCCCAGGGGACATAAGTCCCCTGGGCATGGCCTTTGGGCAAGAGGGCATGACTCCTGTCTTTACTAAGACAGGAGTCATGTAAATGGCGTCTGGGCATCGTTAAAAATGGCGCAAATCGGGTGGAGGCGATTTTTTGGCATCAACCTGACTTGCACCATTTTAAGACGCCCTAACGCCATTTTCCCCAACGCCGGCGCTGCCTGGTGTACGTGGTTTTTTTCCATGCACACCAGGCAGCGCCGGTCTGCTAGCGCCGGCTAACGCCATTCAATAAATACGGCGCCCGCATGGCGCTTCAGAATGGCGTTAGCCGGCGCAAAACTTTTTGACGCTAAACTGCGTTAGCGCAGTTTAGCGTCAAAAAGTATAAATACGGGCCTAAGTTTATTTCACCTCGTTACTTCCTCTTTGCACGTGGGCTGCATTCTTCAGCACATATTAAAAGACTAACATGCCTCCAAGGATTTTTTTTAGGACATAGATCTTATCACAAAATAAAAGGCAGGTCACAAATGTTGCTGCTTAAAGTTGCCATCAGGCTTTAAGTCGCTTGGATTTGCCTCAGAGCCTCAACCAAGTCTTGTTTTCAGTGACACCAAAGACTTGATGTAGAGTCATGTGTTAATGGATAGACCCTCGACTTGCAGAGAAAATGCTAAATAGGTGGATAAATCCACCAGTGGTGGAAACTGATTTATGGGCCTCATTTGGCAGATGGGGTTACTCCCTCACAAACATGACGGATGTCCCGTCCGCCGTATTACAATCCCGTTAGATCCCATTATAACCCCATCCAGCAAACTCTAAATCAGGTCCCAAGTGCTTACTCACAATTTCAAAAAGTTTTAGATTATCCATCTTCGATAAATCAAGCACTTAGGCATTTCACATACACTTTGTTTACAACTCATTGGTTTCAACAGGAACATATTGTAAACTTTATTATAAAACTATAAACATGAATTCACTTTGACCTGACTGGTGTTGTATCTTATCATGTATTATTGCTTTATATTTCCAAGTGTGGTGCCTAACCAAAAATATTTTTGGTGTGTTTTTCTTCGCCTGAACAAGTTGCTCATAGTTTTGAATTGTGGTCCGCTGTGCCTCGCACCCCCTACTTTATATATTTTCATAAAGCCCTGAGCTTCACCAACCTGCCCAAGGCCTGAAAACCACCTAGATTGATCCCTTCATGTACACAGTGTGCTCAGGTGGGGCACAAAGCCTGCTCAGGCCCTATGAAGTTACATAAATCTACAGTGTTCTTTGTAAAGGAGTATCAGATCTTCCATCCTTAGGGTGGTCTTAACCCAGACTTTTTGCCTTTGCCTCTTGTTTTGTTGCTGTACCTTTTTAGTGGAATTAGGACTCTGGGCATTTTACCACTGCTGCTCAGTGCTAAAATTCATGCGTGTCTCCTCTAAAGATGGTAACATTGGTGTATCCACAATTGGCATGTTTATTTGCCTGTAATAGTGGTATGTCATATGCACAGGGCCTGTACATTAAATGCTACTAGTGGGTCTGCAGCACTGATTGTGCCACCCACTCAAGTAGCCCTGCAAACATGTCTCAGGCCTGCCACTGCAGAGCTGTATGTGCAATTTCATTGCCACTCTGCCTTGGCATATAAAACCTCCTGCCAAGCCCTACACTCCCTTTTTCTTGCATATAAGCCACCCCTTAAGTAGGCCCTAGGGAGCCCACAGGGCAGGGTGCCATGTAAGTAAAAAGGCAGGACATATATTTTCCAGTTTCCGTGTCCTGGTAATGAAAAACCCCTCAAGTGGGGGGTTTTCATCACTGTGAGGCCTACGCCTCTCAGAGGCCAGCATTAGGAATTCCTTATAAGGCATTTCAGTTGCGATCCTTGATCTATGAGGATTAGCTGGGCATGTTTGGTATGTCTGGAATGGTAATGAGAAATCCCGCTTACTGGTGTAGGTTTCCTGCTGAACGGGATGGACTCATGGGGTGCACTTGTCTTGGTAGCACTTAGATTTTGCACCACTCCTATGACATCAGTGAGGTGACATGGGCATGAAACTCAGAACTAAGTAATGTAGACCTACAGGTTTTATCAGGATAATCTCAATCAATAAAGAAGTTCTGCTGCCATTTGTATCTTGGCAGTAAACATACTCTGTCACAATGGAAAAAGAGCATCACTACCTCTAAGATTATGGTGCACCTACTGCATTTAGAGGCTGGCGGACTATAGTTTGGCCAAGGTGGAGACTACTCCATCTTTGCCATGGGCAAACTTCTCCAATGGCCCAATGGTGTAAGGGCCATCAGAAAATTGGCTAAACATGTCCCTGCCCAATTTAGAGGGGTGGACATGAAGTTTGTTTTTTACTACCCATCACAACCAGTCAAACCCAGGCGGTAGGGGACAGTAAAAATGCCCTCCTTGACTCCCATGGTGAAGGCCCCTTTTTTTTTTCAAAAGCTAAAACTCACTTTAGTCTTTTGTTTTTGCCAATAAAAAATCTTTTGAAACTTTGCCGTACGGTTCCATTAGGTTTGATGGAGCCATACTGCAAAGTTCCAATACATTGGCAATAACCGCCCTGCTCGTTTCAATGGTTGAAATGTCAGTCTGGCTGACAGACATTTCAAAATTTGGAAGGCAGTTACTCCATCAGGGCTATGGAATAATTTACTTAATTGCCCTGATGGAGTAAACTCTGCCTGCCAACTTTAGTATCAGCCCTTAACCCTTTATTAGTGCCTTATGCAAAATGTAGAACAACATTTCTCTCACTTACTACTTAACAAATAATTCACTATATACACAGATACAAAAATACATTTCTACGTTACATAGCTCTCATCCAAGTGCAAAACAATGCACAATGCTTCTAGCCTGGGACTAATTTGTTTTGGTTCACCCTGCTTGCCTAGCAACATTCATGACCCCACAACATAATAAGTCAGCCACCCATAGTGCCATTACACAAGTCGGGCAGCTTTATCCAGTTGCCATCTCACTCCTGGGAGAGTTAGGGTTCAGAAATTAAAGTCCTGATTTAGATCTTTGCGGAGGGGAGTACTCCTTCACAAACATGACGGATATCCCGTTTGCCGTATTAGGATCCCATTTTATCCTATGGAGATCATAATATGGCTGACCGGATATCTTTCACATTTGTGCTGGAATATTCCATTCGCCGAGATCTAAATCAGGCCCTACGTCTCCCTGTGCTGGGGCCTTGTGGTGTGCACCAGAGTTCCCAGTCCTTGGGCATCTTAGGGTGAGATGTCCCAGCAACAACCCAGGGCCTTGCAGTGCACCGTGCTCTGCACCATTGCCACAAGCCTCATGTAGGGTGAAGGTCATCTGCAGCCATGAGCGATGGCCCCCCGGCACCTCACAGGGCCCTAATTTGGTAACTTACAGTCACACTAGAGAGTTTTCGTGGTCACCCACTTCTAAGGGTTAGGACTTTAAAATGCATTATCATGAATGGATGTGGATATGGTGGCCGGCAGCAAGGTCCCCTTCTGAGAAGCTACAAGAGTGGCTAAGTGATGTTCAGTCTTCTCCTCCAGGTGGCCGGGTTCAGGCACCAGTAACACTTTCCAGAGTCCTTGTGGTCCTGAGATTCAGTCCTGGGTCCTTCCTGCACTGCTGGGCTCTACTTTCTAAGATTGCTTCTTCCTGCAGGGTAGATGTCCAGCACTCATTTTCATACTTCTCCAGCGAGGTGAGGACCAGAGTCCCTTGCACAGCATGCAGCTGGGTGGGTGACTCCACAAAGCATGGTCTCCTCTAAGAGATGCAATCGACTTTGGACGGGATTATAGGGCAATCAGGCAGTGCCTGATGGGCTGGTCTGAAAGGTCAGTGTGTTGGCCAGTTTTCCGTCTGTTTGAAGCCCTGTTTTAGGGTCTACTGTTGATTTCCCTGAAATTAAAACAAAATCTTCTGTAAGCAAGCTCAAATCCATGCAGTCTTGCATACCTTGCAAAACACTTATACAGCATCCCTTTACAAATGTAAATTGCCCCAATTTGCAAACATGTGCCACTTTTTTAGTTATCTAATTTACAAATGAAGGCCACTTTTATTTTGGTGCCCGGGACCATTTTCTGTCCCAGTCTGACCCTGGATGCAATTGAGTCATCCCCTCGCTCCAGCATAAAGTTCCTCTTTTCTCCAAGGAATTTACAGATCGCCTTGCAGAGCTCTTGCCCAGGTTTCTCCCCCTGGGAAGGACACCAGCAATCAAAGATTTTGTCTCTGGAGTTCAAGTAATTTGAACCCACCCAGTGGTGTGGATGCTGGCACTAGTTAATAGCAATATTGCCATAACGGCCATGGTTTCTACGCAGTGTTCATCCTTGTTGTTAGAAATTGGGTCTCTAGTTGGAAGGGGTATGCACCCTCTCCAAGTAGGGACCGCAATTCTCATCAGGGTAAGTCAGGTACACAACCTAAATTAACCTGTGCTCACTCTCTGGTGTCAGTCAGGCTTAACTTTGGAGGCAACTTGTAAAGTATTTGTGCAGCACTTAAATTCATTAAGACAGTGAAAAAACCACAAAAGATTCCATTGTAAGATTTTATAAATAAAACAAGACCAAAACAACAAAAATCAAAACAGTAGATCCTGAGATATTCAATGTTAAAGATTTAGGTGAAAATAGCACACAGAAGCGCAAAGCCCTATCTGTGGTTAACTGGCCGTGCTGAACCGGGACAAAGTCACAAGTTCAGGCTGACCGCGATAGAGTGCGGGTGGGGTACAAGGACCCACTTCGGCCCGCTGAACACAGTACCTTAAATCCTGGTGCATCATCTGTGCAGCTTTGCTTTACGAGGCTTCGCATTGTCTGGTGTCAGTTACAAGAACCTATGCGCAGGTGTGGCTCCTCCACAATGGCAGAGGAGCATCGCTCCCCTAGCCAAGAGATGAAAAATAAAATGATAGTTGACTATCATTCTATTTTTCGTCTTCTGGCTCAGCCAGCAGGGAGGAGCCGGGCTGGGCCACGGGAGGTGGGAGCCGGGAGGAGGAGAGAGTGCACCTAAGTGCGCATGTGTGCTTGGATGGCTGTTTTAGGCCTGCCAAACACACATGTGCACTTAGGTTTCTCCAGCCAAGCTATTTTGAACAGCCGGGCAGGAGAAACTGCACAGACCTCAGGGCTGTGTTTGAGCTGCAGTCCAAGCCACTCAGACCAATCCTCATGCTGCTTTCATGCTAGCTTTAGCATGAAAGCAGCAGCAGGATTGCTGAGGAGCCTGTGCTGGTGGCCCAGTGAATGCTGGGACACCACCAGAAGAAGAGCGAAGATCGAGGCGGCAGGAGTTGGTGGCGGCAGAAGGCAAATGTCTTTTTTTAATTTATTTTTTCATGGTCCCCTTCATCCCCCTGTCCACCCCCTCATTGAAATTTGGTGTGGCTGCCACTGCCTATGCGGTAAGGCTTTGCAGGGCTCAGCATCATTTTGCATTGATCCCAGGGAGCTGTGCGGCGGGGCTTTGCAGGGCTTCGCATTGCTTTGCATTAATCCAGAGGAGTTGTGCGGCGAAGCTTTGCAGAGCTTTGCATTGCTGTGGGTTATTTCTAATGGGTTAGCTGCTGCACAGTGAGGCTTTGCAGGGCTTCACATCACCTGGCATCGGGTTTGGTGAAGCTGCAAGCTGCACAATGAGGCTTTGAGGGGCTTCATGTTGTTTTGTGATGGTCCTGATAAAAACCACAGAAGGCAGAGCACCTTAGGCCCACTTCCAAGGGTTCAGGACTTGGGTGGCACCACTTGGCATGGTAGGCTCACAGATGTCAGAGTCCAGGTAGCTGTATCAGGTGAGTTGCAGACAGTTTTGATGTCCCTGAGACTGCTGAAAAACAGAGGGCAATCCAAGAAGCCCTTAAAGCGTCTTGGGTTCAAGGATGTAGAGAGCAAGTCCAGTCCTTCTCAATGCAGGACAGAAGCAGAAGAGCAAGTCACAAAGTGGCAGTCCCTCCTACAGCACAGTATAGCACACAGAAGGCAGTATGCCAACACAACAATGCAGTTGCAGAGTGGTAGTTCCTCCTGCCAGCACAGCAGTCCCTCTTCCTGGCAGAGTGTCCTTGTTTTCAGTACAGATCTGATTTCCTGGGGTTTGGGACCCAGTACTAATACCCAAAAGTATTTTAAAGTGGGGGGAGACTTCAGATGAGGCCCTTGAGGATCAGAAAATACCTGCTTTACTCTTCCCTGGCTCCAGGCACTCTACAAGGAGTTATGCAGACCTTTGTGTGGGGAGAGGCACAGCCCTATTCAGGAGTGTGTGTCAGCGCCTCCAACCATCTAGCAAAGAAAGATTATGAGCCTGATGATGGGCCATCAATATGCAAATGCCACACCCAAGCTCCTTTTGTGTGTGACTGTCTAGTGGGATTGCGCAAAGCCCAGCTGTCAACAGCCCCAGACATGTATCCAGAGACAGGCAGAGGCACAAAATAGTTAAAGTATGAAAATGGCAACTTTGTAAAAGTGTCACTTTCAGACTTACAATTTAAAATCGATCTTCACCATAAGTTGTGATTTTAAATTGTGAGTCAAGAGTCACCAAACTCCATATTTAATTTTTTTCCAAATTGAAAAATAAAATTAAACCTAAAGGGTGTTTTAGGTAATTCCAGTGCTATCCTATGGGAGAGATAGTCTCATTAATTTAAGAGTTTTTAATATCTGGACATGGTACAATAAAGGACATGTCCAACTTTTTAAATGCACTACACCCTGCCCCTGGGGCTAACTAGGGCCTACCTTAAGGTTGACTTACATGTAATAAAAAGGAAGGTTTGGGCCTGGCAAGTGAGTACACTTGCCAAGTTGAAATGGTAGTTTAACACTACACATACAGGCTCTGCATTGGCAGGCCTGAGATATGTTTGAAAGGCTATTGTAGTGGGTGTCACAATGGGTTCTGCAGGCCCACTAGTAGCATTTAATTTTACAGGCCCTGGACACATATACTGCACTTTTCTAGGGACTTATAAGTAAATAAAATATGCTAATCGTGGAGAAGCCAATGTTACCATGTTTAGAGTACAAAGCACCTGCACTTTAGCAGTGGTAAAGTGCCAAGAATCCTAAAAGCTGGCAAAACAGTCAGAAAACAGGAGGTCAGAGGGCAAAAAGGGGAAAACCACGCCAAGGATGCCAAGTCTAACACTTGTTTTACATACATGGATTATGATTCTAGAGATCCATCTAAGGAGCTGGTTTCAAAATCCCCCATCCTTCAGGACCGCACCAACAGTGCTCCAAATTAGGAAAGATCTGACAATGCGCCTCATTGTAGAACAGCACATATGCTGCATAAATACTACTTTTCCGCTCCCAGAACTGTTGAGTAATGGGGGGGGGGCTGCACCAGTGCCCGGGCTGACAGCCAACCCCTCCCTCGCTGTTATAGGGGCAGCCCCCGGGGCCCTGGCTGACAGCCAGCCCTCCCTTACAGTTAAAGGGGCAGCCCCCAGAGTACTGGCTGACGGCCAACCTATCATTCATTAATCCAATTCTAACTGAATCAGCAGCTCCTCGTGTCAAGGGGATGAAACTGTGCCATCACCTTTTCTCAACTCCATCAGCTCAAAGGAAAGAGTCGGTTCAGCTGTTTCTACTTAAACGGCTTAAAGATTTACTCTGATCACAAATTAGAAGCACATTCAATTATAAAGATTGACTATCCAGAGGAGAATTGGCTAAAAATGGAAATTCCAAGTCTTCATGGCCTCTCAAAATGCTTTATAATTTAGGATCCTAGTCATTGAGTGCAGTCATGGCAGTGGAACTGTCCATGCATTCAAGAGCTCCTGGGGCAGTGAGCAGATGCCCTAGAGATGCTATCAGAGGAAAACACAAAGGTGATGGGTGGAATGCTTGCAAAGGTCTCAGCCACTAACAATCACTCTGGCCCGGTTCTAGTATATTATAAACACACGGACACCATGATGTATACAATTTACACACAAATGTTAATAATTAAACCATGATGCTATGAATCAAAAACATGGCTGCAGCTGTTGAGAGGTATTTCCTAGCCCTTTGCTAGTCTCCTGAACTCATGCTGCATGCTTTCCTTCTGGAGGACGAGAGGTAAGCATTACAGTGTCAAATGACAACGCCCACCCCAGCAGAATATGGTAGCTCATTGAACTGATACAGCCACTGGATGGGTGTGTATTTGACCTCAGAGCCAAAAGTTCAAAACTCAGAGACTCCACCAGACTTTCATCCTTATGAGGCTGGTAAATTAATATTGTTGAGTTGGGTAGCATTAAAGACCTGTTTTTAGTGCCAAGAGCCTCCTGAATATGTTACAGTGGAGGTCTCAGGATTGGTAGGACTAGACTAAATCTATTTAAAATAACACAGTGCCAGGTACTGGCAAGTTATTGTCTCAACATAGAGACCATTCAGGGTATCATAATTGCCTGTGATGAGATGCTACAACACAACATCTTATTCCAGGGCACAGGAGGCATGACACAGCAGAGCTCACCTTTCCCAAAATATTGGCCCTCGTCCAGTGCTTAATTTGTGTTTGTTGTTTCCGGTGCTGAGCACCGGCACTTATTTTTGAGGGCTGGGGCTTGCTCTTCTGCCACAAGCATTTGCTGCGAGCATAAGACACAAATGGGAAAGAAGGAGGAAGGGAGAAACGAAAAAGCGTCACAAAGGGAGAAAACAGCTGCAAGAGTGAGCTGAAGGGGCAGGGAGTGGCTTTATATGGATTGAAGAGGCCCGAGATGGTGTCAGGATTAGGCTGTCTCAGTATTCCGTGTTCACACATTTAATTGCAGCAGCCGTGTGTTTAAGAGGAGGGCTTTGGGCACCGGCACCTCTTTATTTACAAATTAAGCACTGCCCTCGTCATGAACAAACTGATGCATATTGATAGCAAGCACATCATATTCAAGTGGACTTGTAGACAGACAATGTGGTCAAGACAAAGTTTTATGGCAGGAGTCCCTTGTGTGATATAAGCAAGGATTGCACACATATCCCACTGGTCCTTTATAGCCTAAGCCTAGAGAGCAAGTAAACAGAAAGTGCAAAATGGAGCGCAAGCTTAATGTCTAGATGGTTGCGATGCTTACTTCTTTCCCCACTCATTGCTGTACAGGATTCACAGGAATAAGGGCCTGATTTAGAGATTTAAAATTTGACAGAGGGACCACTCCATCACAATGGTGACGGATATCCCGTCAGACGAAAAATATATCCTACAGCTTTTATATTTCGGCGAGTGGGATATCTGTCACAGTTGTGATGGAGTAACCCATCCGCCAATATCTAAAACAGGCACTATGTCATGATGTCAAAGGGCCATGAGCCTGTGAAATAGATGCTTATCAAATACCATGGAGAAACAGAGACATCATGAATTGGCTCCTAACTGAATGAGAACACAGCATTCACTCCCATTCGAGTGACATTGATGAACAACCAATGACCATAATTACTGCAACTGTTTGATGTCCTGTTATGCGATGATACAAATGAATCATTGCATGCTTCTCTGTTGCACAAGTTTATTGAGAATATTTCAAATATTCACCTATCTACGTTGCACGACAGAGATATCACTGATGGATCTCTTAGACCATTGGAGAAACAAAAATTTCACTTAATGATTGTGAAGAATTGTCTTCCACTCACTAAAACTCGAAAGGCAAGGTCTTGTAGATCCTAGCGAGTTGCCTACCTACCAGTCACAGCGGCCAAAATGCTGCCTCCACCATTCCTGCAGAAAGGTGTCTTCCATGTTTACTACTGGTGGGCAATCTTTCAAGGGAAACGTATTGACAGCTGGCCACTGCGGAATCAATAACGGCTGCCATTTTGTTTGCTTTTCCAAAAACACCCCAGAGCAAGTTTCTGAAAATTCAAAAAAAAGCAATGCTCAAAAGGTCTGAGGGTTTTCTCCCGCTGTGTGGGGCCATTGTTTGCACTTCCTATTTACGACGGCCATACATATGTGATATTGTTATGGTTCAACCTAGTCAGAAAACAGCACAGGGCAGTGCAGGTGAAAGCAAAGATGCAGTCAACTAGTGATCTGAGAGGTAGTTGTGTCTGGGAGCAGAAAAGTAATGTTAGTGCAACATGATGGACTGTTCTACAATGAGGTGCATCATCAAGTCTTTCCTGAATTGGAGCAGCGTTGGTGTGGTGCTGATGGATACGGGGTGCTGTTCCCGGCCAAGGTGAATAAATGAAAAAAGCCTGTTAGCTTGTTTTGTCTTTATTACACTTCTTTGTCTCCAATCTGAAGGTGTCCTGGCTGTGGGGGTGCCGAGACTCACTGGAGATGGTGTGGACATGTCAGCCAAGTATGTGGGGACACTGGTCATGATGGCTTTATAGATGGTGATGCTGGTTTTGAAGATGGTGCTGTTTGGCCAGGAGAGTGTGTGGAGTTCGATCAGGATAAATGATGTGATCACATTTCTTCAGATCTTGGTTGAGACATGCTGCAGAATGTAGAGGGAGGATGATTCAAAATGCCAGGGGGCAGTTTGGAATCTGCGAAGCCATGGGGCAGGGAATTTGCATCATCCACATGCAAGAGTATGAAGCTTGAACAGCTTTTCTTAAGTCACTTTGGAGTAGATAAATGTTCACTTTATTTAGTAGAGAGAGATGGTACCAGGCTGTTTTTGTTTTTTTGCCAATGTGTTCCTTGATGGTGAGGTCCAGGATGAATCCAAGTGGCTTGGTATTTGGTGAAAGCTAATGTTCAGAGCTGTCAAGATTCATGTAATTGAGTTAGCTTTAGATGACTTCCTGCTTGTTGTTCTTGATAAAGAACAGGAATTCTATCTTGGTGGGACCAAGCTGGGGGCTACAAGGTGGCCACGCACAAGGAAAAAGAGCCTTAATGGGTTGGGCCATCTGACCCTCTGGACTAGCCAGGGGGGGTCTTATGGTGGATCGACCACAGGCTCAAGGTTTTTGAAGGTGGAGTGTACTAAAGCTTTATTATCAAAAACCAGGTGTTTCCGAGGTCTCAAAATGAGGTGAGGGAATCACAGGTGTGATACAATGGGTCATCTGCCAGTTTGCAGCGGATGGCCCATCTTTTTGACACTCTACATGAGATGCTGACACTTCTCTACACACAAACGTTATTATTTAAGACCAAACCATCAATAGCTCTAAATATTTTATTCACCATTAAGCCAATCCTACTGAAGTCTCATTGTAAAGATAGTCCCACTATTCTGAACTATGGGGAAGAGAGGCCACAGTCCTGTTGTAATCGGTGACTGAGCTACCACAAGGCCTGTTGTGAACTGTGAATGAGCTCCCAGAAGGCCTGATCTGAGGCCTGAAAATTAAATTGGTTTCTTTGAGAAATACCTAGTTCATCATTGGCAGTTTAACTCAAGCATCAGGACTTTCCTTTTAGGAAGACACGTTCAAAAACAATATAAAACGTTGGTAAGACAAGAAAAACATAAAAGTCCAACTCAAGTTAGCTTGAATGATAAGACTGTATATGGTGATTTAAAGTAGCATACAAAGAAAAGAGATCTGATCTAACTCCCACTACCACCCAGCGCCTTGAGACCATGACAGGTAATTAGCCACACTTTACAAGAACACTGATTGATTGATTGATTGAACAAGAGATCAAAAGTTATAGCAAATGCAAATCGGGGTTGTTTTACTTAAAACATTCCTTTTCTTTTAAAGCAAACAGATTATTTCCCAAACACGCCCTCAAGGAGGCAGAAGATTGCTTGTCTGGATATTTAGGTATTTGCAGCAGGAGATCAGGCTAGAGGAGAATGGGGACTGACCAAGGTTGGGAACCACTAGGTTAAGGCTCATTGTTTTTTGCAGAGAGACAGGATGTCCTTTGGAGATGAATTCCATTGCTTTGTGCAGTCCCTGTGAGCTCTCTTCTCCTGCTTCTTGCGACAACTCAGAACTGGGACACTCCTGTTAGAGCAGCTGTCGCTCTTTAGACATCCTGTTCATTCACTCATACACTCATTCATTCATTCTCTGAACTACTCCTACCCTCTTGAGTGTCATAGTGCAGGAGCAGACTTTGATTGTGCAATTGGTAGGTGTCATTCAAGATGATGGGACAGGATGGAGGCTCTGAGGGGATGGATAGTTTCTGGTAGCTTGGGGTTCCCGTCAGTACAACTTGGTGTCAATGGGCGAGGTACAGCTGCGTTTGTAACATGTTTGTTAGTGCTTGGAGGTCCACTGTGTTGAATGCTGTGGAAAGGTCAAGTAGAATCCAATCAAGGGACAGGGTCCTTTCATTTCAGCCTTCAGCAGGACAAAGACCACTATCTGAGAGATCACTTTCTCCCTGCTGCAGCAGTGTTTGCAGCACAGTAGTTGCCCTGTGGAGGATATTGCTACTGATCTGGTCTTGTAATTGCCTGGAAACCGCTTTCTACTACCAGTGAAAGGCGCATTCACATTTTCACACTTGGAAGAAGTACTGCCCCATCAGCTTATTTCAATTTCTATTTAAACACTAAGGGGCGGATTTATGAGAGGATTGTGCCACCAGATCCTCAGTTGTTGTGATGCAGCTGAGGAACAAACTTCTCAACCATATCTGTGAGGCCACGCAAAGCAATTCTGCATGGCTTTGAATGACCTCAGAGATATGAAATAAGGCAAGTCGCTGCGTTGCCTTACTCTGCACCAGGGAGGCGTTCCGTGGGCATTGTGGTGGGTGTTCCCACGCAACACCCATGAATTTTGACACATCTCCAGATTAACGAGAGCCTGTAAATTTGGGGATGTACCAAAATCTTCTGCCTCCTGAAGTGAGGTGTAATAAGGTGAAATATTTGTATTTCTCCTCATATTTTCCTCTTTCTACCTGTGCTGCATCCTGCAGCACAGGTAGATAGAGGAAAACACCTCTCCAGATTGTATTTGTGAGGATTGTGGACCATTCTGCACAAAAACAATCCTGATGACAACACAGGCACCCTTGCACCATGGTGCATGGGTGCCTGAGTTGGCATTAGGCTGCCTAAACAGCGCCAGCATGGGGGGAAGGACCGTATTGCATAAATATGGTACATTCCTGCCCTACGCCCGTAAATCAGGGCCTAAATGTTTAGCTCACTTGCATGAGAATTAACCAACTTCTCTGAAAATGGTCTTGCTGTACGTACCTTGGTAAAACGTCCTTTTAGCTTCAGTACTAGTTCCTTCAGTCAACACTTCCAAGTTGAATGGGTGACACAATTCTCTAGTACATTTCTGCAGCTAAATATACAGTTTCAACTGGTCCTCAGAAGCTCCCTGAGGCAGTAACAGCTCTCTCTGAATAAGGAACCAACTGCACTCTCTAAACATAGATTAGAAGTTCCACAGGGGCAAGCATGAGAAATGTCAAGTTGTAACTAGTCCACTGGTTTTCTTCCAGGCCACCACTGCTTCCTTTGTTTACTGCCCCTTCTGCTTTCTCCTATCTCTCAGGAAAGACTTCTCCAGTGGAAAGCAGGCTTTACCAGCAAAACCTGGATCCCTGCATCAATGGGGGTGAACAAAAGGCTGGCATTACTAGCACTGCAAAGTAATTATAAACCAGGGCACACCAAAGTAGTCCAAAAAGTTAGTCCAACGTGGAGAAATGAGTTCAAAGTCCAAAAACACTGTTCAGTAGTTGATTGAGGTTTATTCCTGTTGAACAATGGTACATCCAAAAACAGCCGACACGTGTTTCGTCACATTGACTTTCTCAAGGCCAAGGATAAACAGTTGACGGATGGTTTTCAGAAAACTCAGGTGATCGAGTAGCTCTGTGTTTGTAGTCAGAAGATAAGTATTGAGGGCCTGTAGCATGTAGTTGCTGTAACTTCAGAAACAGAGTCCCGGTTGTCCTTCATAGAATAAAACTATGGAGCAAGGCCATGATAAGCCTTCTTGTTGGTATTCCGTGCCATGTGGCTAATGCAGGTCATGTTTCATTAAACCGTTTATGTGACTTGAATTTGATGTGCGAACTTTGAGGCATCAACCACCTTTTTGTTTCATTACTAGCACTGCAGCAAGTTTCTGGTCCCATAGATATAAGACAAAGTGGGAAACAGCTCCCTAAAAATGAATCTGTCTGGCAGTAATTCTGCAGTGCAATAAGGAGGGAATTCTCTTTTTAGCTTCTGTTCCTGGCAGCTCTCATGGAAGTGGGTCAAGCAAGGCATTTTAAAGTGTGACACCAGACAGCAATTGTCATCTTAGTGATTGGGCCCAAAATGCCCATTTTGGCAGCATGGTGAGCCAGATCCTCTTCAAGAGAAATGCTTTCAGGTAAAATCCATCCAACAGCCCATTTCAACCCAGGAACCCAAATGACAGAAGCTTTGTTCCTATCTGCACATCCTTCCCAGTCCTCAAACTCCAGTACTGGGCAGCCCATATACTCTTACCAAGAATCAAAGGAGGTCTCTGTGGCCCATCCTACATCTGCTCCAGCCCCATCTTGTATTTGGTTCAACTGTTGTGCCCCAAGTCCAAGAACTCAAAAGAGTCCTGCAGGGCTACTCGCAGGCAAATGTGACCTGAAAGGCTTGCCTTATTAATCTGCCAATCACCCTGACCTATTATGTAGATTTCTTTTAAAGTCACAGCTGCTTCCTCATTTGCAAGAGCAGAGAAAATAGGTGTCAACAACAGGAGGGAGTGAGGACCACCCCTGATCTTTTCTCAAGCGCTGTGTCTTGCAAAACATGTTTTGCATTTCAAAAGTGGTTGGAGCTGCAGAGTTCATAGAAAGCAGGTTTGTCCAGAGATCTTTCCATACAGAAATAATTATAGGCTGTAAATGTGTTTTTATTCTTTTGGCTCTCAAGTTGCCTTTTTTATGACTGTACCACTGAATGTCGACACCAACAATATCGTGGCATACTAATAATGAGGACGGAATATCGAGGGAGAAAATACTGGTAGATAAGGGCACATCGATTAGTGTATATATACTGTTCCTAACTCCACGTCGACATATCTTGAAGATATATGTACTGTGTAGGTGCGTATATGGGGAGTCAGATATAGAAAATCTAGAATAACTTACCTGTCAGTATCTTGTTTTCAGTGTTCTGTCTTCTATATGCTGTACCTTCAACGTTTTTGATTGGATGTTCAAGTGCCATGCCCTTTTTAGGGTCGAGCCTCTGTCGCATGCGTTTCGCTAAGTGAGACACTTTAGTAGATAAAAAGGGCTCGGAGCCCAGTCCACGTCACGTCAGTGTGTGTCATTGGCTTGTGGGCTTGCCTATTAGAATCTGCTTGATTTCATTAGTGCATGCATACGTCATGCCTTTTCCGGTGGCTAGCCCTCCTCGAGCGCATCGACCAAGTACAGAAAACATGCGAGGCTCGCTGTTTTCTGTCCGGCTCGTGGACTACTTTTTCTCTATTTTCCCAGCGCGATCTCGCTTGGCAGAAGTCCAGCGCTTGTTACACAGTTAATTGCACTTTATACAGTTAGTACATAAATGCACTTTTGCCGATAGGTTTCATTACCAGTGAAAAGTCGGGTTAGGAGTTTACAACACTATCAGCTCTAACACGAGCAAACGCGAGACCCGTTGCATTGCAAATGCTTGTTATTAAAGGGTACCAAAAATGGGTTTGTCGATTATTTAAATTGCAAATAGATTCTACAGCCTTGCTGGAGCAAAACTTCTCTCTCTAAAAGAGCATTATAATTTAGCTGCAAATTGGGTAACATTATCCTTCACTCTGACACAGCATATCCGCACTTTGTACAACCATCCAAGCCTTGCAGAGAGCCGGGGTTTAAAGTTCTACTCTTTTAGGAGGCGCCCCTATTCCAGCTGAAAAAGTTAAAAGCATTTGATTTTGCCAAGTGCTTGAGTTGTAAAAAATTAAGTGCCAGGGCCCAAAGTATTACTCACTGGTCCACTGCAGCTGGCACGACCCACCTCACTTTTTAACTGCAGGTTTAAGTTATATCAAATTTTGTTTGTTGTATTACATAGTTTAATGCTGCACTAATGAACGCTGCTTATAAATGCACAAACACAGTGCCACAATCTGTTAGTTTTTCATAAATATGTAAGTGTTTATAAATAAGTGGCAGTGTGAGTACCGGAAAACACCAGCACAAATTAAGCACTGATTTTGCATAGTTAAGGCTTTGATTCGCAAAGCATAATTCAACTCTGCGACCACTTCCTGCTTCTGCCAAATGAGGAATCTTGAGATGGTCCACCATTTTGGTTTATCTCACTGGAAATCCATTGTGGGGAATGCTTCCCTCAATTCTACATTAGACTATGCTATGATGCCTGCTACCTCAGCCTTCCATCTTTGCAAAGCGTATTCAGTTCAAAGCTTAGTCTCTGCCACAAAGCCTTTCCTAAGGGGAACTCCATCTTCCTCCGGATTCTGCTCTCTAAGTACTCCAGTTCTTTTCTGGTGGCTGTTGTACATTACAGAAGGGCTGGTTTAGTAGGCCTTGCCTTCTCTTTTGTGGCACCCATCCTGAGGAATTCTCTTCCTATCCATCTTTGTAAACTTTCAGTGCTTAATTTGTGCTGGTGTTTTCCAGTGCTCAGCACCTGCACTTATTTCTGAACGCCGGCACTTATTATGGGATTATATCTGAAAGTGGCACTATGGGGCTTACTTACAAGCCCCGTGGTGCAGGGCAGTGTAGCAAATGTCTTGCTGAGCCACCCTGATCCGCTGGGAAAGGGCAGAAATGCACCATAGCTATAAGATACGTCACATTTGTGTCCTCTCCCCCTGGGCCAGTGCATGATTTGCTGCACAGTGCCAACACAGTGCAAGGATGCCTGCATTGTGAGGATAATTGTTTTTGTGCAGGAAGGGACAGTCATGTTCTGCAGAATAAAGCACACACAGAAAGAGGAAAAATGGGGAGGAATAATGATATTTCTCCCCGTTGCACCACTTCTACACCACCTCTGTGGTGGCGTAGGAATCTGACACATTCCCAGGCTTGTAAATCTGGGATGCGTCAGATTCCCTAGCGTTCCATGGGTGTTGCGTGGGAACACCCACAGCAACACCCATGGAACGCCCCTTTTGCACTGATTTATGCGTGAAAGGGGTTCATATTTACAAGGCAATGAAAGGCCATGAAAAGCCACTCAAGGTTGCTTTGCGTGGCCTTGTAATAATGGGATGGCACACTGTGCCACCAGAGTGTAAAAAAAATGGGTTATCCAGTAGCACGTTCTGCCGATAGGGCCTCATAAATGAGGCCCTGTGTGTCTAAACTACTTCTCAATTTATTAGTGCAATCTTCACTTAAAGGTGTTAAAACTAGAATATAGGTAAGGCTGTCGTTGTTATTCTGCAGTAGTGGCAGGGCTATTTATGGTGCCAGTTGACTGGACTCTCCTATGAAGTGCCTTGGGCTCCGGCCCTGAGGGGCATATTTACAAGAAAGTGACGTATTGGTCCTGATGCGCAACCTTTCTTGCATCACCCTGCACCCTCCTAACAACACCATGGTAGCGCTGTATTTACAATATGGCTCACCATTGCGGCCGCTACCACAACAGCATCTAAATTTTTGACGCTATTGTGGCGCTTTGCTGCACTAACACCAAAAATGTTGGCCCTGGTGCAGCAAAGCACAGGGACACCCATAGGCCAATACAGGAGCGTCATTTTGATGCCTGCCTTGAGCAGGCGTTAAAAATGACAAAAAAAATGGTGCAGTCGAACCTTGTAAATTTCACTGCATCATTTTTTTGTCCCCCCCGTGGAGTAACGCCCCCTTTGCAAACATTATGCCTGGTGCAGGCATAATGCTGTGCAAGTGGTTGCAATGTGGCGCAATGCATGCATTGCACTACTTTGTAAATATGGCACAGGGGAGTGACATACTGAGCACAGCCTTGGCATAAAACCAATTAGACTAAGGTGGCGCAAAGACGCTCTATGGGCTTGTAAATCTGCCCCTTATTTTTTATAAACTAAGCACTGGTGCTCCAATGCCCTTCTCACCCTCGGGCACTCCGCACCAGTAACTCTTAGGTTCTTCCCTTTCCCGTCCCTCACCAGCGTGATGTTTGTACCCCTCTCTCATCAGTATAATGGTACTGGCTGGTGGGCTCCACTGTTCATCTCATTTAAATGACAAGGTCCCCCTCCCCCTAGGAGATACTCCTCTCATGTCTAGTCCTTGGTCATGGAGGTTCCTTCAGGACACACCCCTTCATGTGAGAGAGGTTCCCTTCCCTCACAGTATGCAGCTGTCATGCCTATACTTTGGTGAGAGCAGATGTGTGCACTCAGGGCAGGACCCCTCGCACCTATATCCAGGACACACTGCTCTCATGTCTATACTTTGCAGAGAGGGGGTCCCTATGTCTAGGGCGCAGTTTACTTACACGTACACCTGGGACATAGCACTCTCATGTCTACACCTTGCGGCGTGTGGGGTCTTACATCTAGGGCATGCTGCCCTCACACCCACTCCCCGGACACACTTCTCTCATACCTACACCTTTGGGAGAGGGGGTCCCTACATCAATAGCCCACTGGCCTCTCGCCTACACCCAGGACAAACTGCTTTCATGTCTACACCTTGGTGAGAGGGGGTCCCTACATTTACGGCACGCTGCCCTCACACCTACACCAAGACACACTGTTCAGACATCTACACCTTGCGGAGAGGGGGTCCCTGCATCTAGGGCATGCTGCCTCACACCTACACCCAGACACACTGCTCCGATGTCTACACCTTGCGGAGAGGGGGGTCACTATATCTAGGTGCATGCTGCCTTCACCCCTATGCCCAGACACACTGCTCTCATCCCTACAGCTTTGGGAGAGGGGGGTCCCTACATCTAGGGCACGCTGCCCTCGCACCTACACCCAGACACACTGCTCCGACATTTACACCTTGCAGAGAGGGGGGGTCCCTATGTCTAGGGCACACTCCCCTTATTCCTACACCCGGGACATACCACTCTCATGTCCACACGTTGGGGAGAGGGGGTCTCTACATCTAGGGCACGCTGCCCTCACATCTACACCCAGGACACACTGTTCTCATGTCCACACCTTCGGAAGAGAGGGTCCCTACATCTAGGGCAGCTGCCTTCACCCCTACACCCAGGGCACACTGCTCTCACATCTACACCCAGGACACACTGCGAAGAGGGGGTCCCTACATCTAGGGCACACTGCCCACACAGCTCCACCCAGGACCCACTGCTCTCAAATCCACACCTTGAGAAGAGGGGATCCCTACATCTAGGGCAGCTGCCTTCACATCTACACCCAGGACACTGCACTCCTGTCCCCACCTTGGGGAGAGTGCCACAGACAGAGAACCTACTTTGGAAAGGGCAGGTTGGGAACTGATAAGAGGATGTCCTGGATGCATAGAGTCACCCTCATCGAGTTAGAGTGCAGATCAAATGTAATTATTTCTAGGGTGATGCAGTGGGGAGATGGATCTGGCAGAAAAAGAAAAAGAGAAAACTATCTGATATCTGATATCTTTAGTTTTATTGAATGGAGGATCCTCCCACAGTGGGAATGCTTCACAGGCCTGCAGCAGAACACGAAGTAAACATTCACACCATGGAGCCATGACTTCCGGAGGGCAGGATTGTTTGAGGAGTCAGACAAAAAGTCAGTTTCTTCTCTTCAGCCATTTTTCTACAAGTTATAGAATCAGCAGAAAATCACCCCATAGGGACCTCAGCTGAGGCCAACCTCCGTTAATGTACTCTCCCATCACATTACTGGCCAGTGCCTGCCAAAAATCAGCTCAAACATCTCATTTTTTGTAGAGAGGGCAGCAATTTGGTCAGGAAGTAGCAGCAGTAACCAATGAAGAATTACAGAAAATGAGTGGGCAGCAGCAGTGGGACAATAAAGAATCCCAGAGGTAGCACCAGGCTCAGTCTGCCTCTGAAAAAGAAAAGTAATTAACCGTGAAAAGGT
Source organism: Pleurodeles waltl (assembly GCF_031143425.1). NCBI lineage: Eukaryota > Metazoa > Chordata > Amphibia > Caudata > Salamandridae > Pleurodeles > Pleurodeles waltl. The sequence goes on along the minus strand of NC_090450.1, from coordinate 994,952,338 downwards.
TATTGTAGACAAAAGAGTGTGTGCCCTGCCCAGGAAAAGAGACTGCAGTTGAGAAGTACAGAAAATGAACATGCAGATACCAAACCAGGGGGAGGGGGCAGTCATTAAAAGGTACAGGTGCGAAGAGCAGTGCTAAAATCTGAGGCAAAGGGAATGCCACAGATGGCACAAAGAGGGCAGAGCAAGGCCGGCCTTGATTGCAAATCCAACGCAATCAAAACAATTATTTGGGACTTCCGGGTAAGATGGCGGCGGGGTAGGACATGCTATGGTCTGCTACTCCGCAACTGCTCCTCCCCCATGACAGATGATGACGCAGAAAAAGAGGGTTCGACATATATTCATGTATACTGTGTAACCGACATATATATTGAAGTGTGATTTTAAGTAAAAGAAATAATGTACAAGGGAAATTGTGCCCTCGGGGCAGTTCGCCATCATTATAAACGAGCTTTATTAATCATGAAGTATTAAAATGTATTAATCCGTCATAACCGCAAATGTATGCTATGATTTCTTGTTTGAAAACTGTTTTGCTTAGCTTAAATTTAGTACAGGCTTTGGCCTAGTTGCTTGGTTTCAAATTCTAACTGCGTGATTCTTTTTTTCCTTGAATTAATGAAATATATTCTTGCTTGAAGTTGTATTTTTCCAGTAGAAACTGGCTGGTACACTTATCTCCAAGGTTTCGTGCTAGGCCGGTTACATCCCCTTTGATACAAGGTCAGTCTCTGCAGGTGCGGACAATGAAGGTACAGATAGTAAAATAATTGGCAAACCATGATACAATTTGTGTTCCAAGGCGCCAAGGACAGTGTATGCATAAATGGGCGCTAGTAAAAGACAATTTTTGATTGGACAATTTGAAGCCAACCTATGAACCCTCCAATGGAAGACCCTACAGAATTTGGAATGTTTCTTACTTAAACCCACCGGACAAAGAGAAGTCAGCCATTTTCCTCGATGCCAGTTTGAAGCCTGATGCCAGACTCCATTTTGGACGACACCCTGATGCCCTTTTCTCTATCTGAGAGAAAGAGACTTTAAGAATTCTCACCCTAGAGACTTTAACTTTGATTTGCCCCGTCTTGCCCATGCAGTAACTTTGCCCTATTCTCCTTGCCGTTGCAAGGAAGCTTGCCCTTAACTTTGCCCCTTTGAAATTTACCCCATGCTGATCAACCGGTACCTGAAGGACGAAGACTTTTGTTGAATGCTGATTGTATTTGGTAAATATGAAAGGATAAATGTATTATGCATTGTGTTTTTTTTCCTTTTAGGTACCAACTGCTATTTTTGATAGGATCCTAGCTAGAAGTTTTCCAAATTTGTGTTGACTAAATTCGTTTTGCATGAAGTCCCACATGCCAATGCTAATTAGAGGTTAGTCGAGGTATTCATTCAATGTATCATGAAGAATTGAAATCTTGTTATGCTGACCGAATGTATGCAATTAGTCAAATACAGTTAGTCACATTGGTGATTTGCATTGCTATAACAGAGTGTATCATTATTCAGATTTTACGTAGATTGCGTTTCTTCCGCCGTTATGGACAGCTAGTAATGTTCATATACATATATCAATTGGTTTTGAGACACATATATATCGTGCTAGCTTTGTTAATATAGGGAAATAAATTCACTAACTTTTAATAAACTGGTGTGGTTATTCATGACTGAAAGGTCATGGTGCGCCGAAATACCAACTGTTATTGATTTCTGATGTGTTATATTGATCTATTAAGTGAGTGCTGATAACCGATTACAACAGTTATTGATTATTGATCTGAGTGACTCGACTATTGAGGATGAGGAGAGCCCGACTCGGTTAAAAGATTCACCGACCTCCAACGTGTCCAGGTACAGGTAATTTATAAGGGCTGGACGCGTTATCAGTAGATGGTAGCAGAGATTGATGGTTTAGCCCTTTGGGACCCCATCCGAACAATAGACAGAGTCAGGTTAGAATTTTCTTTGATAAAACAAGTTGGAGAGATGATGATGCCCTAAGTCCCCGATGACTTTCCCGGGATCTCGGAGCTTGCGAATGAGGAACATGCAGGTATGAGAACGGTCTCAGCGTTTCTAGTGACGGTATGAGTGAAGTTAGGGTTTCGCGCTTGCACAGCTTATTGCCGCAGATTAATTGAGAAGTTTGTGAGGATTTTAAGGGGGGGTTAAAAGATATTAGAGGAGTGTTACTCCAAAGGTGTGAGAGTAGGGAAGTCGTCGAACTTCACATGTGTGTGGCGCTTTGAGCAGAAAAATTGTCCACGTGGTTGTTGATGTTGAGACGGGCCCTGCGAGGTCAAGAGACTCCGGAGTATGTTGAAAAGTGTATGTGACACTTGTTTGATGTTGTGATCTGGTCGGTTTAATAGGTTGATCGGGCGTGGTCAACAAGTCGGTATGAATGTTGCAGAGTGAAAGAAAACTTCGACTTTGAGATTTGACGAATTCTAAAGTGCACTAGAATAGTTCATTGATCAGTTGAGAGTAAAGTTTGCGGGTCAAATTTTGCTTGCGAAAGTGGGAAACCGAGAAAGATGGAATAACTGCTGAGGCTAGTGAAAAATCCCTAAGGTTTCTGAAGCGATTGTGTTACCCTTCCTGTAGTAAACCGACAGATCTGTTTTATTCTTTTGGTTAAGTGCTTGCGTTATATTGCAGAGATTAGTTTATGAGTGAAGCCGAATGAAAAGAGGACAAGCCGCAGGACTTTGTCAGCCGCAGTGTGTGAGTGTGACGTCACTAGGAGCCGCGCTGGGATAGGTCGGTTGGTGAGAAGGGTCGCGCACGGATTGGACGCAGTCCGTGAAGCGCAATTGAAAGGGGAAAGGCAAGCGAAGAGTATTCCGGGAATTAAAGTCACTTATTGATTACATATTGTCAGAAAAACAAAAGACGGAAGGATGAAATTTTTCAAAGCATTTAAGAGTGCCATGAGGGGAGATGTTTATATTAAAGCAAATGTAGGAGAAGAAACACCGCCTGAGGGTACACCAGCTTACATCGTCATTGAAGAAAAGGGTGTAGCGCCATGTCTTTGGCTAAAGCAATGGTGCAAATTAACAGAAAAACATGGAAGTGTAGCGTTCCCTATCCACGGGTCGTTTAACCTAAGGGTTTTAGAAAATCTGAGGTTTGCGCTATACGACATGAAAGTACCCCCAAGGCCAGCACAGTTTGAGGCATTGGCAATTTGGGAGCTAATAGCTAGAAATCAACAACAAAAGAAATTTGAGACAAGAATAAGGAAAGTAGAAAAGACCCTAGCGGATGCTAGATGGGACAGCACACAAAAGGTTTGGAGATCAGACGTATTGCAGGGAATTAAATTGTTTCCAGCGATTGCCGAGGAAGAGGAGACGGAAGGAAGGAAAGCCACCTGTAAGACAAACAGGAGTCAGTCCAGGGAAGGAGAGAGCAATAGAAACTCGAAAAGGGGAGACGAGTCAGATGATGAGGAGTTCATTATACAATTACTGAATGATCGCCCACCACCATATGTGGAAAGCGAAAAAGGCTCAAGCATTAGTACTGCCCCTCCAGAACCAATACAGGGTAATGTGACGCCAAATTTGAGAAGATCTCAGAGGCCGAGCAATTCTGACATGCCTTTCTCACCACGAATACCACGGGTTCTGAGGATGTACCCAGACGTGCCAACATTGAAACCTGCTGATAACTATCAGCCACAGGTTCAAAGGCACTATTGCGATGAGCATAATGTGGGAATGACTTCCGATTCAATGGCGCAGGGAGGACAAAACTATCAGAGACCGACATTGATTCAAGCTGAATCAACACAGTTCTCGATGCCCCAAAAGCAGACACAAGAAGTGCGAGTGGTAGAGAGCCAGTTAGGTATGCCAGCAATGATGAACCATAATGTGGGGATTAACATGCCACAGAATTCGGGGAACAGACAGAATCCAGATGCAATATCTCTACCTATCACTGTAGGTCCACCAGTACCACTGTACATACAGGCAAATTCAAGCACCAGCGACCAAGGGTTAATGATACAGAATGGGACAGGGAGAAGATGCATAGAAACCACTCCAGAGACGACTCCGATAGCGGCACTGCCAAATGGATCTGGGTCCTTGTCGGAGTTTAGTCCAATTCCAATTTGTGCTCCGTCAACCGTGGTAAGGTCACATCCACCACTATTAGTACCGTTAACCTCACAGACTGAAACATTACAGAAACCGTCTATGGCAGTTGATGTAACTGCTACATTGATGGGACTGAACGCGCAACAGTTGACACAATGGTTCAACAGCCTGAACTCCCCACAGAGTACATCAAGCGGGAAGGGAGAAGAATACCTGAATAAAATAAGGTTGGGGATGGAGGCAGATGAACTGGTAGAAGGAACAATGGGTTTGAACAGATTAGAATCATACACAGAGGAAGAACTAAGATACATGTGCCCTAGGATTACAAGAGAAGTGAGCAACATACATAAGAAGTTACAAGAAATTGCAGACAGAAACGAGATCGATATAGGTAAGACCAAACACCTGAGCAGAAGCTACAGGTTAGACTTCGAGACAAAAGATTTTGAACACATGAGATCCGCAGGGATGAAAACACACCTTAAAGAGATACTGCAGAGTGCACAGGTTTGGAGATGTTTAGACAAGTGGGAAAGCAGGTGGGTCAAGAAAAAGGATAAAAAGAAGGAAAACACTTCAGAACGAAGTGAGAAAAAACAACAGAATGACGATCTGATAACCATGTTACCAATGAGAGAGACAGCAGGGGGAAAACTTGTGCATGTACCATGGCACAGGTGCGATATTCAATCCTTTACGGATGACTTTCCCAAATTGAGAGAGAAGCCGATTGAGTGGTATCAACAAACGGATAGATTTGTGAAGCTCGCGAAGTGTCTCTGGGAAGACCTGAATACCTTATTTGAAATTGTGGTTCCGGCTGATTTGTGGGAAGATTGTAAAAGGCCTGTAGGTTGGCCGACGAGTGAACCAGAGAGAGATAGGGACACATGTGCGCCATCACCTATGGTAATGAGTTTGTACCACAAGGTGATCGAGCACTTGAAAACCAAGGTTGCGTCAAAAAATGTGGATTGGCAAAGGATTGACAGGACCGCTCAAGAGGTTAAAGAATCTATACACGCGTATTATGAGAGGTTGTTGAAAGCGTTTAAAAATTACAGTGGCACGGAAACGATTGAACCAAAAGACATGCTCCATTTTGTGTTCAGGTTTGTGGAAGGGCTGAGACCCGAAATTAGCCAGATGATTAAATCGCATTTGATTTGTTGGCAGTCAAAGTTGATCGATGAAGTGTTGAATTATGCAAAATACTGCAGTGATGAGATTGAGACAAAGCAGAAAAGATTGAAGGAAAAGGTGATGGTGATGCAGCTCAGAGCAGCTCAGACAGGTTTACAAGGTTTGCAAGGGTTTCAACAACAGATGCCGCAGCAGCAGCAACAGGGAAATGTTATGTTTCAGCCACAGATGAGAGGCAGAGGTCGAGGAGGTTTTGTGAATAATGGTCCAGATTTGAATACCGTTATGATTCCAAATGGTATACAGGCAATGAAGAAGGTGATGCCATGTCACACGTGCGGAACTGTCGGGCATTGGAAACGGGAGTGCCCAATGATGGTGCAGGAAGGTGTAGGTCAGCAAAACAATGATGTCAATGCATTTCAGACTATGAGAGGACCGAAACTGAGAGGTCCGAACCCAAATTTTCAAAACAATATGAACCAGATGCAGGGTCTACAACCCATGCAACCGCAACAGGTGCAAATGCCTCGTGTGCAAATGACACAATTGCAGCCAATGCAACAGCAGTTTCCCATGGTACCTAATCAGCAAATGCAAATACCCTTAGCACCAATGAATCAGCAGCAAGCAATGCTTCCTCAACAGGTCACGGGTCAAGGAATGAATCAAAATGACACAGTACATCAGTTCCGTTACACAGTGAGAATGGAATAAACGATGCATGGGAGAGTGAAAGTTCAGATGAGGAGGGAAATTGTGTGCTTGCAGCATCCTTGGAAGTTGATCAAAAGGGTCCATATGTGGAGGGAAGAGTTATGGGCCATCGTGTTTCATTCTTGGTTGACACAGGAGCTACACGTTCCACTGTTAGGAGCATTGAAGTACCAAATCTGCCACTTTCAGGGAGAACAGTTCAAGTAGTGGGAGTAGCAAACAGGTACCTGACGAACCCAATCACAGATCCAGTACAAGTCAGAATTGGTAACTATCAAGGGTCACATAATTTTGTGGTATGTGACTCAAGCCCGATATCACTGTTAGGGAGAGACCTATTGTGCAAATTGGGATGTTCGATTATGTGTTCGAACGATGGAATTAGAATTCAGACGAGCAGTGATGGGGAAGAAGAGGACAGTGTAGAAGGGGATGAGATGGAAACTGTCGATGAAGAATATCCTCTGATTACCCTTTTTCCGATGATCACTGAAGCAGATATTCCAGCTGAATTACGGGAAACAGTCGGAAAAGAAGTGTGGGATATGACAGGAAAAGAGGTGGGATTGGTGAAAGGAGTGGAACCAGTGAAAGTGACCGTAAAACCCAATGTAACCTTTCCCCAGACCCCACAATACCATATGGCACAAGACACCCTCATGAAAGTCGCCCAACTCATTGACGAGTTTGTAAAACAGGGAGTACTGAAAGAAGTGTTAAGCAGTCCATGTAATTCACCAATCATGGGACTAATAAAGCCAAGTGGAAAGGTCCGAATTGTGCAGGACCTGAGGAAAATAAATGACATCATAATTAAATGCTGCCCTGTAGTACCAAATCCAGCTGTGATAATGTTTCAAGTCCCTTGCGATGCCGAGTTGTTCTCAGTCATCGATTTGTCACAAGCATTCTTTTCGGTGCCTCTTCATGAGGACAGCCAATTTCTCTTTTGTTTCAAATTCTTCGACAGAGTTTACAGTTGGTGTCGAATTCCTCAAGGGTTTTCGGAGTCACCGTCAATTTTCAATCAGATTCTAAAGAAAGACTTGGAAGCGTTAGAATTGCCATTCGAGTCAACCCTAGTACAGTACATTGATGACTTACTGATTGCATCCAAGACAGAAAGTGACTGCACAGCCGACACCATTGCCCTATTGAACTATTTGGGAAGGAATGGACACAAGGTGTCTCCTTCAAAATTGCAGTTCTGTCAGAAGAAAGTGAAATATTTGGGTCATCAAATAGAGAAAGGGTCACGGAGAATAATGAAGGAAAGAATAACAAGTGTACTTCAAATGAGTCCACCAAAGACGAGGAGGGAGGTGAGGAAGTTTTTGGGGATGGTGAGCTACTGTCGCCAATGGATTCCCAACTTCTCAACTCTAGCAAAACCTTTAGTGAAACTGACCCAGAAGGATGCATTGGATGAAATTGAGCTGAAAGGAGATGAGATGGATGCTTTTATTGAATTGAAAGAATGCATGTGCAGGGCTCCAGCTTTAGGTCTGCCTGATTACACAAAGCCTTTCACATTGTTTTGTCATGAACGTGATGCATGTTCCTTGTCTGTCTTGACCCAAGCCCATGGTGGCATAAACAGACCAGTAGCGTATTTTTCAGCTACTTTGGATCCGGTCGCAGCAGCACTGCCAGGGTGTTTGCGCGCCGTAGCAGCAGTTGGTATCAGCCTCACTCAGAGTGAAGGAATAGTGATGGGACACCCATTAACAGTCATGGTCCCTCACTCAGTCGAGATACTTTTGACACGTTCCCGAACACAGCACATGACTGGTGCTAGACTCACAAGGTACGAAACAATAAGTCTGGGATCACCTAATGTGCAGCTGAAAAGGTGCACTACGTTGAATCCAGCAACCTTGTTTCCCAGTGAAAATGCTGAAATTGAGAACGCTGAAGACATCGAGCACGACTGTCTTCAGGTGACTGAATTTTGCACCAAACCAAGGCCTGATATCAAAGATACCAAATTAGAAGAAAATGATCAAATCATTTTTGTTGATGGTTCATGTTTAAGAGATGCACTGGGTGTATTGAAAGCAGGGTATGCTGTATGTACTGTAACAGGTGTTCTGGAAGCCTCTTGGCTTCAAGGGGTTTACTCTGCACAAGTAGCAGAATTGGTAGCTCTTACTAGAGCATGCCAACTTTCTGCACTAATGAAAGTTACCATTTACACTGACAGCCAATACGGGTTTGGAATAGTGCATGATTTTGGACAATTGTGGTCACAGAGAGGCTTCATGACCTCTTCAGGATCACCAGTGAAAAATGGTGAAAGAATAAGAGAATTGTTACATGCCATTCAGTTACCAGGGGAAGTAGCAGTGGTGAAGTGCAGTGCACACTCGAAGGGACAGGACTATGGGGGTCATTCTGACCCCGGCGGTCTAAGACCGCCGGGGCCAGGGTCGGCGGGAGCACCGCCGACAGGCCGGCGGTGCCCCGCAGGGCATTCTGACCGCGGCGGTTCGGCCGCGGTCAGAGGAGGCAAACCGGCGGTCTCCCGCCGGTTTACCGCTGCCCTTAGAATCCCCCATGGCGGCGCAGCTTGCTGCGCCGCCATGGGGGATTCTGACACCCCCTACCGCCATCCTGTTCCTGGCGGTTCGCCCGCCAGGAACAGGATGGCGGTAGGGGGTGCCGCGGGGCCCCCGTAAGATGGCCCCGAAAAGTATTTCAGTGTCTGCTAAGCAGACACTGAAATACGCGACGGGTGCAACTGCACCCGTCGCACCCCTGCAACTACGCCGGCTCAATTCTGAGCCGGCGTCCTCGTTGCAGGGGCATTTCCTCTGGGCCGGCGGGCGCTCTTTTGGAGAGCGCCCGCCGGCCCAGAGGAAATGTCTGAATGGCCGCCGCAGTCTTTTGACCGCGGTGCGGTAATTCAGCGGCGGTACCCTGGCGGACGGCTTCCGCCGTCCGCCAGGGTCAGAATGAGGCCCTATGTTTCCCTAGGAAATGGATATGCGGATCAAGTCGCAAGGTTTTGCGCATTGAACTGTATATTGCTCAGGGATGAATGGAATTTGATAAGTGAACCAGAACTTGAACAAAGCGAAATATTTGCTCTAAAAGTTATAGATACAATGGATGAATTGAAATCCCTACAGAATGGTGTCAGTGAGGATGAAAAACTCTCGCGGACTAAATCACAATGTGTAAAGAGACTAGATGAATTATGGGTTTCAAGTGAAGGGAAATTCGTTCTTCCAAATAGCCTTTTGACACAGATAGCCAGATTTTACCATGGACAAGCTCATCTTGGGAGGGATGCCATGATTAGGTTATTTAAAACTGATTGGTTTAACCCCAAATTTCGTCAAGTTGCTGAAGCAGTTTGCCACCGCTGCGTCATTTGCCAACAGATGAACGCAGGGAAGGGAACAGTAGTAAATTTGAGCCACATTGGAAGAGCAGGGGGTCCATTCAGCAGGATGCAAATGGACTTCATTGAGATGCCTGTGCATGGAGGCTTGAAGTATGTGTTTGTGATTGTGTGCATTTTTAGTCACTGGATTGAAGCATACCCTACACGCAGAAACGACAGTCTCACAGTTGCAAAACTACTCTTGAGAGAGTTAATACCACGTTTCGGATTCCCGATCTCTTTAGAATCAGATAGGGGAAGTCACTTCAATAATGAAGTAATAAAATTGCTTTGTGCAGCACTGAACATTGAGCAAAAGCTGCATTGTAGCTACCGCCCTGAAGCATCAGGTCTAGTGGAGCAAATGAATGGCACATTGAAATCGAGAATGGCGAAAATATGTGCATCGACAAATTTGAAATGGCCTGACGCATTGCCTTTGGTACTAATGTCAATGAGAAACACCCCTGACAGAAAGACTGGATTGTTCCCACACGAGATTCTCATGGGCAGAGCTATGAGACTTCCAGCAGTTCCTGCAAATGCGCTTTTGAATATTACAGATGATATGGTGTTAGACTACTGCAAAGGTCTAGCTGATGTGGTTCGATCTTTCTCTCACCAGGTGGAGGCAACCACCTTGCCACCGATCCAAGGTCCAGGACACACCCTGAAAGCAGGTGACTGGGTCGTGATAAAGAAGCACGTGAGGAAGTCGTTTTTGGAACCCCGTTGGAAAGGACCTTTCCAAGTGATTTTGACGACTACCACCGCTGTGAAGTGTGTGGGAGTTCCCAACTGGATTCACGCCAGTCACACAAAGAGGGTGTTGTGTCCCACAGATGAGGAAGTTGAAGCGCTGAAACTGCCAGTACCTGATAACAAAGTGCAGAGCGCTGAGGCAGAGCAAAACAGAGCTAGAAGCGAACAGGCAGAAATAGAGGAGGGAGAAATATTCTCTGAGGACGAAACAACCGATTCACTTGGGGAAGACCAAGGAGGAGCCTCAGACAGCGACGAAGCAGCTGAAGGTAACAAAGAGCCTGAAGCAGCTGAAAGTGACAAAGAGCCTGAAGAAAGTAACGGTGACAAAGGGCTCGAAAGAGGTGAAGAAGCAGGAGAGCCTGATCAGAGGAGGGCTTTCCCAGAAGCAGACGATACAGAAAAGGAAAAGGAAAACCTGATTGACTCCCCAGAAGGAGGGGACAAGGCAGAACAGAACGAAACTGTTCAAACTTCTTCAGAAGAGATCGCAGGTCCATCAAGTGGACACAGTGCAAAGAGAAGACCGAGCATATCACCAGTAAAACTAAGAACTAGAGAAACGTTGAACGACAGTGAAGGGCCAAGAGTGAAAGAGAAAAGAAAGGAAGTGTCTGTCGTGGTACCAACATCAAGTGAAGAAAAGGACTTGGCCAAAGAGGAAAGTACCAGTGAGACAGAATCAAAGAGAGATGCAAAACTGAAAAGAAAAAGGATACCGAGCAGGAGGTATTCCGGTCTGGAGTGGGCATACGTAGCCAATAACGATTGGTCAGACGAATTCGTATCCCTCAGCCTTGAGAACGAAGAGGCAGAACTTCATTTTGGAAATAAAAACTTTATGGACTCTGTTGATTGAAACCATTGATCACTTGATTGATTTTCTTTTACCGGCTAAGACATTGCTAACTTGACATTGCTAACCTGATTGACTTTTCAACCGGCTAAGACATTGCTAACTTGATTGACTTTGAAACCGATTTTGAGACAACGCTGCTAACCGATAAGAGACTAAGCTGCTAAAGAAACTGTGTGAACATTGAACTCGTTCAGCTTTGTAAATACCTGCAACTTAGAAAAAAAAAAAAAAAAACCTGCAAAAAACGCTTTGATAAAGTGTCTTCAGCTTTCTGATTCTATACAGATCATGACTAGCTTCACTACACAGGGGCGTAAAATGAAGTATTGTAAATACATGTGTATAGGCTTACTGACCGCATGCGTACTAATAATTGTAGCAATAGTTCTTGGAATGCATGGTAAAAGTGAGAGTGAGACGAATGATGCTTCTACTTCTAAACCTATTATCGTTACTGAACTAACAGCTCTGAAGAGACTCGAGCAAGACGAGAGACACTTGCATGATAAGAAGGAACTTTCATCTAACGTTTTCTATCGCTTACTGAGTGAGTATGTTGAGACCATGGATGCGAAAGATTGTTATGTGTGTACACAAATACCTACCTCAGTAGTGGAGGGGGTAACATATCACAGCATGCCTCTTACGTATGGAATTACATGTAGTATAGTAGCTTCTAGATTTTATGCTCAAAAGGACATTCATTATTTCTATACTAATTACGATGTTACATTTGCATATGTCCCCATAATAGGGCACCTGAGTAAGATAGCTAGAGATTGGTCTGCCAAATTAATGAGGGAATTTTTCGAACCAATGTCCCCTTTCCACACAGCTCACGCACATAGGGAGAACCTTACATGCTTGCTTTCACCAATAGAAATAGAATTTTTAGACCGCACTGACGACAGAAAGAACGAAATGAAGGAGAAATTAGAGAAGGAGTTGCACGAAAGGACGTCTGTAGATAATTATGCTTTTGCCGCAATAAAGACACAAGGGAAAATAGCCTTAGATACATTGCATGTGGGAAGATTTTGTATTCATAGATTTCCATCATATTATGACACAGTTTTTGTGGGAACGAGTGAATGTAAACACACATACGCATTTCAACAAAAGTGGACGTTCATGCTGAATGGACAAGACCCAGTTATTCCTGGAGTATATTATATTTGTGGACTCAACGCCTATTATTGTCTACCTAAAGGATGGTATGGGAGGTGTTATTTGGGAATATTGTTCCCAAAGGTTTACCAGTTAGATGACTTAAAGAAATTTCCAAGGCTGTCTGAATCACATCATGTTCAGAAAAGGGAGACAGCTGCTGGTGTGGTAGGAGATATATTTGGAGCTATGATTCCTTCAGTAGGAGTCATATTGAATTCAATCAAAATACGAAAGTTGTCTACTATTGTGGATAACATGTTGACGAAGTTTTCGGGAGCTATAATCCTGATGGATGCTGAACTCGCTGCAGAAAGAGCTATGACTCTTCAAAATCGGTTTGCCTTAGACATTCTTTTAGCAAAGGATGGCGGCGTTTGCAAAATGCTTGGCACGCGTCACTGTTGTACCTATATACCCGACAACAGTGGAAAAATTAGAACAATGCTTACAAATTTAACTAGAGAAAGTGTAGATTTAAAGGAATTGAAAGAACCCGGAGTTTGGGAGAAAATTGGAAAAGGATTTGCTTCTGTGGGAAATTGGCTCAGCAACGTTTGGAACGGATTGTTACTAAAAATAGTAAAGGGAATATTAATAATATTAATTTGTCTATTAGGTTCTTGGGGAATATGGAAAGCTTTCAAAATGTTAAAAGCAAGGAACAAAAGAAAAAGAGAAGAGAAAATAGAGAACAAAATGGTGGAAATTTATAGGGAGAAGTCAAAAGGGACTAAAAGAAAAAGGGAATTGACTGAAGTGCCAAATGACTATACAGAATTTTAATGGAATAAAATTTGTGGGTAGATTTGATGTGATGACATAATTAGTCATCAGAGGAGGGATTGATGACGCAGAAAAAGAGGGTTCGACATATATTCATGTATACTGTGTAACCGACATATATATTGAAGTGTGATTTTAAGTAAAAGAAATAATGTACAAGGGAAATTGTGCCCTTGGGGCAGTTCGCCATCATTATAAACGAGCTTTATTAATCATGAAGTATTAAAATGTATTAATCCGTCATAACCGCAAATGTATGCTATGATTTCTTGTTTGAAAACTGTTTTGCTTAGCTTAAATTTAGTACAGGCTTTGGCTTAGTTGCTTGGTTTCAAATTCTAACTGCGTGATTCTTTTTTTCCTTGAATTAATGAAATATATTCTTGCTTGAAGTTGTATTTTTCCAGTAGAAACTGGCTGGTACACTTATCTCCAAGGTTTCGTGCTAGGCCGGTTACATCCCCTTTGATACAAGGTCAGTCTCTGCAGGTGCGGACAATGAAGGTACAGATAGTAAAATAATTGGCAAACCATGATACAATTTGTGTTCCAAGGCGCCAAGGACAGTGTATGCATAAATGGGCGCTAGTAAAAGACAATTTTTGATTGGACAATTTGAAGCCAACCTATGAACCCTCCAATGGAAGACCCTACAGAATTTGGAATGTTTCTTACTTAAACCCACCGGACAAAGAGAAGTCAGCCATTTTCCTCGATGCCAGTTTGAAGCCTGATGCCAGACTCCATTTTGGATGACACCCTGATGTCCTTTTCTCTATCTGAGAGAAAGAGACTTTAAGAATTCTCACCCTAGAGACTTTAACTTTGATTTGCCCCGTCTTGCCCATGCAGTAACTTTGCCCTATTCTCCTTGCCGTTGCAAGGAAGCTTGCCCTTAACTTTGCCCCTTTGAAATTTACCCCATGCTGATCAACTGGTACCTGAAGGACGAAGACTTTTGTTGAATGCTGATTGTATTTGGTAAATATGAAAGGATAAATGTATTATGCATTGTGTTTTTTTTCCTTTTAGGTACCAACTGCTATTTTTGATAGGATCCTAGCTAGAAGTTTTCCAAATTTGTGTTGACTAAATTCGTTTTGCATGAAGTCCCACATGCCAATGCTAATTAGAGGTTAGTCGAGGTATTCATTCAATGTATCATGAAGAATTGAAATCTTGTTATGCTGACCGAATGTATCCAATTAGTTAAATACAGTTAGTCACATTGGTGATTTGCATTGCTATAACAGAGTGTATAATTATTCAGATTTTACGTAGATTGCGTTTCTTCCGCCGTTATGGACAGCTAGTAATGTTCATATACATATATCAATTGGTTTTGAGACACATATATATCGTGCTAGCTTTGTTAATATAGGGAAATAAATTCACTAACTTTTAATAAACTGGTGTGGTTATTCATGACTGAAAGGTCATGGTGCGCCGAAATACCAACTGTTATTGATTTCTGATATTGATCTATTAAGTGAGTGCTGATAACCGATTACAACAGTTATTGATTATTGATCTGAGTGACTCGACTATTGAGGATGAGGAGAGCCCGACTCGGTTAAAAGATTCACCGACCTCCAACGTGTCCAGGTACAGGTAATTTATAAGGGCTGGACGCGTTATCACAGACAACCACAGGGTGGACGCCCCTCGGCAGCAGCAGTGAAGGGGTGCAGGCAGGGCATCTCTCTGAGCCCCTGGGAGGCACTGCAGAGTCTGGGCAGCCTCTCTGGTGGCCAACCGCGGAGGAGAGGAGGCTGCCAGGAAGTGAGTGATGCGGCAGCCTCTGGGCAGTGATTGCCTCATGGGATGTCGTGAGGTAGGCCCATAGACTCCCCTCAAGGGGGGGTGGAAGACAGCTACATCCCTCCTCCTTCCCTCAGGGACTGAAGGCACGCATGGCGAATAACTCAATCCAAGGCTGGGCCAGCAAGAAAGAGCCCCTGAAGAGCTGCCCAGTGCCTAGCGCGCTGGGTAGGCCCCATGAGTGAGGTCTGCTGAGGGCGACGGGTCCTGGCAGAGAAGGCAACAGAATATGGGCATGAGCTGACCCCCCGAGAAACAGTGAAATGCTCCCCGCAATGCCTGAGAGCACAGTCTAATCTCCTGCAAATGCCAGATGGGAGACACCTGCCGGGTGGACAGGGCATAAATGTGGGGACTCACAAAGCATAGCTGAAAGATAGGGCCCCATGTGGACCCTCAGTTGCTCAATAGCCACAACACTTTGCACAAAAACCCTGATCTAGACCGCAAAACAAAAGGGACTGGTGAAGCATCATTGAAGACAGTAAATGCCCCAAGGGGTCCCCATTAACAAAACAAAACCCCAATGTGTGCCTTGCAGAAATGAAACAGAACCTGGAAAAAACCTTTCATGACGTCCTCCAAGGTGTGCACCCCAAAATTGGAAGAAACATTTGGGAGATAAAAAAAGGACTTGCAAATGCTTGGCCAATGCATTGACAGAGCTGAGAAGTTTATTGCATCAGCAACAGAAGCGGACCAGGTGGTAATCACTACTATACGCCACCGTGAATCTCAAGTATCCTGGCTGGCAAACATATGTGAAGACTTGGAAGAAAAAGTCAAGGTGCGACAAAATCTGCATTCACAATTTAAAAGAAGGAACAGAATGTTTCACAGAACTTTTTCGAGCGGTTTTACAAGCAGATGCAAATCTACCTATTGGCTTAAGAGACCACAAAGAGTGGGATGTAAAATATTAGAGACAAAGGAGAAACCGCTGGACTTTGTGGTCAGACTCACCAGCTTTCCCATGGAAGAAATCAAAATGGTGGAAGCACGCAGATCAAGTAAAACTCTGTATGGTGACCGTGGCGTTTCCCTGTTTCAGGATCTATCTGGTACCACAGTCCAAAACCAAACCTAGAGCCTCAAAACTTGTGACTGCGGAGCTCAATAAGAAGCAAATTAGGTATAGATGGACTATTCCAAGGAGGCTAACAGTTGATGTGCAAGGGCACCCGGAGAACAGTGAAAACTCAAGAGGACGGCGGCAGAATCCTGGGAATCCCAGTGGGAGGAGAGTAAAGCGACCATGAAGAGAGACCACTGCAGACGAGGAAGCAGCAAGGGATACCTGTATCGAGGGGCGACAGACGACAAACGCCTCATTGACATCTTACAGGAGAAAAGCAGAGAGTGGCCACATGACAAAGGGCTGTCTTGTATAGGAAAGGGGTATATAACTACAGTAGCCATGAATTAGGGTCAACAGATGGTCTTCTTACATGGGAGGTAACAAACAAACTGATGGAGGCAACGAGGATCTCAAAGAACGGTGCTAAGGAGGGGTCGATGAGCAGTGATGAGCCAAAAAAGCTATAAATGTATGGAACTACCACACCAAACATGTAAACCCGGGGAGACCGACAAGCTATTGCTGGTGGGTGCTGGGGAGGGATGGGAGGGAGAAGTTGCATCATCCCCTCCCCAGATAACCAGACACTCAAACACACACTATGCAGCCCAGCTTCTGGTTTTGACAAGGAGAAGATCAGACTACTGATTGTACCCGCATAGGCTTTGAGGTTTCCACTACCCATAAAGCGGACAGTTTGTTGAGTTAGTTTAGTTACAGTTCACAGGATGAAGCACAGCACATCCCATGAGGGAGTCACTATAGAAGGGGCCACTGCTCCCTTAGATAGTCCACCACAACACCCACCATTAAATACGTTACTCCAAATGTATGGGGTCTTAACGCTTCACGGAAGAGGAGCATGGTCTGGTGCTATCTAGATCAACAACAAGCAGATATAGGTGGTCATTACAACATTGGCGGTAAAAGCTGCTTACCGCCGTGCAGAAGACCGCCAACACACCGCCGCGGCTGCGGAATTCCGCCACGGCCATTATGACCCAAAGGCCGGAATCCGCCAAAATCTAGACACCCACACAAGTCCGCCACACAAAAGGTCAGTGATAAACTGGCGATAAGAAATCCTCCACCGTCACACAAACAGGAATACGCCCACACTATCACAACCCACGAATCCACGCGGAGGTCTTTCAACCGCGGTATTCCATTGGCGGTACACACCGCAGCGCTTAAAATACACACACATTTACAAAACACTACCACATTGGACAATTCCAAATACACATACCTGATGCACATACACACACCACTCCCACACACCCAATACAATATAAAACACACACCCACATCACCCACAAACCCCTACGACAACAATTGCGACAGAAGGCCAGAGACACCACCATCTACAAACGAGCATCCACAGGCACTCAACACCATCACCCACATAACATCCACGCACCTCACACAACACACGACTAAATATCACCCCACACATCACAACACACACCACCTCACACATCACCCACACCACCCCATGGCACCGCAAAGACACCCCAGGTTCTCTGAGGAGGAGCTCAGGGTCATGGTGGAGGAAATAATCCGGGTAGAGCCACAGCTATTCGGATCACAGGTGCAGCACACCTCCATAGCTAGGAAGATGGAGCTATGGCGAAGAATCGTGGACAGGGTCAACGCAGTGGGACAGCACCCAAGAACTAGGGGTGACATCAGGAAGAGGTGGAACGACCTACGGGGGAAGGTGCGTTCTGTGGTCTCAAGACACCACATCGCGGTACAGAGGACTGGCGGCAGACCCCCACCTCCTCCCCCACAACTAACAACATGGGAGGAGCAGGTCTTGGCTATTCTGCATCCTGAGGGCCTCGCAGGAGTAGCTGGAGGAATGGACTCTGGTAAGTCAAATCTTTACTACTATATCCCCCACACTACCTGCATGTCATCACATACCCCCACCCTCACCCCATCACTCCTACTCCTCACACATGTCCCAATATCACAACCGACCCATCCCAAACCCAAGCCCTGCATGCAACACCAAAGCATGGACACCCATCACCAGAGCATGGCCACTGCACATACCCATACATCCCCCTAAACCATCATCACACAAGGTCCCACACAAGAATGCAAGCACTGGGGTACACGGTCACCCACCCATTGCACACCATGGCACACACAGATGCAATAATCATGCTTTTAACCCCCTGCAGGACCCCTACCCAACGTCACCGGACAGGAGGGTCCAGACATATCCACTCCACCCACAGAAGAGGCCCACAGTGATGACAGCAGCTCTGTCCAACTGGATCTAGACGACCAGCCCGGCCCATCTGGGACCTTGGGACAGTCGGTTCCCCTAACACTAGCACACGCCACTACAGGGCTTCCCCCCTCTGGAAACACCAGCACAGCACCCACCCAGCGGGCCCATACCTCTGTCCCCAGGACACGTCAATCAGCAGTGTGTCCACCACTACAGGGAACCCAGGATAACCCACCACCCAAACAACAACAGGGACCTGGGGGCAGTGGCAGTGGGCACACAGTTCAGGGGACAGAGGCACAGGAACACAGGGGAACTGGGAGGGCTGCTGTGCGACAGGGGGAGGACAGGCCCAGGGAACCCACTCTCCACGAGGCCCTCTCCAACATCATGGGAGCCTACCACCATTCCCAGGAGACGATGGCAACGGTACTGGCCAAGTTTCAGGAGACCCAGCGGCTGCAGGAGGAATAGTATTTGGGCTTCAGGGAGGAACTCAAATCCATCAATTCCACCCTGGGCACCATTGTAGGGGTGCTGAAGGAACTCGTCAACACCAGGAGGGACACTGTGGCACAACAAGGGGCCCCTGACACTAGCATGGATGATGAACTGCCCACCACCTCTGCTAGTGGACAGGAGGCACCGCCAGAGGACCACCACACCAGCACCCCACCCCCTGCAGAGGGAGAACCACCCCACAAATGGTCCCTGAGATATAGGACAAAGACAGAGAACAATGACAAGACCCCCGCCAAGAAATGAACCACCCTGATTGTCATCCACTTGTCCCACCTTGTCACCCTGTCCATAGTTAAACTGCCCCAGCTCCACTTCCTATGCCCCTTTGGACAATGCACCTGTGAGACTAATAGACTGGACTCTGCCATGGACATTCCTCCACCATCACCCCTCACCATTTTACAACCCCCTCCAATATTGAGCACTTAAATAAACACCCTTACAGCACAAAACAATCTGGAGTCTGTCTGTGATTTCGAAATAGTGTATTAGCAATTACAGTGCCAAAATGCTCTTTCAAATGTAATGTCAACATACCTATGTCACACAGCTCTAGTCCATGAGGAAACAAAGCAGATGTCACACAGTGGGACCCACATCTGTGAAATCGTAAGGGAAAGTGACAACTCAGTGACCATACACTGGGTGAAAATAACAGACAGTAGAGAGGTAGTAGATTTAAATTAGATGTAGCAGGCAGGTTTGTCTTCTTACCTGTGTCTCACTGGAAGTATTGCAGGATCACCGTGTTCCTGTTGTCGATGTCCTCTTCTTCTGCTTCCTCGTCTTCACTGTCCACAGGCTCCACAGCTGCCACAACACCTCCATCTGGACCATCCTCCTGCAGAAAAGGCACCTGTCGTCGCAAAGCCAAGTTGTGAAGCATACAGCAGGCCACGGTGATCTGGCATACCTTCTTTGGTGAGCAGAATAGGGAACCACCTGTCATATGGAGGCACAGTAACCTGGCCTTCAGGAGGCCGAAGGTCCACTCTATAATCCTCCTAGTTTGCTCATGGGCCTCATTGTAGCGTTCCTCTGCCCTTGTCCTGGGATTCCTCACTGGGGTCAGTAGCCATGATAGGTTGGGGTAACCAGAGTCACCTGCAAATTTCGAGCGACAACTGTTAGACACACACCAACTCATAGGGACATCCACAGACCCAGACAACTATTCCCACTGATTTGGGTCCATGTGCTCACCTAATAGCCACACCCGGTGCCTCTGTAGTTGCCCCATTACATAAGGGATGCTGCTATTCCGCAGGATGTAAGCGTCCTGCACTGAGCCAGGAAATTTTGCATTAACATGGGAGATGTACTGGTCTGCCAAACACACCATCTACACATTCATGGAATGGTAACTCTTCTGGTTTCTGTACACCTGTTCACTCCTGCGGGGGGAACAAGGCCACATGTGTCCCATCAATGGCACCTATGATGTTGGGGATATGTCCCAGGGCATAGAAATCACCTTTCACTGTAGGCAAATCCTCCACCTGAGGGAAAACGATGTAGCTCCGCATGTGTTTCAGCAGGGCAGACAACACTCTGGACAACACGTTGGAAAACATAGGCTGCGACATCCCTGATGCTATGGCCACTGTTGTTTGAAAAGACCCACTTGCTAGGAAATGGAGTACTGACAGCACCTGCACTTGAGGGGGGATTCCTGTGGGATGGCGGATAGCTGACATCAGGTCTGGCTCCACCTGGGCACACAGTTCCTGGATTGTGGCACGATCAAGCCTTTCGGTGATGAACACATGTCTTTCCTCGATTGTCGACAGGTCCACCAGCGGTCTGTACACCGGAGGATGCCGTCATTTCCTCACATGCCCCAGTGGACGGTGCCTATGGAGGAGAACAGCGAGCAGAGAGTCAACCAACTCTGAGGTACGTAAACACAGCTTACTCTGAAAAGATTCATAAATCGAATTTTGCCTGTAATAGTGTTGCGGCAAGGCCTGGTTATGTCTGACACAGTCAAAAATAAAGCCATGTGGGCCCCTGAAATGGCGGCTGCCTGACCTGTATGGTGGGACATGGGGATATGAGGTAACTGTGCTGGCGTTGTACACCGTCGCGGTAGGTGGTCGAAGACCGCGGCGCAATTCTGCATTGGTTAACATTGGACCCTATGGGTCCCAGGAGCCAATGACGATGTACGCCAGCTGTGACGGTACGCACCGCCGTGGAGGTGACCGCCATTTTCTCTCTGTTCAATCACTCGATACCTGATCTTCGACAGGAGAGGACCTACACTGCAAGTGCTGCTGTGACCTCAGTCTGGAAGAGACAATGGCTCGTGTGTCTGGGGAAAGAGCCCCTGCCTTCAGCACGGAGGAGTTGGAGAGACTTGTGGATGGGGTCCTCCCCCAGTACAAGCTACTCTACGGTCCTCCAGACAAACTTGTAAGTACACTCTGAGCATGCTGTATGGACAATGCCTGTGTGAAGTGGGGTGGATGAAAGATAGGGGGGGTGAGAATGAGGCGTGCATGAAACGACGGTGAGTGCATGTGCGTCATGGCAAGGGTAGGGATGCGGTCCAATGACTGTGACGGTGCAGTTGGTAATGACTACTCTTTTTCCCCTGTACAATTCCTGTAGGTCAGCGCCCACAAGAAGAAGGACATCTGGCGTGCCGGAAAAGATGGGAGGACATTCGCCGCTGGAGCAAGAAGACGGCGGAGGCCCAGCTGGGGATGGCCTCCCAACGTGGCAGGGGTGCCCGTCGCACCATGACCCCCTGATATTCAGGATCCTGGTGGTGGCGTACCCGGAGTTGGACGGGCGCTTGAGGGCATCACAGCTGCCACAAGGGGGTGAGTACACTCTCATTCTGCTGATTCAGCGCGCATTGTAGGTGCCTGGGTGGGGGAGGTGGGCTGTGGGTTCCCTTAGGCCAGGGCGAGTTTGGTAGTTAAGTTCCCTTCTTCAGGCAGGCCCTGTGGCACCCCACCCCACCTGTGTACAGTGCCAACTACACCTAGTCAGGCTCCTGTGACATCCATGTGTGCAGAAATCGGCCATAGACTTGTAAGCCATGTCCCATGGATTGAATAGTGGACCCCAAGTGACCAGCGTAGTGCAGGGGGCTTCTGTGTCTGTCGTGTCCTCCAACGGTAGCGGTATTGCATGCACTGAACATCTCTTTCTTCTGTCTCCCCCCCCCCTTTTGTGGTCTCCCTGTTCTTGTGTGCATTAGCATCATCAGGAGGAGGAGCAGTGGCACCGGAGCAGGAGGGAGCTGCATCCCACATGGCCCTGAAGGGTGAGACGGTGGGAACAGGAGCTGACACCAGCCAGACGGACTCCTTCTCTGATGGGAGCTCCCTTGCGGTGGCTGCACCATCTGTGCCCCAGCATCTACAGGTACAGCCACCACCCCCCCTACCAGCACCGCCCTCCCAGCAGCCCCTCAGCTTTTGCCCCGTGCCCGTTTACCCAGGAGGGTGGGCATCACCTTCGCTAAAGGCACCTCAGGCCCTGCCCCAGTCACCCCTGCTGCCCTCAGTTAGGAGGCCATTGACCTCCTCAGGTCCCTCACTGTTGGGCAGTCTACCATTTTGAATGCCATCCAGAGAGGCAGTTGCAACAAACCACTGCATACCTGGAGGGCATTCACTCTGGTCAGGCAGCCCTTCAGCGAGCTTTTCAGACTCTGGCCTCAGCACTGATGGCAGCCATTGTCCCTGTCTCTAGCCTCCCCTCTCCAACTTCCTCCACCCAGACCCACACCCCTGTACCTCAGCCTATCCCAAGCACACAATCAGACCAGCATGCACACACCTCAACACACAAGGGAAGCTCTACCAAACATAAGCACCACACATCCCACAGGCACTCACGCAATCATCACACACCTGCAGACACACAAACATCCACTGCCTCCACTGTGTCCCCCTACTCCTCGTCTACCTCCTCCCTCCCTGTCTCGAATCCACTCACACCTGCATGCACTACATCCTCAGCCACTCTGTCCATCACCAGCACACACACCACCACACCCCCCTCACGTGCAGTCACCACCCCCACTACCATTCACACATCACCTGTGTCCTCTCCCAGTGTGTCTGTGAGGCCACCTCCCAAGGTACACAAACACAGCCACACACCCACCCAACAGCCATCCACCTCATGACAGCCTCCAGCCCATGCACCTTCACCCAAGGTCACCAAACGTACACCTCCTACAACCACTACCTCTTCCTCCACTCCCAAACCCACTCCATCTACCCATCTCAGTGTTCCTAAGAAACTTTTCCTGTCCAACCTTGACCTCTTCCCTCACCTCCCCCACCCCTTCAGTCTCCTAGGGCCCGACTCTCCAGGTCCCAACCTAGCACCTCAGCCACAACATCGGCGGGACCAGTGGTGCCAGTAGTCACCGGATTATGGAGTGGACCAGGCAGCAGGGCAGCCAGTGTGGCAAGGAGCCACAGCACGGACATTCCCCCACCTGTCAAGCATCAAAAGTTGGCCAGTGCCCGGAGGGAGAGGGGAAAAAATCAGCCACCAAAGCCGCTCCCAGGGGTCCAGTTGGGAGTGTGGAGACAGCTGCGACACCATCCAAGGTGGGGAAGGGGCACAGTAAAACCCGCAAGTCTGGGAAGATCAGCACGGCGGACAAGACTGCCAGCAGCCCTGCTGCCACAGACAGGACCGCCAGCAGCAGCCCCGCTGCCCAGGAAGCGACCGCCAGCAGCCACACTGCCCAGGAGAAGACCGCCAGCAGCAGCCCCACTGCCCAGGAGGTGACCGCCAGCAGCCCCGCTGCCGCAGACAGGACCGCCAGCAGCCCTGCTGCCCAGGAGGGGACTGCCAGCAGCCACACTGCCCAGGAGAAGACCGCCAGCAGCAGATGCGCTGCCCAGGAGGCGACCGCCAGCAGCCCCGCTGTCACAGACATGACCGCCAGCAGCAGCCCGCTGCCCAGGAGGTGACCTCCAGCAGCCACACTGCCCAGGACAAGACCGCCACCAGCTGAACCGCTGCCAAGGACACCGCCGCCACAAGCACCACAGGCCAGGACAAGACCGCCACCAGCTGAACCGCTGCCAAGGACACCGCCGCCACAAGCACCGCTGAACAGGACACCGCCGCCACCAGCACCGCAGGCCAATGAGCGCCAAAAGCTCTGACGCTACTGAGACCGCCACGAGCAGGATGAAGCACTCTGGGCACCAAGCCCCCTCCAGAACCAGTGGAGAAGAGCATCCACTACCTCAGTCCTTGGCAGGATGAAGCACTCTGGGCACAATGCCCCCTCCAGAACCAGTGGAGAAGAGCATCCACTACCTCATTCCTTGGCAGGATGAAGCACTCTGGGCACAGTGCCCCCTCCAGAACCAGTGGAGAAGAGCATCCACTACCTCAGTCCTTGGCAGGATGAAGCACTCTGGGCACAATGCCCCCTCCAGAACCAGTGGAGAATGTTATCCACTCGAGAGACTGTAGCTTTTCACTCCCCAGGATTGAACAGTGGGCAAACCACCCACTGTAGAGACTTGTGAGACTGTGGCTTTGCACTCCCCAGGATTGAACAGTAGGCAAACCGCCCACTGTAGAGACTTGTGAGTCTGTGGCTTTGCACTCCCCAGGATTGAACAGAGGGCATGGAGCCCCCTCGTGGATCTGGCGTTGTGCACTCAACCGGCTGAGGTGCCCCCCCCTTCCCTTCCCCCTGAGGTGCCTGCTTTATTCCAACTGATGCCCCTGCAGTGTTCTCTCTGTCTTGTTCGGGTATTGAGTGTGGGCCTCGCCCATGCCTTTTGTGCCCAGTGATCCACGGACTATGATGGTGGAATCCCTTGGACTTGTGTTCTTGGTGTATATAATTGTATATAGAATAAATGTATATATTTGTAAATATTTTTGATGTAGGTAATTGAATATATCACAATTATTCTACTCATTTCCTTATGTCCTTGCATTCTTTCAGGGGGGTTTGAGGGGTGTAACTGTTATGTATCATGCTGTATTAGCGTGTGTGTTGTAGTGGGTGAGGGTGGGGGTGGGGTGTTGCGTGTGTGTGTCACAGTTTTTTCCCTCCCCCCTCCCCTGTGTCGTAGGTGCAGTACTCACCGTTGTCTTCGCCGCCGCCGTTCGTGCTCCTGGTAGAGGAGCAGGAAGATAAAGGCTGGCAGAATCTGGAGCTCCGGTTCCATGGCGTCCTGATTCCTCGTGGGGTGTGTAGAGGTGAGTGTTTTCCCTTCGAAGTCCTGTTTCCGCCATGTTTTTGTTTGCGGTGAATCCGCCCCGGAAAAGGTGGCGGATTGGTGGGTTGTAATAGTGTGGGCGGTACATCGTCCTCCGCCTGTCTGTTGGCGGTTACCGCCGCGGTGTTTGTTTGTACCGCCGTGGCGGTCGGAGTGTTAAAGTGGCTGTCTATGTTGGCAGTTTCCGGCACGGTCGTAATTCCATTTTTTTTACCGCAGGCCTGTTGGCGGTTTTACCGCCGCTTTAACCCCGACCGCTAGGGTTGTAATGACCCCCATAATATTTTCACACGAAACACATCTCTTGAAGCAGGACCAGTTTCGAATTAAACAGAAGGGCTTTCCAATAAAAAAAATGGGCCTCAGGTGAAACTAAAACAGCAGGGTGGCAATTCTCATCAAAAGGAATCTTCCTACACAGATTTAACATCTACAAAGAGACAAGGAGGGCAGGATAACACTCCCTACACATTCCCTACATACTTATCAACATATATGCACCTAATACCCAGCAAAAAGCATTTTAGAACCAGTTGTATCTACGCTGGTGGGACCAGCAGAGAGAAATATCCTCATGGAGATTTTAATTGACTTGGCATCAAGAAAGGGATAGGTCACCACATAACACACAGGCCACAATAGCAGCATCCCACAAGTTGAAAACAGAATATGAGGAGATGAGGTTGATAGATGGCTGGAGATATTTCTAACCCCACGCAGACGAGTCCACCTTTTATTCTCAGGTTCATAAATCATAGATTAGATTTGATATGATTTTCCTTTCCCAGGACCTGATAAGCTGAGTCACCAACATTCGGATTTAAAGGGGAACTATATCAGATCATAGCCAAATAGATTTATAGCTGGGAGGTGAGCAGAGGAGAGATAGGCACAGAATGTAGAGGTTCCCGTCTGCCCTTGTCTGGTATGAGGTCCATAGGGAACAACTGGCCCACACCATAACCAACTACTTTGCTGAAAATGACCTGAGCAACACCTCTCATGTGACTCACTGGGACACATTCAGAGTGACCTAGGGGAGTAGCCATATCATTAATGTCTGGCAAGAAAATATGATTGAAACAGTGAACAGAAGGTCATAGCGGAGCTGGAAAAAGTAGATGGCACGCACAGAAAAACTTCCCCACCAGGCAAGCGGAGAGAGAACACAATAAATTGCAAGAGCAACTTAGGCTCTTAAGAACTGCAACAGTAGAAATAACACTACTAAGCCTGAAGCAGTCATTTTGTGATAAGGGAAACAAAACAGATACATTGCTAGCCAGTAAACTCTGGGTACAATGGTTGAAGAAATACATTCCCTGACTGCACACACGGGGGACATGAAGTAAGGACTGAGCAAGGAAAACAAGAGGTCTTCCTCAACTTCTACAAGGCACTCTACTCGGCAGGACGGGATGTCCCAGAAGAGATTACCACATGTTTAAATTTCCACAAGTACCCCCAGAATGGAAAGACTCCCTGGAGGAGTGTTGGAGGCGGCACGTTCTGGTTGGCTATGGTGAGGTCCCATCCAGGCAGAATCTACCACTCCCATCAGGGGGTGGGTGATTACCCACGCTATAACCTGCGCTCACCCTTGGGTAGCTTGGCGCTGAGCAGTCAGGCTTATCTGAGAGGCAATGTGTAAAGCATTGGCACAGCACTTCCACACAATAAATACACTGAGAGTCACAAAAGAAACTTCACGTGTGGTAGGTAGACACCGTTTGTATTCAATGCACACATCAACACAACATAAAAATCATGAACTACTAGGCATAAATCATACTTGGTAAAATTACTAGCCATACTAGCCCAACCACGTTAAAGTGACCTTGTAGCATGTACACTTGGGAGATATCCAACGTTATTCCTGCCCCCAGCACCCTTATGCGGTGTGATACATTGTCAGAATTAGTCCCACCCTGGCAACTAATATAATGCAATACCACACAGTTATTAGATGCACTCCAGATCACAACGATATTAGGAATGTGTGCACACTGATAATGACAACACATTTAGTGGCACCATGAGCCAAGGCCACATGGGTAGAAACAATGTCAAACGTAGTATCTAGTTGACAAGAATTCAACATGTAAAGCAGCACCACCAGTCGATGTAATCACTAGCAGGCGGTCTTCATGCAAGCACTCAGCACCACTACATGGCACTACGGATATCAGGCAGGTCTGCATGGAGCACACTTACACACACTCACCCTCACCCAGCACTGTAATGCGATGCACTGATATCCAGCAGATCAATTGGTAGCATCATGCAGACCCTGTGGCCAAACCCTTTTCCACCCTCTTTCTCATCTTGACTACCCCACTCCCATGGATTAGAAAGAGATCACTCCCCCCTCCTTGTGAATAGGCTGCTCTCTGGCCACGTCAGCCTTAGTTGAGGTCCCAGGGAAGACGGTGGGGGTAGGTAGCAGGACCGATTAGGAGGCAATTGAGAAATAAAAGGGGGTTGCACACCACTCAGGAAGTTCACCCACAGGATACAGTGCAGAAGCGGCTGAGGGCCATAGTTCATTCAATAAAAGGATTCTGTAACATGCCTTCCGGCACCAGCCCAGTTCTACAAAGCACCGGTGGGGGGGGAGAAAGGGATTGTGCAGTTTCTTGACCCACTTTTGGCCCAGTCAATTACTCTCACCTCTGGGCAATATTACCTGGCACACACTGTTGTCGGGGCCTGGATGAGGAAAGGGCAGGTGGTTCGCCCATGAAGAGCCCAAAAGGAATGATCCACGAAAAGAGGAATGTAGCAGGGGAGCCTCTCAGAAGGAATAGGCACCCCATCAAGTACACGTTGTTCAGAGTCGCACCCAGGCAATCGAAGTATAATGTCTGGTGTGTGAGGATCCAAGTTGCACGGGACAATTCTGGGTTCACACACAATGATGAGTTTAAATTTCCATGCTTCCATGGAAATGAGGCTCAAAGCCTAGTCCGCAATGATACCGGTTGCACCAGACAGTTCCAATCACTTACGATTAAGAGTTACCAATCCCATGCCTCCCGAGAAATGAAGCACAACGCCTGGTACATGTTGATACGAGCTGCACCAGACAGTTCCGATCACTTCTGATGAAGAGTTACCAATCCCATACCCCCTGAGAAATGAGGCACGATGCCTGGTGCTCGTATATTCGATTCGCACCAGTCACTTCCAATCACACCCAATCTGAAAGATGCAAGTTCAGTACCTCACTGAAAATTAGGCACAATGCCTGGTGAGGGATGATACGGGTCACACCAAGCGATTCCGGTCACACACACAGGCACAAGTTCAGTAGTGCTCCATGAGGAAGAATGGGGTATTACTACCGTCTCTGATGGTCGCAACCAGTGAATCTTACACTGCACTCAATGAGCATGCAATCGGCATTTCGCATGATGGAGATGCAACACAATTGACGAAACGAGCCACGCGGGGTCCTGCAACCAGTGAATCTGCTCACCATCAGGAAGGCTTTGCATTCATGCCACGCTGTCAGTTGGAATTCAGCAGACAATGTGGGCACTGATGAGGGCACTGAACTCCAGGTGTCACAAGCAAACAGTGTGGGTCCCTGCGGGAGGTCTTTGATATTCCTGCAACCTCCACAAGAGAACAGGGGCAAGCCAACAAGCCATTGGCGAGCACATTTCAGGGTGCAACACAGCAGCAGACCGTCTGCCCAGGCCAGACACTATTCAGGGAGGGTGCACGATCCCTTTTCAGGGCAGTACTTGTCCTTGCGCACATCAGATTCCTCTGACAGTGTGCACCACGCTGTCCAGGGTCTTCAGTCCCACGCCCCTGCCAGTGCATCTATACCCTACTGCAGCATGGCACCAGTAGTTATAGTGTAGTGTGTCTTTGAAGCTGGGGGTGGTTCAAAGGGTTTTCCTTAGAATCACAGATGTCTCCCCTAAATTTCAGTCCTGTCTGTCATGGGGCCATGGAAGGCAGATATTAATCCTTAGTGGGGCCATGATCTGGCCCCCGGAGGCCACGTGTCAAAGACTCTCCCTCCAGTCTATCTAGTGAGGCTCTCAAACGGCAGAGGTCTGTTGTTCCAGTTGCATACCGTTTGTTTACAGTTGTCACTGATGTGCCCCCCTAACCTTCGGTGTCAAGTGGAGCCAGGTAGAAAGACACACAACAAACTCTAGAGCAGAGAAATGCCCACTTTCCAGAAGTGGCATTTCTCAGCTATTAATGACAAAACCACCCTCTTCATTGGAAGGGGTTGATCACTGCGAATCCAATGATAGGAAACATCATGAGGCTGCTCCACTGCAATCCACTGTTGCAGTTGGGAGTGGTTTCAATCATTTCTCCATGTTATCTTATGGGCAGAGTAACCCTCAGAGGTAATGAGAACACACACGGGTATTTTTCACGACATTTAGAAACACCCTTGGTGCAAGTGTGCACACACTGGCCTGCAATGGCAAGCTGGACACACGTTAAAACACTATTGTGCAAGCATGCACACACAGGCCTGCAATGGCAGGCACAACACATGGTAAAACACCATTGTGCAAGTGCGCACACATGGGCCTGCAAAGGCAAGCGGGGCATATGTTAAACACTATTGTGCCAGTGGGCACACACTGGCCTGCAATAGCAGTCTCAGCACATATAAAAACACCATTGTGCAAGCGTGCACACATGGGCCTGCAGGCTCAGCACATCTAGTTAGAGCCACTTCCTAACACAGGTAGGAAGGGCGTGCACACTTTCACACAGACTGGGAAAGTGTCCAGGGCCCTAAGGTCACTAAAAGAGAATCAGCAAAACCTAGGGATAGAGCTGATGTCCTAGGTAGGGAAAACCCACTTTCCTACTGGGGCATGGAAAACCCATGTGTACCTGCCCTGCCTTCTGCCTAGCACCTGCTCTGGCCTTCAGGGGAGCGCCCTAGGAGTAATGTAAGGGCCACTCAGGGTTGGCAAAGGAGTAAGAAATGCCACCCTAACTGCCAGCGCAACGCTGTGCAGCTCTACCTTCCCAGGCCTGTTATGGCAATGGCAAGCCTGGTACATGGTTGACAGGCTATTCTGGTGGGTGGCACACTCCGTGCAGCGTCCTACTAGTAGCCGGGGCTGTACCCGCTACTACTGTGGGATAACTTTTTACTGGGCACTCCTGGGTACAGCACCTCAACCAACCACATAAGTGCCCCTTCCTGGAATGTGTAGGAAGGGCATGTGCACTTTCCCACGGCAGTACAGTGGGAAAGTGCCCAGAGTCCTAAGGCCACATACAGAAAGTCAACAAACAAACTGGGAGGAAAAAGCAAAAAGTTTCAGGGAAACCCCCTAAGGAGAGTCATGTCCAGCAAGGAGCCTATTGCTTCCCAAAAAGTATTAACTGAAATAAAATCCCTTAAAGCTCAAAAGACACCAGGTCCTGATGAAGTGACAGGTCCCTTCTATAAACAATTCTCACCACTAATCCAAAAAACCCTAACAAGCCTCTACAATACATTCCAGGAAACAGGAATAGTGACTCCCACAATGAGAGAAGCGGCAGTGATAGGGATTTCTCTACCAGGTAAACCAAAAACAGAATGTAAATCATACAGATCTACAGCACTACAAAAAATAATGTGAAGATCGTCACCAAACTTCTAGCCAAACGGTAAGCAAAGTCCCATCAGTACTAGTGGAACTGGATCAGGTGGACCTTTTAGTGATAGAGAAGCCTGGATAATGTGAAGGAAGTTGCACATATAGTAGAAAATGTAGTAAATGCCAGATACCCCCCATTTTAGCATTCATGGATGCAGAGAAAGTATTCAACAGGGTGAACTGGGACTACCTCTGGGCCATTCTTGACAGAAAAAACATGGGGTCCAAATTTAAGCACTGGATTTTGGCGAACTATTCGAGTCAATGTAGGGCGTTAGATAAATTCTCACTCCAGGGGGGAGCATGACAGAGATCTCTCCTATTCCCTCTCTATTTGCCCTTTTGATAGAGCCACTTGAGATGTGAACTAGAACACACCCCCAGAACACACCCCCAGATAAAGGGAGTGACCTTTGGGGGGAGAAGAGCATAAAATTAACTTGTTTGCAGGTGATATCCTACTGACCATAACATAACCTGAGATCTCCCTCACAGTGGTCCAAAGATGTCTGCAAGACTTGATGATCTGGGGGTTTAAGGTAAATATTGTCAAATACTAAATACTTAATCTGTCTCTCCCTACGGAACAAGGAAACACCTAAGAGAAAGCTACCTGATGAAATGGGCAAAACGGGCGATAACAGACCTGGGAATCCAAATCACCAATTTATTGAACACCTGGACTAAAGCCAACTGGCCTAGATTAAAGCCACAAATTATAGATGAACTGGCGAGATGAAAGGGCCACTACATCTTATGCTTAGAGAGGATCAATGTGGTGAAAATGAATATACTCGCAGGAATGTTATATTTGTTTCAAATCATTCCTATGGCTATCCTAAAAAAAAGAGCTTTGATCCCTGCAGACGCACATCATTAAATATGTCCAGGGGGAGTGAAAAAGTGAGACTTAACAAAAAACCTTGATGGGCCCAATGGAAAAGGGAGGCCTGACTCTACAAGACCTCTCCAAATACTTCCATGCTGCCCATCTCTGTGTACTGGTAGAGTAGGTCATGCGCAAATCAAAAAAACATTGGATGTCTACGAACCGTGCAGTGGCGGGCAGAGATGTATGGGATATCCCGTGCATACTTGAAACGCACAGACCCAGATATATCTTTCAGAAGTAACTAAAACAGCACTAGAAATCTGGGATGCCATATCCATGTTGCAGGGCCTTTCCACACCAGTAGCTCCATACATACCGATTCACACTAACCATAGCGTCACACCAGGTTCACACCAGGTTTCAAAATTGGAAAAAAGGAGGGCGCCTTATGATCAGAGATGTGTTTAGCAAGGGCAACATAAAGCCGTTCACTGGAATTTCCACTATCCGAAGCTACAAGACTGCTGTATGTGCAAATAACGCCATTGGGTCATGCAACCAGAAATTAGCCTTCAGGCCTTTTGCCATTTGTGTAGCAAATTCTCTCTAAGCATAGGGTTGGCAAGTGCCAACCATGCTGAGATGAAAAGTGATAAAAGCCTTTTACCACTGTAGGTACATATTGCAGCTTTGGATTGATATCATACCATCCAAGCCAACGCAGCACGAATTAAAGCAAGCCAGACGTGGTTCACTTTAGTTAGAGCTCATCAGAGAGGTATAGCTTTGTCTAGACATAAGTGAGCACCCAGTATAAGAGAATACCCTTTCAGGCTTGGAGTGCTGCATAAAATATGCAAAAACAGAAGCAAGGAAGCTAGGTAGTCCCAAATTTGGGTGGAGAGCAGTTCCTTTATATGGAGCACCCTACAGCATCACTGACACTCTGACTATCTATCTATCTATCTATCTATCTATCTATCTATCTATCTATCTATCTATCTATCTATCTATCTATCTATCTATCTATCTATCTATCTATCTATCTATCTATCTATCTATCTATCTATCTATCCACCCACCCATCCTATCTATCTATCTATCTATCTATCTATCTATCTATCTATCTATCTATCTATCTATCTATCTATCTATCCCCATATACGGATATATATATTTTAGTTATATTATTTCTTAAGCTGTAATTGTAAATATTTTATATGCTAACTTTAATATTGTTATTATATTATACATATTTGTTTGGGCATCATTGTTATGTACTATATTTTACTTTCATGTTATTGTTATTTTTAATGTAATGTTTTAAAATATTATTGAATTACTGTTTTATTAATTGTATATACATTGTATGTAATATAAATCAGTAAAAGTACTTACAGTTTTATTATGTATTACTAAGCTGATATTTTAAATTCATTACTTAAAATTCGATATTTGTTAAAGAACAATATTTTTGTGGCAATATTTTTAACATAATAGTTATGTCATTTACATTATAAATATATAAACATGATATTTTGTATAAATACTTTTGCCCCGATATTCATGTCAGTTGATATTTTTCTTCCAGGTATTCTGTCATAGAAAAGTCCCTCCAGCACCAGTGGCATAAGGAAAAGTGAGAGGCCCCCCCTGCAAAGTACCTTGAGGGGGTCCCTTCCCCCCCCAGTCAGAGGCCTGCCGCCCATGCACAGTGTACTGTGCTGAGGGGGCCTCCTGGAGCTCAGGGCGCCCGCGCACCGCAGAGGCTGCGGGGGCCTTTGTTACGCCACTTTCCTTGCATGGACATCTTCATATGTGCACTAAAGCCTCTAGATACCAGTTGGAGCCACATACCACCAGCAGGTGGGTCAAGACAGCACTTAATTCGCACAGCCCCAACTGAAGTAGAATTACCAAGTATCTAGAAATAAAACCAAATTGATGCAATTGCTGAGAGCACCAAGCAAAACACACAGAACACAGAAGGTCACACAATGCAAGAGACACCTCCACCAACAGGGGGCACTGGCACTGGTGATCATTGTGAATCTACAAGGCTAGTACAGCATGCCTCAATCAATCAATCAATCAATCAAATTTCTCAAGCACTCTACTCACCCAGTAGGGTCTCAAGGCACTGGGGATTGGAGGGGGGGTGTTACTGCTCGAAAAGCCATGTTTTGAGGTGCTTTCTGAACGTTAGGAGGTCCTGGGTCTTGTGTAGGTTGGTGGGGAGGGAGTTCCAGGTTTTGGTGCCTCATGAATCCCAGTACAATATAAAGCATGCAAACCATGTGTCAGACTTCTAAAGAGACCTCAAAAAACAAGATAAAACATGTTCTCTTACAAGTTATTGCAGAACCGAAAGTCATGAAGCGCAAATTGGAAAACGAAAGACAATATTACTGTGAATCTAGAAGTTATGCAACGAGTCACGATAAACTAAACAATGATGGGTTACACACCACGTAGCTGTGACACCACCCACAGACTGCAATGAGTTCTTACAAGAGTGCAAAGCTCAAGAGATCTTCTTCTCAGAAGAACATCCCACCTTTTTCCCTATCTTCAGAACTATTCATGACTGCAATCCTCTAATACAACCATAAGCAATAACGCCTCAGGTGCCTTCACCAGAAGAAGCGAAACACGTGTCGGATGTCACTTAATTATGATGTTTATTCCATCTATACTTACAATGTGTGACCCTGTGGTGGTAACTACATGACAATATACATATATATATATATGGCACCACTGGTCGCTATTTGCATTGTGAGGCAAACAAGCTAATTGTGAAACACCAACTATGATTGCAATCACAAAGTCAAGTCTGGAAATAACTAGACATGCAGCTATTTTCAGGTGTTTGACCTTGAAGAAATGCAGCTACAGAATGGCAGGAGGGTAAAGCAAAGGGATGTTAATGAGGAATAGAGTGAGGGAGAGAAACCATCACATTTCAGTGAGTACTCTACTGAGACATCAAGAGTCAGATTTACTAACCTGTCACACAATGTATGTAGCAAGGCAACTTGCTGTGCTGCCTTGCCTAAAAGGGAGAAAGCAGAAGTGCACCAATCTCCCAAGATATGGAGCATTTCTGCTCTGTCCTAGAGCTGGTGCACTTCAGATGGCTAGCACCAATGCGGGCGCTCTTGCACCACGGTGTATGGGTGCCTGCATTGCAAGGAGAACTGTTTTTGTGTAGGAAGGGATACCTCCTGCTCAAAAACAAACTCTCAAGGCATTTTCCTCTTTGTATGTGTGCTGCGAAATGCAGGACACTTAGAAAGAGGAAATAACGTGGAGAAAAAACAATTTTTCTCCTTGTTACGCCATCCTTTGAGGGGTTTAGGGATTTCATACAGTCCCAGGTTTGTAAATCATGGACTGCGCGAAATCCATGGGTGGATCCATGGGAACGTCCATGTTCCACCCATGGAACGCCTCTGAAAATGAAATGCAATGCTATGAAGTGTACACAGCTGCGTTGACTTACATTGTTTTTACAATGCAACGCAAGGTGGCGCAAATCATATCTTGCTTGGCTTTGGAAATACAGATCCGCTACAAAAGTGGTGCAACCATGACGCAAAATGGTAGTAAATCTGGCCCTAAGCTTGTATTTCTGAAAAGAGGATGATTTCTGTTTTGTGAGAAGTAAGCAAGGAGGTTTGCTGACATCCACTTTTGGAGACTTTCCAAGCAGGATCATCGAAAGGACATGCAAATCTTTTGAGATACCTTTGTGTATCATGGCCACATTGATGGAAGGACATAAGGATCCGATTCAAGGGCTGAAGATACAAGTTAAGTAAAGCAGGGGTTAGGTTCGAGCCCTGTGTACACCATAAGGCACTTTGGACATTCTTGAGATGAAAGGCCAGATGTAGGAAGCATTTTGCATGGTGCAAACTGCGAAAATTGCAGTTTGCCCCATGCAAAATGCTCATTGCGATGCTCATTCACAATTTGCGAGTCAGTACCGACTCGCAAATTGTGAATCCGACTCGCTAATAGGAAGGGGTGATCCCTTCCTATTTGCGACTTGCATAGCGATGCTAAATTGCTTTGTGACCGCGAATGCGCACGCAAAGCAATTCGCAGTTACCACCAGTGTCACACTGGTGGTAACACATTCGCAAAAGGGAAGGGGTCCCCATGGGACCCCTTCCCCTTTGTGAATGTTGCCCAAAATGTTTTTTCAGAGCAGGCAGTCGTCCTATGGACCACTGCCTACTCTGAAAAAACGAAACCAGATGGTTTTGTTATTTTTTTTATTTTGCAACTCGTTTTCCTTTACGGAAAACGGGCTGCAAAATAAAAAAAAACTGCTTTATTTAAAAAGCAGTCACAGACATGGAGGTCTGGTGTCTTCAGCAGGCCACCATCCCTGTGAGTGCAGGGACTCGCTATGGGGTCGCAAAATGCGACCCACCTCATTAATATTAATGAGGTGGGTGTTTGCGTCCCCATAGCGAATCGCAGACACTGTGATGCGCACCGACTCGCAAATTCCGATTCGCAAAATCGGAACTTCCTACATCTGGCCCGAAGTTCCTCACCTTCATCACTTGATATCTGTAAGTAATAAAGAGGAGAACCAGCTCAGAGCTAAGCCTCCAACACACAGGCAATACTCCTGAATCTACATCTGGAAAGGCAACTAAGCAGGAGTTTTCTTTTGACATTGTGTCACCAGGAAGTGGGAATCTCAAGGGACGCTATTAAGTGGCTGGAAGCCTTCCTGGGAAGCAGGAGCTTCTAGGTGTGCGAAGGCTCATTTTTTAAAACTATCCATCCATTGCAAAATGGAGTTCCACAGCGCTCATCATTGAGCCTGACACCTTTTAATATATGGGAAAAAACGGCCACAGCACACAGAGAGTAACGTCCAACAATGAAACCAGCAAAGATATTGCTGGTGTGGTACTGTCGGTTCGGAGAGGAATTGTGTTGAAATGAGTCTCAAATCCGGTTTGTAGATGTTGTCTTTATTTGTAGATGCTTAGAAAGCATTAAATCATCGTGGAGATACAGCCAACACGTGTTTCGTCACACAGGTGACTTTATCAAGGCTGTAATACAGTAATGACAACAAGTATTGGATACATATCTGTGTATTGTACTCCAGTGTAAAAACCAGAGAACGTAACTATTAGGTGCGAGTTTGTGTAGGTGAGCAATAGAAAAACACGGCTATAAAGGTGAGTAGTGACGGGAACCCAATTAGGCAACATGAAAATACTAAGTAATACCCCGTGGTAATGTGAATAATGTCTAAAAGACATAAGTATTTAGAAAGTTACAATTGTAGGCACTATATAGTGCTGTGTGCACGCAATAGGTATGCAAAGTGGTAGAATATTGCAAAAATAAGAGAAAGCAGGGAGATAAAGACAGTATAGACAACACAAAAGGGGGGAGATAAGGCTAGGTGCATGAAAAAGCTAGAAGGAGTACTGAGGTAGGTGTGACCCGAAGGGCATAGTTGAAGGGTAAAGTAATTACCTGGGGCCGTTGGTTTTTGAGTGGGTAAGTGGTGGTGTATGGTGACGAAGTATCTCTGTACTTAATGAATAGGGCTGTAAAAAAGTTAATGTAATGAGACAAAGAGAGAAAAAGTAATGGAATAGACGGAGGGGATAGGTAATAGTGTGTAACAGAACAGTTGGAAAAAAGCGTAGAGAAAGAAAAAAGAAAAGAAAATAATGGAAAGTAAACTAAGCAAGTCAGGAGGAGAGATTGGTGGGAAAAGTTAGATAGGAGAGAAAAGAAAAGCTATATATATAGATATGACATTAAAATGGTTAATGAGAACATACCTGAGTTGGATGGTACAGAACTGTAATTAGAATGGCTGCGCCAAGCAGCTACAGGTACGTAGGTAAGAGGCTTGTTTGGTAATGAAGATTGGGGAGGCCCTGATAAGCCTGAAAAGTAACCTAGAATTTATAGCAGGGAAGAAAAAGTAGAGTATAATGAAAGGGCAGGATGAATGGCACCAGAAGACTAGAAATGGAGATAACTATAAAAGAGAAGGTAATGGGGAAAGCGGAGTGTTACCGTAAGCGTAAAACGAATATGGAGTAAAGGCCTTGTACAGCCGGCATGTATAAAAGGTACACAGCGAATGCTCAAACGGTTAAATAAAGGTAGTTAAGTTGCACATATTATGCCTGGCACAGGCATAATATGGCGCAAAGGGTTACAAAGTGGCATAATGCATGCATTGTGCTACTTTGTAAATCTGGTGCAGGGAAAGGGCCATCTTAGCGCCACCTTAGCGTAAAAAAATTATGCTGAGGTGGAGCTAAAGTGGCGCAAGGGGCTTTTAAATCTGCCCCAATATTTTGTAAAATGACCAACATTTTTTAAGACTTTCAAAACAGAGAGGGAGTGTGTGTGGTCCTTTTGTATGTCCATGTGTGTACAAATTCCTGGTGAAATCCGACAGCCACCTCACCATACCCAGCCAAAAGCACCTTTACCCAACTATATATCACAAAATACATGTATTGGGGGGTGTAATACCCCAAACACCACCCAAAGCTATGCCCCTGTTGTTTACTTTCTTTGGTGGGCATAGTTAGGCAATGCTGTTTATCTTTGCATGATTTAGCCTCCATTGTGTGTGGGTGAAACCGTGTAATAGGCCATGTTGAATTAACTTCATATTCATTTTCTTCATGTGCAGTTATAGTAGAGGTTTCCAACATTTTCCAGTGATTATGACCTTGCAGAATGTGGGAGGTTTCGCTAGCTTTCCTTCCTGGCACAGCTGTAGCTCCACAGAGAAACATATTAAATCAAGAAAAGATTTAGTTTATGAAATTTAGAATCCAATGACATAAGGTCGATTAATTGACCCCAGATTAACTTTGTACTCGTTCCTCCGTCCATAGGCATCGCTGAAGGAATTGATTTGTGAAAGAACAGTCAAGAGGGCTCTGCTTTATGATTATAAAATTGAGATTAGAGGAAGCCTGATGGAAAAGCTTGTCATTGATTTAAATGAAAACATTTGGCAGACTCAGCAGGATGCAGGACACAGAGGAGATGGGGTCACCCTGTCCTTTGTACTGGTATAGGACCAGCAGCATGTTAGGGATATTGGGGACCCCAGGCAAGAAATATTTTAGGGGCCCATTTTCTGCAACATCAAGCCCTATGTCCATAACACTGTTGAATTATTTGTTGAAGGATGTGATACAGAAATAAATGGAAGTGAGCTATAGAGAAAGTTCCCTTTCAAGAGGGGCCCCCTGGAAGGTGGGGGCCCTGGGCAACTCCCCACTTTGCCCGTCTCTTAAAATGTCTCTGTATACGACAGCACAAGGAAGGCATCACTCTGTCTATGAAACTGTTAAAGGTTTTAAGAGTCTGATGTAACTTAGCCCATTATACTGTGAAAGGCTAGTAATGATCTGGGGTCACTCTGTCCATAATACCATTAAAGGTTAGTAAGCATTTGCTGTCCTCTGTCTATTATAGGATTAAAGGTTAGTAATGGTCTGGCGTCACTCTGCCCATGATACTGTTAAAGATTGGTAAGGGTCTGATGTCCTTCTGCCCATTGCTGGACTTTGCTGTGTTTTCCTGCTTGTGAAGTGTCCACAAGGGCTTGGACTGAGCTTGCCCCCTGTTCTGAAGTCGCAGGGCCATCAAAGACATCCTCTGCTAGCATCTGGACTCTCTTGCTAAGACTCAAACCCCGCCAAGTGGTGCCCAATCCAGTCCCTGGGCCCTTGAAAGGAGAAGCTGGTAGAACCAAGACTGAAATCCATGCACCGGAGCCGTGCGAGAGAAAAATCGACACAGCACCTGCTTCACAGCTGAAAAATCAATGCACCACCAGCATTGCGGCTGGGAAATCGACACAACAACCGTTTGTGACTGCTTAAATCGACGCATCACCCATGCAGCATGGCTCTTCACCGCTGTGTGCCAGGATTTCGCACGCAACATCGCTGGGCATCAGAACCACAGTGAACCTGAACATACTTGAGGTTGCCGGTCTGGAAGTTGCCGCATCGCTCTTCTGTGGGAGAGAAAAACAATGCATAGCCTCACTTGCAAGTCAGGAATCGACGCATCGCTCACTTTTCTGATGCACGCTTGCCCGTGCCTCTTTATTTATGACTTAAACCAGGTACTTTGTGTAAAAACAACACATCAATTGATTTCTATGGATTAAGACTGTTTTTAATTTAAGAATTCATAACTTTGCCTGTGTATGTTGGATTCTTGTCGTTTTGGTCTTGCTTGATTTAGATAAATACTGGCTATGTTTCTAAACTGGTGTTGTGTCTCTTCTGTAGTGTCTTCACTGTATTATTGCATGTGTTGGGACAAATACTTTACACATTACCTTTGAGAAAAGCCTGACTGCTTGTGCCAAGCTACCAAAGGGGTGAGCAGGGGTTGTCTTAGGAGTGTAACGCCCTTACCCTGACTAGAGTGAGGGTCCCTGCTTGGACAGAGTGCAAACTTACTGTCAACCAGAGACCCCATTTCTAACAATACTATTCAAGGTTAGTAAGGGTCTGGCATCTCTCTGCCCATGATACTGTTAAAGGTTAGTAAGCATCTGGTGTCACTCTGCCCATTATACTGTTAAAGGTTAGTAAGGGTCTGCTGTCACACTGCCCATTGTACTGTAAATGTTAGTAAGCGTTTGATGTCACTCTGTCCATTATACTGTTAACGTTAGTAATGGTCTGGCATCATTTTGTTCATTATACTGTTAAAGGTTAGTAAGGGTCTGGCATCACTCTGCCCATTATACTGTTAAAGGCTGGTAAGGGTCTGGCGCCAAACTGCCCAGTATAATGTTAAAGGTTAATAAGGGTCTACCATACCTCTGCCCATTATACTGTTAAAGGCAAGTAAGGGTCTGGTGTCACTCTGCCCATTATACTGTTAAATGTTACTAAGGGTCTAATGTCACTCTGCCCATTATACTGTTAAATGTTATTAATGTTCTGGTGTCACTCTGCCCCTTATACTGTAAATGTTAGTAAGGGTCTGGTGTCTCTCTGTCCATTATACTCTTAAAAGTTAGTAAGGGTCTGGTATCACTCTGCCCATTATACTACTAAAGGCTAGCTAGGGTCTAGTATCACTCTGACCATTATATTGTTAAAGGTTAATAAGTGTCTGGCATCTCTCTGCCCATGATACTGTTAAAGGTTAGTAAGGGTCTGGTGTCACTCGACCCATTATACTCTTAAGGGTCAGTGAGAGTCTGGTGTCACTCTGCTCTTTATACTGTCAAAGATTGGTAGGGTATGGAGTAATTCTGACAATCATACTTT
The DNA here is from genome assembly GCF_031143425.1 of Pleurodeles waltl. Lineage (NCBI taxonomy): Eukaryota > Metazoa > Chordata > Amphibia > Caudata > Salamandridae > Pleurodeles > Pleurodeles waltl. The sequence continues at coordinate 994,911,708 of NC_090450.1, read as the reverse complement.
TAAAGAACAGTACCTGGTTGCATCATATGTTAAATTTCATTTATTGAGCGCACATATACTCGAAGGATGTCTTGGCGCTTGTTCAACTAAACCTAAAGATTTCCTACCCCAGGAATTGATGTTAAAAAAAAATGCTTTAAGAGTTTTTCTCAAGAGGAGTAGATTGTGAATGGTTTTCAAACAGAGAGGAAGGATGTTCCATGTTTTGGAAGCACTATTAACAAATCTTATTCCTTCCATTGAAGCTAACCTGAATCTAGAGATGGAACATTTTTTTCAGTTGAGGAGCTCAGGATCCTCTGAGGGGAGTGCCATTTAAACTTATTCTTCAGCGAGTGTGCTCCTACACCATGCAAGGCCTTAAATGTGATGCAAAGAGATGATTCATTTTAACAGGCAGCCAGTGCAGCTCTTGGAGTGCTGTTGAAAGAGATTGGAATTTTGGAATGCCCAGCAGCATTCCAACAACAGCATTCTGAAAACTGCAATTTATTCAGATGTTGTTGCATGCTCAAATACAGTGGATTGCAATAGTCTATTTTTGAGAGGACCATAGAAGTCACCACTGTTGTCTGAAGCTCTGAAAGGTAGGACTTTTTTCAACATCCTCAGAGTGTAAAAAGAGGGTGAGGTAACTGCATTAACCTGGGTTCCAAAGGTGACTTTATCATCCAACAATACTCCCAGGTTTCAATTTCTTTTCACAGGAGTGGGCAGAGATCCTAATTCTAGTGGACACCAGAAAAGAGCCCGAGTGATGTTGAGTTTCCAAATAAGACTACCCCGATTTTTGCAGAGTTCAGTTACAGGCAATTATTACCCATCCACTCATTTATTGCTCGCATACAATTATGAAATCTCATGTCAGTGTCCCTCTTACACTTGGTTAGAGAGACTACGATCTGTGTGTCGTCTGCATTGGATGAAAGTGAGAATCCAAACGATTGAATTAACTCAACCAATCCTGAAACATAAATATTAACTAGTGTTGGCATCACTATGTCATTGTACTGCTAAAGCGTAGTAAATAAATGACATCAGACATGTCAGAACTTGTGGTGGGGCCTGGGTCAACAAACTGATGCAACGCCCATTGCAAAACAATTATCTAACTCAAAGTTTTCAAAACAGATCCTCGAGGACCAATGGCACATCGAGCACCACGTCTTCTAGTGGTATTAGCCATGTTAGTTTGCTTCTCATTAATAAATGGGGCACCTTTGCTGTGATATTTAGAAATAAATGTTGCAATGCGGACATCTGGCCCTCAAAAAGACAAAAGCCTTGGAAATTATGACCACTCTCCCGCCATTCTGATGGGCCTGGACAGAGTCACTCTGGCCAACATATTGTTTGCCAACAGGAAGAAGGGGTCATCACTCTGTCCCTTATGCTGTTAAAGAACAATAAGGAGATGGTGTCACTCTGTCCATTATACTGTTAAAGAGCAATAGATGGCTGGTGCCACTTTCTCCATTACAGGGTTAAAGAAAGTGAATTAGGTGTCATCATTGTGGTTATTATGCAGTTTAAGAAATCAGGCTATTGGTTGAGGGAAGTGGAAGCCCCACTCAGCCAACAACAACAAATCTTTGTTAGGGTGGACCACACAAAGCCGCTAAATTAACCTGTGCTTAACCCTCTGGCAGCTTGGCACGAAAGATGTGAGGCTAAATTCATGCAGCACACAAACAGCAATAAAGTCAAAACACAACATAGGAAAGACCCAAAACAAATTTAGAAAAAATAGTTACTTTTAATAAATAAATTAACACCAAAACAAATTAAATTCAATCAGTAGAAAGTAGTTATGAATTTTTAAAACCTTAAAGCAAAATTGAGCCTAAAAGATCAAACTGCCACCTGCTAGTATCTGGACATGCAAGACTAGGGGGAAGTCAAAGGTTAAGGTTATGGAGCATGGATCAGATATGCAAGATGGATTGGGTCTTTTTTTGCAGTCTGTTTTCCTTAAAGGAAAATGGGATGCATTTAAGAAAAGAAAATGAAACTTTGAAGTTTAATTTTTTAAGAGTAGGCAGTGGTCCGTGGGAGCACTGCTTGCTGTCAAAAAAATAATTGTTTTCCATTCTTTTTGTGACTGGGTTGCCACCTCCTTCAAAGGAGTTGGTAAAATATGAATGTTTTGCGGCTGTAAGTCAGTCTCACAACATTCATACTACCCATTCAGATTTGGTATTTGGCAGGGACACCCTAAACACACCCCTTACAAATCACAAACACAAATTGTGATTCCAAAACATGTTACTAAATTGAAATTTGTGTTTTTTATGTATGTAAAAGCATTTTTACAGTTGGAAACAGCCTGATTGGCCATTTTTGATTGAAAAAATTGATTTTAGATATGGCCCCTTGTCCACCAGCACCATGAAAGGACAGGAAAGAAATGGCATCACCCTATCCATCTCACTGTTGAAGAGCAGTGATCGGTTTGAGCCATCTTGTTCATTGTACTCTTAAACAAACAACAAAAAGGTGGCATCACCCTTCTAGCCATACTGTAAAAGAAGAGCAAAGATGTGGCATCACCCTTATACTCTTAAAAAGCACAGCCCAGGTGGTGTCACTCTGCCCTGTCTAGTCTTATAGAAACATAGGGAGGTGGTATAATTCCTTACACTAATAAAGAAAAGTACAATGGTGGTATCACTCCCTCTTCTAACTTTAAAGAACATCAAAGAGGTGCCATCACTCAATTCAATATAGAGTTAAAGAGCAGTAAGGAGGTGCTGTCACTTTGGCCCTAATTATGACTGATTTGGTCAAAACCACCTACCGCCGCGGTGACAGCCGCCAAAAGACCGTCACTCCGGCTACCATCCGTCCGCCATGTTATGACCACAGCTGGATTTCCACCACAAGAAGGGCGGAAACCTGGCTGTGGCCATACTGGCAGATGGCGGTAAGGTAGCGCTGCTACCACCAGCAGCGCCATGCCAGTAGACCACCGGCAGCCGTATTATGACAAATAATATGGCCTGGCGCTGTTCTGCTGGCGGGCGCTGCTGGCGGTAGCAGCACCCCGTCACGTCTCCTGCCGGAAGAACCCCTGGATCCAGGTAAGTCGGTCTCCAACAGGGGAGAGGGATAGGGGGTGTTGTGTGTGTGTGTGGGGGGGGTGCATGTATGGGTGAGTGTGTGCATGAATGCGAGTGTGTGTTTAGTGCTGTGTGCGTGCATGTATGAAGGTGTGTGAGTGCGTGTATGTATGGAAATGTGAGTGCGTGCCTGCGTGTATGTTTTGATGTGTGCGGATGTGTGTGTGAATTGATGAGTGCATTCATGTATGTATGTGTGAATGCGTGTGTGTGTGAATGGGGGCACGGATGTAGAAGGGGTGGGGGATGTTTTGAGAGGTAGGGGGGGAGGGGGCCTCCTATTAGTGACAGGGAAGGAATTCCCTGTCACTGATAGGGCCTACTGCCATGGTTTTTGTGGTTTTATGAATGCCACAAAAATCATGCCGGTAGGCAGGGACATAATCCCGCCAGCAGCACAATGGTGGCCCCCGGACTGGAGATGGTTATCTCCTGCCCGGTGGCTGCTACCGCCATGGCGGTCGGAGTGGTACATTGGCAGGTTGGCTTCAGCCAACCCACCAATATCATAATGTGGCGGTAAGTACCGCCAGCCTGTTGGCGTCACAACTGCAACATTAGCGCCGACCGCCGGGGTCATAATAACCCCCTTTGTCTATTGTACTTCTAGCCGCTTTACAGTTAAAGAACTGCAAAGTGTGTAGGGTCTTCTTCCAGTTCTATTTGCCTATGTAAAAATTCTTAGAATGTTCAGCGCTGTGTTCCATCTCTGGTGGTTGTTGGGTGAGGTGAACTTGCACTTTACAAATAAGCTTCATTACATGATTAATTTCCTTTTCTTTTAACTTGGGATGGGATCATATCCCATGCATGCAAAACACAATGGATAAAAAGGGGTGTCAAAAACCATACCAACAGACTAACATTAATGTCCCTCAGGATAGGGGCTTTTTCTCTTCAATACAATAAATGGAAATCTGACCAGAGAGAATAAATTACCTTGAGTATCACATATCAAAAAAGGGTGAAGCACCCAAATTAAAGATTCTAGTGACAACTAACAGTGCTCCTGCTCCATTGATTAAGAAACAGTTAAAGTGCATTTTTGGCTTAGTTGAGTTCAATTTGAAATTTGTTCTCCATTTTACAGACAAAACTGCACCTCTTTGGAACCTACTCTAAAAGAGGATAAAAGAAGTAGTGACTTTTGCCTCCATTGCACTTTAAGGTGCAGAGTTAACATATTCAACCACTGAAGGAGGCTATGGAATTGTGGTGGGGGCACTTTTGGGGAGATCTTTTTACTCTTTGCCCACACCACAAACATAGGGAAACGTATTTGACACTTGTTAAGGAGGCGGTACCACTTGCAGGAACATTCCTGAGGTGGCTAAGAAGAGGCCTGACTTGGCCATTAGCACTAATGTAAAAGCCGAGTTCACACAAAAAAATAAATGTTATGTTATGGTTTGAAAAATTGTAGAGCACACATCCCAACTGGGAGCACATCTGGGCTTTGAATTGAGCTGGATGAGTTTGAGGTCTAGGTAAAGTGCCAAGTCTTCAGTTTCTTGGTAAATTCAAGGACTGAGGATCCTGTTACAGGTCTTGGGTGAGAGGAGAACTTGGATGGATACCCAAATGGGAGATTAGCCGTACTTTACAAATCAAGTTGGATTCGATTGGAGTTGGAGAGGAGGTGCAGCCTCTGGCTCTACAGATGTGGGGGGAAATCACACCACAAACATTTTCAAAAATGTATTAAAATTATTTACATTTCATAACCTTAATTTATTGATTTCTTCATTTGCAAGTGTTTTGGTGAAGCACATTAGATTATATCACTACATTGAGTGGGTTTTATTAAAATGAATAGTGTTCCAAAATTGGTTATGGTAAGGGCAGCTAGGTACCTACACTTAGCAATAGGCCACTAACCTCCACTATGGTCCAGTTAGGTCTCAGTAAATTAAACCCAGCTCAACCCTTGGTAGCTTGGCAACGAGCGTCAAGGCTTAACTTAGGAGACAGAGTGTAAAGCATTCAAATATCACAAAACGGTATTTAAATAAAACACAGGAAACAGTTTAAAAATCCAAAACCAATTCATAAAAATAGATTATATTTTTATCTTTAAAATGACACCAAAACAAATAAAATCGGATAAGGGGAACCGGAGGTATGAATTTTTAAAGAATTATTGTTTTTTAGCGCATAGAAACAAAAAGCGCCAATCGGGTCATCTGGTTGCACCTCGACCAGGGCAAAGTCAAAGTTTAAGGCTGACGCGATGGAGACCTGCTCGGCTACAGGCCGCGGGAGGCCTCGGTTAAAAGTTTACCTTCACACTTAGGGGGTCATTGCGACCCTGGCGGTCCATGACCGCCAGGGCGGAGGGCAGCGGAAGCACCGCCAACAGGCTGGCAGTGCTTCCTGGGCTATTCTGACCGCTGCGGTAAAGCCGCGGTCAGAAAAGGGAAACCGGCGGTTTCCCGACGGTTTTCCCCTGGCCCAGGGAATCCTCCATGGCGGCGCTGCTTGCAGCACCGCCACGGGGATTCCGACCCCCTTCCCGCCAGCCTGTTTCTGGCGGTTGTCACCACCAGAACCAGGATGGCGGGAACGGGTGTCGTGGGGCCCCTGGGGGCCCCTGCACTGCCCATGCCACTGGCATGGGCAGTGCAGGGGCCCCCTCACAGGGCCCCATACAGATTTTCACTGTCTGCTTAGCAGACAGTGAAAATCGCGACTGGTGCCACTGCACCCGTCGCACCCCTGCAACTCCGCCGGCTCCATTCGGAGCCGGCTTCCTCGTTGCAGGGGCTTTCCCGCTGGGCCGGCGGGCGGCCTTTTGGCGGTCGCCCGCCGGCCCAGCGGGAAAGTTGGAATGGCCGCCGCGGTCTTTTGACCGCGGGCGGTCATTCGCCGATAACCGCATGGCGGGGGGTGACTGCCGCCCGCCGCGGTCAGAATGACCGCCTTAGTCTCTTTTTCGATGATTTTCTTCAGCGGGACGAACCTGCCAGTCCAATCCAACCTCCTGGAGCCCTTCTCCGGATACGTGATGTGGGAATCCTAGGTGGAGATTTTTACCTTCGGACGTAGTCATTTTTTCGAGGTGCAAATCCTTTGACCGGGGTAAACCTGGATCTTGATCCGACGTCCCTGGAGCCCTCCTCGGATACGCTGGCTGGGAGGTCCCGGTCAACTTTTTACCTTCGGACTTAGGCCCTCATTCTGACCCTGGCGGTCTTTGACCGCCAGGGCGGAGGACCGCGGGAGCACCGCCGACAAGCCGGCGGTGCTTCAATGGGGATTCCGACCGCGGCGGTAAAGCCGCGGTCGGACCGGCACCACTGGCGGGGTCCCGCCAGTGTACCGCGGCCCCATTGAATCCTCCGCGGCGGCGCAGCTTGCTGCACCGCCGCGGGGATTCTGACCCCCCCTACCGCCATCCAGATCCCGGCGGTCGGACCGCCGAGATCCGGATGGCGGTAGGGGGGGTCGCGGGGCCCCTGGGGGCCCCTGCAGTGCCCATGCCACTGGCATGGGCATTGCAGGGGCCCCCGTAAGAGGGCCCCTAAATGTATTTCACTGTCTGCTGCGCAGACAGTGAAATATGCGACGGGTGCAACTGCACCCGTCGCACAGCTTCCACTCCGCCGGCTCGATTCCGAGCCGGCTTCATCGTGGAAGCCTCTTTCCCGCTGGGCTGGCTGGCGGTCTGAAGGAGACCGCCCGCCAGCCCAGCGGGAAAGTCAGAATTACCGCCGCGGTCTTTCGACCGCGGAACGGTAACCTGACGGCGGGACTTTGGCGGGCGGCCTCCGCCGCCCGCCAAGGTCAGAATGAGGGCCTTAGTCTCTTTTTCTGAGATTTTCTTTACCGGGACGAACCAGCAAATCAGGCCGGGTCGCGGTTGAGGCAAGCCAGCTAGAGTTGCTGCAGCGGGTCGGTCCCTCTATGGAGCTTTTTTTCAAAAGTTCTCCAAACTTCTCCAAACTTCTGGGGCTTCTCCCAGATGTCCTTTTAAGGTTCTTTTGAGGTCTACTGCTCACCCCAAGGGTCCGGAAGTTGTGAGATGGTCCTTGGGGGCGCAGACTACAACTCCCAGAAAGCACCTGGTGCAAACTCCTTTTTGGCCACTGGACAGTAGTCAGCTGGTCGCTTTCTTCAGGAGTTGGTGCAGGGGACTCTGGTTAGCAATGTTTCACCTGTAGCAAACAGGGAGTTCCTCCTTGAACCAGCTGAAGCCAGGCAAAGTCCTTCTTGTGGTGAAGCCCAGGTGTGCAGCTGGTGCAGTCCTTCTGAGTGCAGGTTCCAGGTGCAGGCCAGGGGTCCAGCAGGGCAGTCCTTCTTCTTCTTTAGTTCTTCCTTGTTGGATGTGGTAGTGAACTGAGGTGTGGGTGCAGGTCTGCCAGTTTTATCCTTGCTCCTGGGTGAAAAGCAGGGGGGTCCTGGTTCTCCAGTCAGGTGTAGGGTCCTTCCCCCTGTGATGACCACTTCCTGGGAAGTGTGGCAAAAATCAATCCCAGTAGGCAACATTCTCCAAAAATCCATCATGGCTGAATCTGAGTTTTGGAGGTTACATCTGGCTGAGCCCACCCACTGGTGTGGCTAAAAATCATAAACACACCCCTCTCCTGCCCTCTCCTAATCTAATCAAGGGGGCACCTACTTGTCTGGGGTTGCAGGATGTGGGGGTGTTGCTGGTTGCTCCAAATGTCCTTCTCTGCCTTTGAAGACCAGTTTGGCAGCCCTCCCCCTTCCTGCCTCACCATCTGCTGAGGAGAGATTCCCTCCCACAGGCACATTCCTTTGTGTGAAGCCAGGCATCTTGAGGCTGGCCAATCAGAGCACAGCAACAAAAACAATGCAGGGCTGAAATTGGCAACTTTTCAGGTAAAGTTTAAAACTCACTACCTGAACAAGTTATATTAAATCCAACAACAGGAAGTTGTGGGGTTTACTATAACAATTAATTTGATACCAAACTCTTGGTATCCATCATTTAAGTCTCCCCATTCTAGCCTATGAAGGCCATTTACTACAATGAGGGAAAAACAAATTTGGCTGTTTTGTACCTCACCAGGGCTTATAAAACTATTTTTATAAGGTCCCTGCTTATAGTTACATGGCACCCAACCCTAGGGGCACATAGGGCACACCTTAGGGGTGACTTATATGTAAAAATAAGGTAGTTTAAGACTTTGGAAATACTTTTAATTCCAAAGTCGAATTTGTATATAACTTTAATTTAAAAGCAGCCAGCAAGGCAAACCTGCCTTTAAAATGACACTGGGCACCTCAGTCCCTAAACCTACATGCCCTACAATATACTAGGGACTTATAGGTAGGTTAACGTAGCCAATTATAATTAGCCTAATTTGCATATTGATTTTACACAGAGCACAGGCCCTGGGACTGGTTAGCAGTACCCAGGGCACCATCAGAGTCAGGAAAACACCAGCAAAAAGTGAAAAATGGGGGCAAAAAGTTAGGAGGCCTCTGCAATCAGCCCTGTTTTCTCACAAATAGTTTTTTAAAATTAACTTGGAAACTTCCAAGAACCTTCAAATACCCTAATGGTAATACTAGCATTTAACAAGAGATACATTGGTTTGCTTGAGTGCTGTCTACATGGCGAATATTATTATTATATATGGAGATACAGTATTTTCGATTAAACCTTATACCAGTGAGATTTTATTTTTAGCACATGTGCTGGATAGAATATGTTTTAGGAACTCTTGCATTATATGTTCATAGAAAATGAGTCACTGTGAAAGAAAAAAGATTTGAACAGGATCACGCAGCTTGGTCTCCTGGGGTACTTGCAATTTGAGCCTGATTTCTTATTTACAAATTGAGTGATGTATAAAACAAATGAATGTCTGAGTCATCTTTGTTTTAACACGTTGCTCCCTGTTGCAAATATTTTTAATAAGGGAATTCAGAGCAAGGATTCCAATGAGATTGCAATATTTTAATTAAATTGAAGAATATATACCTGGAGTAAAAAACAAAGTGGCAGAATTTTTAAGCAGGATGTCAATTTGAATCAAAGAGATACCTGGAAATGAGTGGGTTGAATGTTGTTTAGCTAGCTTGTTCAAGGAAGATTTTAGGGGAATTAATGAATAAGTATGAAACTAGGAATATCTTAAAGATACACTGTTGATGCAAGTCAAAACACATGGTTCAAATGAGTAGTAATCAAACACAGATTTACATGCCATGAAAATGAATGGCTGATGAGAGATAGTAAATGTGAATCTCTCTTATGGGGGAAGGTAAAAAAATAGTGAATATTGCACATGAGGGGCACTTAGGAATTGTTAAATCAAAAATTAGAGCAAAACGCATTTATTGGTAGCCGGTATCGATAAAGCAATTGAGACAAAGGTCTGAAACTGAAAGGAATGCGAAAATCCAGTCAAAAGTTAAGTTACATTTACACCACAATTGTGATCATTGTTTCCCCCATTGTCTAGTCCAAACATGACAGGGGAAATAGTTGAAATAAAAATTATGGGAACAATTTAGGAGGATAAATGAGAAATGAAATATGTGATATTGATGGTACGTAATATTTCAAACCTGCAGAAATATGAAGTTGTAACAAATTGTGTCACTGCTGGATAGTGATGTGATTTTTGGATGATGTCCTTGCAGAAAGAGTTACACGGGTGTTTGGTGGGTGGTAATAGTCACAGTTCATGTTACGTAGGACTTAGAGAATATTTGGAAAACAATGGTATAAATCATGAAACCACATCAGTTTACCATCCCAAAGGTAATGGAGCTGCTGAGAGGTTTAATCGTGTAATAAGAGGTGTGATACAGCTGGCAAGGAATAGTCAAATAAATTAGGAGAATGAAGTAAGGAAACTGGTGTGGGTGTATCATATAAAACCCAATGAAGTAACAGACTGGAGTCCTCTGCCTTTATGAGAGGAAGGATGCCTTTTGATAAGGATAATCAAGGAAGGGTGAGTGAACTGAGACATGTGGAGGGGTCATCTGAACAGCTGAGAAGGAGAATTCAGGATGCACAGGATAAGTGCAAGGGTTGGTATGAAAAAATAAATAGTACCAAGAGTGAAACTTAGAAGTTGGGAAGATTGTAAGAATCAAATGTGGAAGGAAGGCAAAAAATGGGCAGACTAGGTTTTCAAAGCCTTTGAAATTCTGCTTTACTGACTGATGGGAAGATATGGCACCTGGGTAGGTTAGCAAGAAACAAGATTTTGGAAAGAGTGAGAAAGGGAGGGTGAAGGTTTTTGGATGGCTTGAGATGGAGGAAGGGAGAGAATGAGGAAGAACCATGGAGAATGAGGTTGATCACAATGTGCTCATTGTGGAAGATAGTGTGAATTAAGGTGTGTCTAGAGCAGGTGGAGGAGGTGAAGAAAATGATCTAGAAGTAACTGGAGATACAGAATGTAGGTGAAATGACCCAAAGACACTCAAAGATTTTACTTGCTCATAAAGGTGTGTGTTTAATTTGCAATTAATTACAATTGTGACAAGACTGGCAGCGATAGAGTGGGGCTGTGCGGCACCCCCTCTGAGCCTCTGCACTCCAACATGTATCACGCTGTGTCTTGATTCTGGGGTCCCATTGCATTTGCAAAAAACCTCAAAGAGGGGTATGTTAATGCAGTGAGTAAAGCGCTTTAACTTGAAATTATACAAACTCTTCTTTCGTGAATATTTAAAATACATTTTGTTTCTCATCAATTGGTATACATGCATCATTCACTGTTGTTTCCTTCTTTTGGGGTGCAAAGAGGTAGGTAGGCCCCACAACACAGCAAGAGAGTATGGGGATTTAAGTAAATTGATAATATTCTCTATTTTATTTTTTTGCACCACCCCTCTGGGGGTAACACCACTAATACAAGAGAAAATCTTTGGTGGGGGGGGGGTCCTAATACCTGACCTTTTGTCCACTGATGGTGGTAAGGCCGCCACCCAGGCAGCATAGACACAAAACAGCATTTCCCCACCAGCTCATCCAGGCAGCATAGCAACAATCCTTCAATGCTCTACGGTACAACATCCCCCCACAGGTCACCCAGGCTTATTCAACCTTCATCCAGTCTGGCAAATTCTCTACCTTAGAAGGACAAAATATTCAATGACTTGATACTCCTGACTCCCTAGAAACAAATAGTATCTCACCTGCCACACTTTTTTATTTACTTATTGACTTTTTATTTATCATGGACATTAGCCTAACAAATGAAAGAGTGCTTTACAGACAAGTGGTGAGGGAGCTAATCTTACATCACACAGGTTACAGGATGATTACATTACAGAACATTTTAAGAAATAGCCCTTGTCTACATAGGCAGACTTCTCTCAGTGTACACTCAAACAACGTCTATAGGAATCATTACTTTCAGTGAAAGCATTAGGGTGTGCTTAACTTTGCTGAAGCAAGTTGTTTTTCAGTCGACTTGTGAAAGTGGTAAAAGAGGCTCCATCTTGCTTCAGTTGGATACCATTTTTTGGAAGCACATCCTGAGGTGTGGATAATGCTGAGAATGTGTTGAATCATTTAGTATCAGGGATGCAAATCCTGGTTTGGGACAGAAGTCTGATCCAAGGGGTGGAATGGACAACATCACTTTGTTGGTCATGGTGGTACTTTCCCAATATTGTGTGTTTCATTAGGTCGAGGGGGTACTCTGCTTCAGTGCTCGGAAGAGAATGTGTGCTGTTTTAAGTTTACACAGTTAAAGTTTTTGATAAGTTTGGTGTAATGTGCTCACATCTTCTTGTGTCATTAATCCATTTTGGAGCAGGACTGAGAGAAGCTCTTAGAGGGAGTAGCATACATTCAGTAGGTCTAAAACTTGGTTTTATTTCAGGACTTTTAGTTGGTGATATGACATTTTGCAACATTCATTATTTGTGTATACCAGCTGAGTTTATTGTTGGGCATGAGACTGGAGCAGCGTAATTTAAAGCTCCACCTTTATAAATTCATTTAAATGCCACACATAGTTATTCAGCGTGTTTCTAACTATTCTAACATGTGTACATGTATTAATGAAGTGTACTAGGTGATCACATGTATATGTAAATGAAAGGTTGCATGTATATCTAGTTGAATGTTAGCATTTGTATTCACTTTAATTCACACTCTATAGAGAACCACACACTTTTTTAATATAATTAACTTATTTGGTTGTGCTAATTGTAACAGCTTAGGAGCCATATCCCTCCTTTTATGTTGATCTGACTTGAAACTAGGTCCGAGTTTATAGGTTACGCTTTCAAAATGTTGTCCAGTGTGTTGTTTTTCTCTCCTCTGCAGGTGATGTGTTTCATGGATTTTTGGGTAGACAGTAGTTTTAATGGTATTAGTTCAATAAACATATCCCAGAGACCAAGCCTTGTTATGGACGTGGAGATGAGATTGCGGGAGAAGTCATCTGTACCATGCAGTCCCGTCTGAAGATACCTTCAAGGACGAGATGACGTGTATACTTTGTGTGGTTGTGTGACAGCAGGGAGTCTACCTGCTCCCAAGAGACACTACTATTTGATTGGTTTTAGTGGTGTAATCACAGATAGCCAGAGTCTTCTAGAACCTTCCTCTTATTTTAACTATGTGTTCCTTAGTTTAGTTATAGAGACCCAATCCTGACATTGCTGAGAAGGGGCATCTTCTGTGCTCTGCTGATTCTTACCGCCCCTGGTGAAAAGGCTTCATGCTAGACCACTCATGCTCTAGTGCAACCTTAATCTAGTTTCAGATGCTGACACCATTCATTTTCCCTTTATTAATCTTTTTCGGCTTTACAGCCTTAACTTGGAATAGGGAACTTGCTTTATGGAACACTCAGTTTGGGTATTTCGAATTTTTCATGCTGTAGCATTTCGGGCCACATGTACAAATATTTGGATTTGCGATTACCTAATTGCGATTTGCATGGAATTGCAATTCCACATTTGAGAAACTCCACTGAGTTTCTTAAGTGGTTCCTGGTGGTTCGCAAATCGACCTGCCTCATTAGTATTACCACCAGGAATCGCAAAAATCACATGGATGGTGGCCTGCTGGTGTCAGCAGACCATTATGTCTGTGATTGCTTTTAAATAAAGCAATCTTTTTTTAAACACAGCCCATTTTCCTTAAAGGAAAACGGGCTGCGTTTAAAAAGAAAGAAAATGAAACATTTCAGTTTCATTTTTGAAGAGTAGGCAGTGGTCCGTGGAACCACTGCCTGCTCTTAAAAAAAGTTTTTGCATGCATTCACAAAAGGGAAGGGGTGCTTGGTGCTCAGTGCGATTGTTTCACGACTGCATTCACGGTCTCAAAACAATTATACATACCATCTAGATTCGACATTAGGAAGGGACGCCCTGGACACGCCCCTTCCTAATACCAAATCGCATCGCAGTTTGGGCCTTGTACATCACAATGAATCGGCCTGTTTTCAACTAGAAAAATGCTTTGTACATGTGGCCCTTAGCATCTTGCTTTACATAACACTTACATTTAAACTTGTCAACCATCCTAATCTGTAATTTGATGATACATTCCATGCATCTATCCTAACTGATTTGCCTTATGATTTGACTAATTTGTTAATAAAACCATTAAGGTTGAAAGTCGATTCTCTTTGTCATTTGTGTGGAGTCGCTTTGGCTTTACCGTACGTGGAAATGTTGAAAATGCTAGCTCATAATACCCTCTTCACGTCAGCTAGAAAAGGTCCATATGACCAGTGGAGGAGTTTATTTGATGATTACACCAGTCGATGGACATTCATAAAGCCCGACTCCATCAACACCAAACGGCGTATTTACGAGAGGCTTGCACTACCGGAGTGTCACTTTTTTCTATGCTCCGGCAGCGCAAGCCTCTCAACCAGGAGGCCACACAAAGCCACTTTTATGTGGCTTTTCATGGCTTTATAGAGATGGAGTAACACAAACCTGCACAAGTCTCTGCATTGCCTTACTCTGCGCTAGGTGGTTTTCCCACACAACACCCATGGGCTTTGATGCTGCCCCAGATTTACTTCATCACGTAAACCTGCGGCAGGGCCAAAATCGTATGCCTCTCCAGGGGTGGCATAACAAGGAGAAATATTTTTAATATTTTTATTTAATTTTCCTTCATCCCATTTGGCTGCACTCAAAGTCTTTGTGCAAATTGCAAAAAAAGAAGAACAATTACGTGTTTTCTTTTTTGACGTTTTATGGAGCCAGGAACTATGAACATCCAGGAGGTACATTTACAGTATCATGTTGGCTTCAGTACAAGCATCGTTCTGTCATTTACCATAAGCGAGGTATTGATCTGTCAGTCGGGGACAGGCCTCCTTTCCCTGAGTGAGATGAATCTCAGCTCATATTTACAATATTCATTATGTTAATGGAAAGCAGAAGTGATCTGTGCCCAGGAGAGCAGAGGGATGGGATGACCTTGGGGAAGCCTGTTGTGTGACTGCTGCTGTCACCAAGGGAGGCTGCTTATGTTTGAGCAGCTTAAGAGTGATGTTTAATAAATTAATCAGAATGACTGAGATACCTGACGGTGAGGAGGGGAGGTCGCTGTACGCGTTTCATGCTGTCAGAGACTCCATCTTTCTTCACGTTATTTAACAAGGATAACTAAATGTTACAGAATATGAGATTATATTATATGATATTATATGAAATCTTATATTATATCATATCATAATATATTGCACTATGCTCTGCTATTGGCATAAGTATAGTGTTATCTATCATTAATATGACATTGTAGCACCTTCTTTATCTAGACATCTTTCCTATGAATTCTGAGAATGTCATTATTTGATTGTGTATGTAGTTTGATAGTGTTTCTTTGTCAGTGGTTAGTTTAGTGTTCTTGAGTGTTGAGTTTAGAAGTGGTCTTTCTAGGTTGATAGGAAACTCAAAGGCGTTTGTTCTAGATAAAGAACCTTGTAGGGAGTGATGTGTGTAGATGAGTGTGCCAAAGACTATTTCTCTGGTCTATTGCTTGGCCTTTTAAGAGTAATTTCTTGAAATGCATCAAAATCCAGAAGAAGACTATGTGGTGGTGTTGGGTCTGTGAAGGTGCGGTGTGTTTATCGTCACTTTATCGGAGAGGTTCTCAGGCCTATGTTGGGGTCCGCCGGGCCCCTGCCAACTCTGTGGCTTTACTGCCCTGCTGATGACATCAGAGGATCTACTATTTGGGAAAGTCCCATTAAGGGAGAAACTGGAACAATGGCATCTACAGCTATGGTTGGGTGGGTTGAAAGTGCTGCTGACTATCCCTTGAAGGCCATTTATGGGATTGGAGATGTGAGTTCGGTGCATGTGGTGAAACACTGTCTAAAGTGCAGTAATGCAGTGGGTGAATGTTGTGTCTTTGGTTAGGGTGATGTCTACATCACAATAATGGCCAACTCTTCTCCAGACCAAATAATACATATGCATATGTGATGTTATGGCAAGTTGGGCTTCTCAAAACTCATAAGAAGAGCAGTTCTGTGGAAACAAGCATTACAGGCAGATGAGAGGTGTTGGTATTGGGTAAGTAAATAGTCAATCGTAAATGACCCAGTGAGACAAAGGACCACAATGTCACAAACATGCTCCCGTTGTTCAACGATTGCAGTCTCTGATCTCATCTACAAAGAGGAGCATTACAAACTCCTGGGATTATTTAAAGTTTGGGAAGAGGTTGATCCTCTATATCTAGACATCTCTCACCAGCCTTGGCCACCAGTGCTGGATTCACCCTAAAAGGCATAACTCACACAAGCTGTGAGGCTGCATCCCCCACGCAAGGTAAGAAAGAAGATATTTTAGTTTTGTTTAGCTTAATCACCTAGTCTTTGAACTAAAAATTGTCAGGGCTGGTTTCTTCAAACTGCCTCTTGTGAGAGTGGTCCAAAACTGGTTTGGATCTAGTCAGCAGCTTTGGCTTCCGCATGTTGCCCAAGTCTCATTCATCGGCTTTGATTCTTGAACACCTACATAAGATACCTACTTCCCCAACCTGCAAAGCATGACTGCCTTTAACTGAGTTTCTTACCTTTGGGCCAGTATAATCAAACCCCTTTCATTCAAAATATTCCACCCTAAAACCTCGTCAGTGGGATCAAAGTTACCTGCAGTGCACCTCCATTAGAATGTACTATGGAATTATGCAGCATGTCTGCTGAAGCTGGCGGGTGGGATTAAGGCTAGGTTCCTAAGACTGAGGGGATGGTGCGGGACAAAGGTGCAAGGACATAGGGTCTGCACTTTGTCTCCTACAAGAGACTTTGTGGCCAAATGACGGCCCTACTCTGGTGGACACTCCACATTTTGTTCTGCAGGAGACCCCTGTCACTCGTGTCCTGACAAGCGCTCTACAATGAAAGAATGAGGGTTTTAAAATATGGCTGACATTTCATAATGTTCATTGTGTGTACATAGTTCTTGCTTGATACCACAAGCAAAACGTGCACAGATTGTTTGATAAAGTGTTGTTCTCGAACAAGCCACAGAAGAATCCTTTGTGTTGCTTTCCAAGGCCCTTCCTGTTAGCATGCTATATTGCATTCATTCATTTTTTTGATGTAAGTAGCTTGTTTTCACAACACTGGATGACATTAGGTCAGTTTCATGTAGTGGGTTAGTGTGGTAGGGTTATATGACGTTTAAGGATATAGCAATGTGATCTGCTGAAATAATAATACTTTTGCTCACACCATGCTCACACCATGCTGACTTGTCAGTATTTTCTATGGTGAAATTGACTATATAAACCCTCAAGTATGGGGGGGCGCCAGAGACGTTTCGGTTTCTGCTAGGGTTGGTGGACCATTGTCTCTTGACTTGCTGCACATTTGAAACTTAAGGGTTTTAAATCTTGCTGTAGAGATACTCCGCAATGACCATTGGACCATTGGTGTAGCCATGGCGAGATTACTCCATCTCTGCTGTGATTACACCCCCCAACAACCTAGCAGAGTAAGGGCCGTCGGAGGTTGACTTCTATCCCCTGCCACCTAATTAAGCTGAGTGGACATACAGGTCAGTTTTCACTGCTCGTCACTGCCATGAGGTAACTTCCATGGCAGGGGGAGGGTGGGGGTTAATTTAGAAAAAGAAAATCATGCTTTGGGATTTTCTTTTTGAAAGTAAAGGTAAACCATGTTTTAATGGATGTCTACATCATATTGACACTGCTGTGCATCAAACTTAAAAAAGCATTGACAGTAACAGCAGTTGCAGCGGTTCCTGCCAATGCTGTAGAAATGACCGCCAGCTTGGTGGTCATTTCTAAATTTGGTGGGTGGGGACCCCATCAGGGAATAATTTACTCCATCGCCCTGATGAAGCTAATGCTTGTCTGCCAAATTATAAATCTGGCCCTTGATCTATTTTTCTGATTATGCTTCTCATTGCATTATTCCGGCAGCTGATGGCCTTCATGGCAATTGATTCCTGTGTGCTTTAACTGATTACATTAAATTGCTGTTGCATTTTTATTTTCTGTGTTGCACTTAAGTTGTAATGAACCTTTATGGTTTTTCTAATTCTTGACCTTGAACTCCCTTTTTGAACCAGTACTTTCTTGCTGGCTGTGTAGTGAAATTATGTTTTGAATCTTGTCTCTAGGGACACATTACCTCATCGTTCTTGAGGTCAACACTGTCCTTGACCCCACAAATTGAGTGCTACTATTATGCAGATTATCTGAGAGATAGCCCGCCCACCATGTCTACTCAACAACTCCAAGAGTAGAACTTGACTGTTCGCCTTCATCACCCCTCAAAAGTCAAAGCCTAAAGTGGAGATAGTTGGCATTTCAGTGAGCTCACAGTAGTACCTGGTTTCTTTGCTTTTGAGGACAGTGGCAAAGCTTGTTGCGAGGACTTCTTATCACCACTTGAGTCATACACGGCAAGGTGAACTAGCCTGGCAGCTGCACCTCCCTATCTGTAGCTCACTGTACTGCTGTGTGCACTTGAACAGTAGAAAGAAGCTTAGAATGCACTGTTTTGATCGGCTTGCTGTTGGAGCTTGTGTGGATCTGTGGTTAAGCCATAAAATATTATGCTGGTTCCCACTGTGGCAGTTGCTGCTTGCCTAAGGAACCTGCTTACCTGTGCACTTATCAGCATTTCAGTTTTCTTTCTCCAGGTGAGTCAGAGACCCATATAGCAGAAGTGGCAAGACTCATCCTTGACAATCCCAGATGGTCTTACATCACCCCGCACCTCAAGAGGCTACACAGGCTCCCAATCCAGGTGAGATGCCAGTTCAAGATCCTGACCAATGTATACAAAGCCCTGTGCAAGGAAGGACCAACATACGTCAACAAACGAATGACCTTCCACCAACTGACCAGACACCTGTAATCCAGCTCTCTTTTCCTTGCAGACACCCCCCCGATCCTCCGACCTAACAGCAGGGGACGCTCCTTCTCTCACCTGGTGGCCGAAGCCTGGAATGACCTTCCCCTGCATCTCTCTAGGAATTCAGAAAGGACTCAAGACATGGTTGTTCAAGTGAGCAGAGCACTGCAGAGCATCTAGTGACTCCAGTGCCATGAGAACCTCACGGGTGTTTTCCCACTCTTCATACATCCTGATTGATTGATTGATTGATTATATCCTGCTGGCATTCCTGCCTCAGTCTTGGGTTATATCAGAAGCTACAGGAAGCCAGCTGAAGGGGAAAGTGGAGCCTTAGATGATAGAGTGGAACCAATGTTTACCCACAGTCCCCCCCAAACCTGTGATAACACTGGGTGAAGGAGGAGCCAGGGAAGCAGGAAGCCGGGTAGACAGAGACTATGAGACAGAAGCAAGTCTGAGAAGTCTGGGAATGGAAAAGGTGAGACCACCTCAGAGGAGACAGCAGAACTAATGAGGGTACCGGAGGAGCCAAAGAAGAAGAAGGAAGCAGGAGGGAGGCTAGACAAGGACCATGAGACAGAAACAACTCTGAGAAGTGTGGGAATTGAGGAGGAGGGGTGCCTCAGAGGATACATTGGAACCATTGTCGGTACCATAGGAGCCAGGGAAGGAGAAGAGGCAGGACGGAGGCTAGACAAACACCATGAGACAGAAGCGCGTCTGAGAAATGTGGGACTGGAGAGGGGGGCTGCCTCGGTGGAGGCAGAAGAACTAATGAGGGTACCAGAGAAGCCAAAGAAGATGGAGTAGTAAAACAGCAGGGTGATGCCCACAAAAAGGAAGTAGCTAGAATGAGTGTGGCTAGGAAGGGGGAAAGGCTCTCAACAAAGAGCAAATTAATCTTCACTTTAAAATATTTATAGCTAAGAAATGTACAGCTTATCAGGCAGACTATGACGAATGCCACCAACTGGGAATGGAATGAACACCGCCCATGTTAGTAAGTAAGCTTAACAAATGGCCATAAGCAGTAAAGGGACCTGCAGAGAGATCTGTAGATGTAGTATGGGTGGGGGGGAGCCAGGAGAAGGAGCAGGAAGACAACTGAGTGTGAACATGGGGACGTGGCTACGGAGGGCAGGAAAGGCAGAAACAATGATGACAAGTAAATGAGGCAGGAACAACAGGTACTTAAGGATTCTGGGGACACTGGGCCAAACATAATTTGCGGTCCCCTGCTTGGAAAAACTTAGAATTTATTATCAATTTTCAGCTCATTCAATCCCTCAGCAACTATAGTCTGATCATTGACAGTCCTCTTCGTTGGAACTCAAACCTTTGAGGGGACACCCAGTCCTTCAGGTGACCCCCATTCAGTGCAAAGCCTTTGAATATTTCTGAGATATTGAAGACCTGGGAGCCTCTTTTCAGAACGTGCGGGGGCCCCGTCATTTTTTTGTTACATCAGTGTCTGGGACTGTCCTGAAAACGTAATGATGGGGCCCCTAGAGAGGTGGGGGCCCTGGGCCAGAGCCCACTTTGCCCATGCCTCAAAACATCTCTGAGGAAGAACAGGAAGCCTGAGAGGCTCTTGGGCACAGGAAGCAAATGCAAGTTTGAGGAGCGTTACAAGGCAAAGAACCCAGTGGACCCGGCAGGATGCCGGCGGTCCTTATATGGTGCCAGGTGGGTCCACAACTACAACGATTAGAACGTTCAGTGGTGGAGTATACTTGGATGAACTGGCGGACAGGTAAGATAGTACAGGGGGCTGCCACTTTCAGGCAGCTCTGCAGCTCAAGCAGGCTCGGTTTTGTTACCACTGCCCCACAGCTCTACAACTCAAGCAGGTTTGGTTATGTTACCACCACCAGGCATCTCTGCAACTCAATCAGGTTTGGTTATGTTACCACCACCAGGCATCTCTGCAACTCAAGCAGGTTTGGTTATGTTACCACTGGCAGGCAGCTCTACAACTCAAGCAGGTTCGGTTATGTTACCAATGCCCCACAGCTCTACAACTCAAGCAGGCTCGGTTATGTTACCACTGCCAGGCAGCTCTACAACTCCAGGAGGCTCGGTTATGTCAGCACTGCCAGCAGCTCTGCTACTCAAGCAGGCTTGGTTATGATACTATTGCCAGACATCATTACAACTCAAGCAGGCTTGATTATGTTACCTCTTGGAGGCAGCTCTGCAACTCAAGCAGGCTCAGTTATGTTACCACTGCCCGGCAGCTCTGCAACTCAAGCAGGCTCGGTTTTGTTACCACTGCCCCACAGCTCTACAACTCAAGCAGGTTTGGTTATGTTACCACCATCAGGCATCTCTGCAACTCAAGCAGGTTTGGTTATGTTACCACTACCAGGCAGCTCTGCAGCTCAATCAGGCTCGGTTTTGTTACCACTGCCCCACAGCTCTACAACTCAAGCAGGTTTGGTTATGTTACCACCACCAGGCATCTCTGCAACTCAAGCAGGTTTGGTTATGTTACCACCACCAAGCATCTGTGCAACTCAAGCAGGTTTGGTTATGTTACCACTGCCAGGCAGCTCTACAACTCAAGCAGGTTTGGTTATGTTACCACCACCAAGCATCTCTGCAACTCAAGCAGGTTTGGTTATGTTACCACCACCAGGCATCTCTGCAACTCAAGCAGGTTTGGTTATGTTACCACCACCAAGCATCTCTGAAACTCAAGCAGGTTTGGTTATGTTACCACTGCCAGGCAGCTCTACAACTCAAGCAGGTTCGGTTATGTTACCAATGCCCCACAGCTCTACAACTCCAGGAGGCTCGGTTATGTTGCACTGCCAGCAGCTTTGCTACTCAAGCAGGCTCGGTTATGTTACGACTGCCAGACATCATTACAACTCAAGCAGGCTTGATTATGTTACCTCTTGCAGGCTGCTCTGCAACCCAAGCAGGCTCAGTTATGTTACCACTGCCCGGCAGCTCTGCAACTCAAGCAGGCTCGGTTATGTCAGCACTGCCAGGCAGCTCTGCAACTCAAGCAGGCTCGGTTATCTTACCACTGCCAGGCAGCTCTGCAACTCAAGCAGGCTTGGTTATCTTACCACTGCCAGACAGCTCTGCAACTCAAGCAGGCTCAGTTATGTTACCACTGCCCGGCAGCTCTGCAACTCAAGCAGGCTCGGTTATCTTACCACTACCAGGCAGCTCGACAGCTCAAGCAGGCTCGGTTATGTTACTACTGCCAGGCAGCTCTGCAACTCAAGCAGGCTCGGTTATTTTACCACTGCCCGCAGCTCTGCAACTCAAGCAGGCTCAGTTATGTTACCAATGCCCCACAGCTCTGCAACTCAAGCAGGCTCGGTTATGTTACCACTGCCAGGCAGCTCGACAGCTCAAGCAGGCTCGGTTATCTTACCACTACCAGGCAGCTCGACAGCTCAAGCAGGCTCGGTTATGTTACTACTGCCAGGCAGCTCTGCAACTCAAGCAGGCTCGGTTATCTTACCACTGCCAGACAGCTCTGCAACTCAAGCAGGCTCAGTTATGTTACCACTGCCCGGCAGCTCTGCAACTCAAGCAGGCTCGGTTATCTTACCACTACCAGGCAGCTCGACAACTCAAGCAGGCTCGGTTATGTTACTACTGCCAGGCAGCTCTGCAACTCAAGCAGGCTCGGTTATCTTACCACTGCCCCGCAGCTCTGCAACTCAAGCAGGCTCAGTTATGTTACCAATGCCCCACAGCTCTGCAACTCAAGCAGGCTCGGTTATGTTACCACTGCCAGGCAGCTCGACAGCTCAAGCAGGCTTGGTTATCTTACCACTACCAGGCAGCTCGACAGCTCAAGCAGGCTCGGTTATGTTACTACTGCCAGGCAGCTCTGCAACTCAAGCAGGCTCGGTTATCTTACCACTGCCCCGCAGCTCTGCAACTCAAGCAGGCTCAGTTATGTTCCCAATGCCCCACAGCTCTGCAACTCAAGCAGGCTCGGTTATGTTACCACTGCCAGGCAGCTCTGCAACTCAAGCAGGCTCAGTAATGATACCACTGCCAGGCAGCTCTGCAACTCAAGCAGGCTCGGTTATCTTACCACTGCCCCGCAGCTCTGCAACTCAAGCAGGCTCGGGTGAGTGATCCATGTAATATTTAACCTCAGAGTCATGGGTTAGAATTGCGTTGACCTCCACTCAAAATGTTATACGTCTAAGATCAGACATGTGGGTGCCTTTCTATTGCACAATTGTAATATCTATTTTTTGCATGAAAGCACGGATCTTTGTTAGCAAGCACTGTATGCAACATAACAAGCTTTATATAAAATGTTATTACAGTGTTATCCTTTTTGGAACCACAGGACACTTTGGAGCACAATATGACAGAATTTAGAGCCACGACTGAGAGAACTGTAGAGCTGCAGAGAGATGGACACCTGGGCAGAAATAACACATTTGGTATTCTTGCCTTCACTGGACGTCCACCAGAGGCCCCTCAGTGGAGGAGCAGTGATGGCTGACATCTGTACAGCTGAGAAGAATGCAGCTGAGACACAATGTCGAAGACAAAGGATTGACAGGTGGATAAACAGGGCAGCAGCTCCTACAGGCTGCAGACACAGCTACAAGTCACTCACAGAGCACTCAAGACACCAGCACTGCATTATAAGACAAAACCAAGAGAAAGCAAACAGCACACAGACTCTGGGCCCAATCCAGAAACGAGAACACGTGTCATCAGCAAGAGCCCGGGGAGCATCACAGGCAGACTTGGTGCTGCAACAAATGGAAATTAGCAGGAGTTGGGCACAAACTGAGAGCACAGAACTACAGATGTAACAAGAGGCAAAGCAAGAGGGAAACATGAATGTCATCCGATGGGATGCTGAATGCTGACCTCACACAGCACCCAATGAAAATCGCCAATAACAGGAGGCGGACCTAACATTAGTGCAGCAGGTGCAGCGGCACCGGGGCCCAGGAGGGTAAAGAGCCCACTGCCCCAACTATTTATTTTTTGACTATTCAAGGGGCAGGCGAGCAGGGACTTTCCCTCTCCTCCCTTTATCTAGTAGCTTATTACAGGCAGTTCTAGTGTAAACAAATCCATCCTCTCCAGGAGACTGTTTTTTCCTTCATGGCCGCAGGTTCGAGTCCCAGCGACTCCACTCAGCCTCTCATCCTTTCATAGTTAACAAAATGAGCACCACTGAGCTGGATAACAATAAACACGTTATTCAGCATAAGGATGCCTGAAGGGATGAATCTGTGCTTTACAAATACACGTGTCAAGCACCTCCTTTTTCTCCCCACTCGCCTCATTCTCTTATGTTTTCTTTGCTTCTTCACTTCAAACTATTTATTTTTTCTTTGCTCGATTTCTTCCTTCGTCTCTTCCTTTCTTGATTTCTTCCTTTGTTACTTACCCTTTTAGCTTCTTTTCATGCCTTCTTGCTTCCTTTCTTTCTCTGATCATTCTTTCTTCCTGATATTTCCCTTCTCTCCATTCTCTCCTTCTCTTCTCTCCTTTCCTTTTCTCACTCACATCTTCTTTTCTCTCCCTCCCTTTTATGGTTTCTTGTTTTTTTCTCTTGCTTTTCGCCTTTCCTTCTTTTCCACCTTCCTCTCTTTCTTCTTTCTTAGTTTCTCTCTTCTACCCATCACCTTTCTGTCTCATCGCCCATATTTCTTTTTCTTCTCGCTACTTTTTCTTTATCCCTTTTCTCCCACTACCTGTCTCCATTTGCCTTTCATGTTTTCATTTTCTTCCCATTTGTCTGCTTGTTTCCATTCTGTCACTAAGTTTGTTTCCTTCGACTCTCCATGCCCTCTTCAGCTCTGTCCTTCTAATCTTTACAGTAATACTTCTAAGCTCTTCTAGAGTGTAGTAGCCCTTCTTGAGAGGTTAGCATGATCCATGCCTGTGAGCAGACACAGCGACAGACTCCAGGGCCCCACCCCCTGCAGCTGATGGAGCCTTAAAGCACCAGGAAGTTCATTAATATTTGCATAATGCACTTTGCAATACATCCTTGTATCCTGGAGACATCAATAGCACTTTATTATAAGGCAATTATGAGTAATAGATTGAGTATTTCTGTTTCCCCAAAGGCAAGATTGACCTTTTTGCACTTTGAAAATATTAAGGCACTTTACCTTGGAGAAATGCATTCAATAGCACTTCGTTCTACAGTAATTCAACGTGAGATCCTGATATTTCCATTTTTCTAGAGGTAATTAATGTGTCCTTGAGGATGGTTAAGAATTGTTGCACTTTATAATGTATTCTTTATATACTTCTTGCTGTCGCACTTTTCAGATTCCCTGAAAGGAATGTTCTCAGGCATTGCAATAGTCCCTGTTCAGAGCTAGGATAAAATTATGAATTTATGTGATCTCATTTTTTCCCTTAAATTCTAATAGGTTTAAAAAAGGCCAAAAGCGTTGAGCTACTGAGGTCTGGATTCCTTAACATAATCCTGCAATCACTGTTTTGCAAGAAACACACATTCCAAACAGTTTGCAGAATTGTAACATGTTCAATTCCTGCTCTCTTTTGAAATGTTTTCTTCACCTGTGCAGCACACTGAGGGCTGGCAATTTCGTTCTCCAAAAATTTGGATCACAAAATACATAATTTACAAACAGAGAGAGAAGTTTAATTGTACTATATGCTCTAAACAATTAATTTTAGTAAGTATATATGCTCCCATATAAGAAAATCCCTCCCCTCTCAATAATCTTTTTTTATCCCTAATGTCATTAAAAGGAGAAATTATTTTGGGAAGAGATTTCATTTAAAGTCCATTGCTTGGTTTATCCAGTTCATAGAGGAAGCAAAATGAACCAAAGTATCAAGGATTCTTTCTCAGTTTGAGGAGTTTAGGTCTGACTGATCCATGGAGAAGGAAACATCGAGACAAAATCAATTATACTTGTACATCCCCAAGGCATGATTGAGCAGTCCATTTCTTTTTATTTCATGCACTGTAGAATCCACGCAATAACATTTTTTATCCAAATGCTTTTTTTCTGATTCTTTCACCATAGAATTACATGTTCATATTCCATCCATATCCCAACTGCTTAAAAGATGAACTTTCTATAAAATATTACTGGAAGATCATAATTAGCAACAGCCAACAACTGGTTTCATTAAAGAATATTTTGTTAGAAATTAAAGGCCTGACAATCTTTCCATGGTCTGGGATGTCTTCAAAGCAATATTGTGAGGGCAAATAGTTACAAGTCTGCCAAATGAAGCAAATTAAATGAATATAACATTAATTTGACAGCCCAGACTCGCCACTTGTAAGCTACATTTATTTCCTGTAATACTTCACAGAATGGGGCATATTGGGAAGTGGGACCTGCAAGATTGTAAGTTTAAGAAAACATACCTAAACAAAAGAACTACATTCAAAAATGCAACGAAGAGACTGAGGCCCTGGGCACCTCTAGTGCACTTTACTAGGGACTTACTAGTAAATTAAATATGCCAATCAGGCATAAACCAATCACCAATACAATTTAGACAGAGAGAATATGCACTTTTGCACTGGTTAGCAGTGGTAAAGGGCCCAGAGTCCTAAAGCCAAAAGAAACTGGTCAGGAAAAAATAAGAGGAAGGAGGCAAAACGTTTGGGCATGGCCCTGCAAAAAGGGACAGGTCCAACAAGCAGTATTTAATTACAACCAATAGAGAGCCCCAAAACATATGTGCAAAGATTTGCATATTTCCCTGGCCAACACACTACAAATGCAGAGTCATATTATTTTAAATTACCACCTTCTAAAATGAGGACAATTTTGCTAACCGACACCAAATTAATTTATTCAGATTGCTTTGTTTCCCAGCTTGCTGTTGAAGGTTGTGAGTAACGGAAGAACACTATTGATGTGAAAAGTGTATGGGGGGACAGAAGATTGGCAAATTTAGGGTAGGGAAGCTTTGTTTAGAGCATGCCTTATTCCTGTACAAATTATATTTTTAAATAACACAGATCAGCAAAGATCCTGAGTAGGGATAGCAAAATTAAAAGAAATGAATGCGCCCCGTAATCCAACACATTCCTAAATGTCACCGAAGAACTACTTCTTGCTTCGGTCTCAATGGTACCTATAATTACACACTTTCAAGTCGTAGCGGTTGGTTATTATGGCCTTTGGACACACATGGGTGTCAGGCATGTTCTGTTAATTCCCCAAAGGGTTTCAAGATTAGACGGCCAGACCCTCGCTATATCTCGGGTCATTACTCTGGTATATGTACTACATACAGTGTGGGAAAACTGTGGCAACAATGTTTACGCACTAACATCTTTTCTGCAGTTAACCCCTTCGCTGCCAGGCCTTTTCCCCCTCCTGTGCCAGGCCTTTTTTGTGCCTATTTGGGGCAGTTCGCGCTTAGGCCCTCATAACTTTTTGTCCACATAAGCTAACCAAGCCAAATTTGCGTCCTTTTTTTCCAACATCCTAGGGATTCTAGAGGTACCCAGACTTTGTGGGTTCCTCTGAAGGAGGCCAAGAAATTAGCCAAAATACAGTGAAAATGTCGTTTTTTTCAAAAGAAATGGGAAAAAGTGGCTGCCGAAGAAGGCTTGTGGTTTTTCCCCTGAAAATGGCATCAACAAAGGGTTTGCAGTGATAAACTCAGCAGCTTCCCAGCTTTCAGGAACGGGCAGACTTGAATCAGAAAACCCAATTTTTCAACACAATTTTGGCATTTTACTGGGACATACCCCATTTTTGCATATTTTTGTGCTTTCAGCCTCCTTCCAGTCAGTGACAGAAATGGGCATGAAAACAATGCTGGATCCCAGAAACCTAAACATTTCTGAGAAGTAGATGAAATTCTGAATTCAGCAAGGGGTCATTTGTGTGGATCCTACAAGGGTTTCCTACAGAAAATAACAACTGAAAAAGAAAAATATTGAAATTGAGGTGAAAAAACATACATTTTTCTCTACGTTTTACTCTGTAACTTTTCTCTGCAATGTCAGATTATCGAAAGCAATATACCGTTACGTCTTCTGGACTCCTCTGGTTGCGGGGATATATAGGGCTTGTAGGTTCATCAAGAACCCTAGGTACCCAGAGCCAATAAATGAGCTGCACCCTGCAGTGCATTATCATTCTATACCGGGTATACAGCAATTCATTTGCTGAAATATAAAGAGTATAAAATAGCTATCAAGAAAACCTTTGTATTTCCAAAAAGGGCACAAGATAAGGTGTTGAGGAGCAGTGGTTATTTGCACATCTCTGAATTAAAATGATACCTCACTTGTGTGGGTAGGCCTAGCGCCCGCGACAGGAAATGCGCCAAAGCGCAACGTGGACACATCCAATTTTTTTAAAAGAAAACAGAGGTGTTTTTTGCAAAGTGCCTACCTGTAGATTTTGGCCTCTAGCTCAGCCGGCACCTAGGGAAACCTACCAAACCTGTGCATTTCTGAAAACTAGAGACCTAGGGGAATCCAAGATGGAGTGACTTGTGGGGCTCTGACCAGGTTCTGTTACCCAGAATCCTTTGCAAACCTCACAATTTGGCTAAAAAAACACATGTTCCTCATATTTCTGTGGCAGAAAGTTCTGGAATCTGAGAGGAGCCACAAATTTCCTTCCACCCAGGTTCCCCCCAAGTCTCCCGATAAAAATGATACCTCACTTGTGTGGGTAGGCCTAGCGCCCGCGACAGGAAATGCCCCAAAGCGCCACGTGGACACATCCAATTTTTTGAAAGAAAACTAAGGTGTTTTTTGCAAAGTGCCTACCTGTAGATTTTGGCCTCTAGCTCAGCCGGCACCTAGGGAAACCTACCACACCTGTGCATTTTCGAAAACTAGAGACCTAGGGGAATCCAAGATGGTGTGACTTGCGGGGCTCTGACCAGGTTATGTTACCCAGAATCCTTTGCAAACATCTAAATTTGGCCAAAAAAAACACTTTTTCTTCTCATTTCTGTGGCAGAAAGTTCTGGAATCTGAGAGGAGCCACAAATTTCCTTCCACTCAGCGTTCCCCTAAGTCTCTTGATAAAAATGGTACCTCACTTCTGTGGGTAGGCCTAGCGCCCACGAAATCAAATGGCCCAAAACACAACGTGGACACAACATATTTTTTCACAGAAAACAGAGGTGTTTTTTGCAAAGTGCCTACCTGTGGATTTTGGACTCTAGCTCAGCTGGCCCCAGGGGGGGGCAGAAATGCCCTAAAATAAATTTGACCTCCCACCCCCCCAATCCCCTCTGCCTGGGAGCGACCCTTGCCTACGGGGTCGCTCCCCCTGCGTGACATTGGCACCAAAAAACAAATCCCCGGTGCCTAGTGGTTTCTTCTCCCTTGGGGGCAGTTTGACCTAAAATCGCCCAATCTGCCCCCAAGGGGGCCAGAAATGGTCTAAATACAATTTCCCCCCCAGGGCAGCGACCCTTGCCTGATGGGTCGCTACCCATATCTAAAAAAACAAACAAACAAAAGAAAAACACAAAAAAAAAATTGCCCTGGCGCCTAGAGGTTTCTGCCCCCAGGCGGGGGCAGAAATGGCCTAAAATAAATTAGCCACCCCAACGCCCCCCCCCCGGGAGCGACCCTTGCCTACGGGGTCGCTCCCCCTGCGTGACATTGGCACCAAAAAACAAATCCTCGGTGCCTAGTGGTTTCTGCCCCCTTGGGGGCAGATTGACCTAAAATCGACCAATCTGCCCCCAAGGGCAGAAATGGTCTAAATACAATTTGCCCCCCAGGGGAGCGACCCTTGCCTGATGGGTCGCTCCCCATCTCTAAAAAAACAAACAAACAAAAAAAAACACAAAAAAAAAATGTGCCCTGGCGCCTCGAGGTTTCTGCCCCCCCGGAGACAGATCGGCCTATTATTAGGCCGATCTGTCCCCGGGGGGGCAGAAATGGCCTAAAATAATTTCCCCCCCCCCCCCCAGGGAGCGACCCTTGCCTAAGGGGTCGCTCCCCTTGCGTGAAATTCACACAAAGAAAAAACTCCCTGGTGTCTAGTGGTTTCTGCCCCCCTTGGGGGCAGATTGGCCTCATCAAAATAGGCCAATCTGCCCCCAAGGGGGGCAGAAATGGCCTCATTATAATTTGCCCACTAGGGGAGCGACCCTTGCCTAAGGGGTCGCTCCCCACCTAAAAAAAAAAAAACATAACAAAAAAAAAAATGATCCCTGGTGCCTAGAGGTTTCTGCCCCCCCAAGGGGTCGCTCCCTTATGTCACTTTCTAAAAGAATTTAAAAAATCCCTGGTGTCTAGTGGGGTTTCAAAAGCTGGATTTCAAGCAATCCGGCTTTTGAAACCCTGGGAGAGACTTCAAAGGGAAGGAAATACATTTCCTTCCCTTTGAAGTCCCTCCGGGCCTCCCCCAGTGATTGAAAGAGAAATGCTTTGCATTTCTCTTTCAATCGCACTGGAAGCAGAGCTTCCAGCGCGATGGGGGAGGCCCCTGTGACAAATCAGCGCACGCTCGCGCGCTGACATCACAGGGGGGTGGTGGGGGTCGGGGGTGGAAGGGGAAGGTCTTCCCCTTCCATCCCGCCTTGGGGGGGAGGGGGGTGCACAGGGGGGGCGCGCTAGCGCTCCCCCAAGTTCCTGTGTGCCTTGGACGAGGTCACCTCATCCATGGCACACGGGAACTGTAGCCCTGGACGAGGTCCCCTCGTCCAGGGCACAGAACCGGTTAAAGAACATCTTAGTTTCCTATCAGAGGAAGTAGACTTTCAGGATTTCTTGCTAGGTCCATGAAAACCCCGCTCTAAATGATTCCTGCATGCCATATACAATGAGATCTGGACGCTTTCTCAAATGGAAGCAGTTGCACATTAAAGGCAGATAGATAAAGAAAATATGGAAAATGTTTTAGCTTTTGTCTATAATGGCATGAACACTCTCTCCAATAGAATATGTACACTTAATAATATCATGTCATCTGCGATTGACATCATTCAGAATTACATGTCCCTTTTACAACATGGGCAAAGTCAGCTGAGTTCCATCTTGCAGTTGTGTTGGACAGTGCAGATTCTGAAAAATGGTCGTGTCCCTTGGAAATACATAAACATGTAGTGAATTGTTTGCTGCCTTTAATTTGTCAATGGAGCAATTGATAATGGCTAAAAAGGAAGCAAGTTACACCATGCTTCACATTAAAAAGTTAGAAAAGCTGCCTTTCACTGTAGCACAGACACTATCAACAGTATGGTTAGTACATGGCATTATAAATCTGCCAATTTCCACCTTTTGTTTCACAAAATATTTGAAACATTTTGCTGTGGGGAGATACGAGCGACTAGGAAATAGCTACATTAAGGAAGAGTGGGAGTTGACTTTCGAGTTCAAATGTATGAACCGCCAAACAAAGGTCTTTCGAAGCGAATATGATACTACTGTTAGTCATTCAGGCAGGTGTCACTTCCTGGCTTTTGCAATGCGGAGGTCGCAAAGGTGGCATTCTTTGTGGAGAGTACTTCTGTCCCTTTGATTCATCCAGCATTTCATACACTTTCAAATGGAAGTTATGTGGTTCTGAATGATCAGAGTTAGTGTGGAATGAGGCTAGGAATTGGCTACGCAATTTCAGTCTTTCAAATTGTAACTTGTTGTGGATATGTTTTATTCCCCCCCACACAAGAGATAAGAGTAGCAGAGATGTAGCCTCACATTGATACTACTAATGTCAATTTTGACAAGCTGAGAAGACTAAAGGCGCTGCTGTTCCAAAACAAGTGGCGTTAACATCGGTCAAGGAGACGTACACTCTCCAGATAGCGAGATCATCAGACGAGATACAATCCTTATTAAATACCAACTTCTCCAAGCACTTTGGAGAGCTGGTCTGCAGAATATTCAATGCCTCGAGCACTGCAGGGATTGTACACTTTTTTAAGGCTGTTGGGTCTGGATTTGTTTCCACCTTCAGCTATCCAATCACTATTTTCAAGTGTGTTTGGCAGATTTCCTATAACTTTGGCGTTGATTGGTGGAATTCTGCTACTGCTATTCCTGATATGCAGTGGTTGTGCCTTGCCAGCTTAGCGGAGTGATGGAGCTACCACCAGCCCAGATGTGTCCTGACCTCATGATACAGTTCTTTGGTGCTCCATTGCTGGAAGAACTGGAGCAAAATCGGTCATTGTCATTCCGGCCAGTCCTGTGGTGCGTGCAATCTGTCTTCCATTACACCAGGTGCCTCTTTGAATGTACACCATTGGTATGTCTTGCTGTTCAGCCAGTGCCTCCTGTGGACAAGGAACTGTTAATGTTCCAGATGAGGGTTCATTCACAGTTGTGCCCCATGAGACTGAGGTTGATTCGTGAGGCCACTTATGAGCCAACGCTTGTGAACTACTTGGCTTCAACGACATCTGGCACAATGGATGATGCTGCCTCTGCGGGTGATCCTGCGTCTGAGAGTTCTGCGCACTTCTGCTCCGTGGATCTGTCTGCCAATCCTTTGATCGATCTGACATCTACTGATGTGGAGTCCTTCCTGGATGCACTCCCATTTGATGACTTCAGAGACATTCTACAAGATCATGCTTATTGTTGAATGATTTGACCATTGGCGTTATTCAAATTCTCAAATGTAATGCCAAATTGCCTTATTAATTCGGGTCGCATTTGGCCTGCCTTTCCTGTCATGGTTGATATTCTATCTCTTTGTATGTTTTTAGCGTAGTTTTCAAGTGGATTTTAGATGTTTTTTAGTTCAGAGAATTTTTAGACTTGGACTCATGCACCCTTGCTAGTCAGTTGGCATCCTTGTTGCGGCAATGGGGAGGGTGTGGTGAATCCATTTTAGTTTCCCTGGAACACAGAAGTCATCTTAGCCTTCAGCTTGCAGGCCTGTTGCCCTGTCACCTAGTGACATTTTACCTACTTAGCATGCTCTGTTTTATTTAACTTATTTTATTATTCCCTTTGGCTTTTGAAATGTGTTTATATTTTATAAGGATGTTTTGATTTTCATTATCAGTGCCATTCTGAGAAGACATCATTATCGGTGTCACTATCAGTGATACACGTAGGTATAGTCATCATGTTCCTTTCCCACTTAAGTGTGATAGGAACATCATCTGCACTTGTTAGGGATTGTTTATGCAATTGCCGACACAACTCTGCAACATTATTTGTTGTTTAGGAACATACCTGCATCAGGAATCCTACATGATCTGTATGAACACACCTCACACGGACAAGGTCATTAGAAAGGTTCCTTCCAGATGCCATCTATGCTGCATGCCACCTTGCTGCAGAACTCAGCCTTTGTGTCTGTACAGAGTCTGACCTAGAGACCTCATTCCAAGGTAACAAGGATTGGGGGGTGCTTCTCATGGACATGGTACTGGCAGATTAGGTGCATCACACCTAGCTCTCGTTAGGATAGAGATTAGCTCTCTTTGTTAGGAATTTAGGGGGTCATTCTGACCTCGGCGGTAAAAGGCCCTTACCGCCGGTCAGAAGACCGCCATAACACCGCCGCGGCCGCGGTAAACCGCCACTGTCATTCTGACCTCCAACTGCCAAACCGCCGAAAACCCGACATCCACGGAAGGCCGCCTCATCAGCGGGCAGCGAAAAACTGGAGTTGACCAAACCTCTACCGCCACGCCAACACAAACACGCCCATGCCATTACGACCCACGAATCCACGTGGCGGTCTTTCAACCGCGGTATGCCATTGGCGGTACACACCGTCGCGCTCAAAATACACATACCCTTACAAAACACAGCCACATTGGACAATTCGAAATACACACACCTGATACACATACACACACCACTCCCACACACCCAATCCAATATAAAACACACACCCACATCACCCACAAAGCCCCACATATCGAAATTCTGAGAGAAGGCGCAATACACAGATAGAGAGCACAGGGAACGCAAACCACTACACACACAGGAACCCAACATCATCAACCACACCACATCTACCACACACCACCACTCACATCACCACAAACACCACCCCACACCTCATCCACACCACCCCATGGCAACCCCAAGACACCCCAGGTTTTCGGACCAAGAACTCAGGGTCATGGTGGAGGAAATAATAAGGGTAGAGCCCCAGCTCTACGGCACACAGGTGCAACACACCACAATAGCCAGGAAGGCGGAGCTATGGCAAAGGATCGTCGACAGGGTCAACGCTGTGGGACAGCATCCCAGAAACCGGGAAGACATCCGAAAGCGCTGGAACGACCTACGGGTGAAGGTACAGTCGATGGTCTCAAGACACAACATCGCTGTGCAGAAGACTGGCGGCGGACCCCCACCCACTCCACCCGAATTCACAGCATGGGAGCAAGTTGTCTTGAACATCCTGCATCCTGCGGGCCTCGCTGGAGTAGGCGGAGGAATGGACTCTGGTAAGTCTAATCTCAACACCCCCCCCAACCACCAGCATGCCAACCCACACCCCCACCCTTACCCCCAACCCCCCAGCACACATCCTCCCTGCCAATGTCTCACCAGCACAACCCACCCAACCCCAAACCAAACCCTGAATGCCACACAAACCATGGACACACATCACCTATGCATGACCACTGCACATACCCATCCCCCCCCACAAACCACCCTCACAACTCCTCCCACAAGGGAATGCCAGCACTGGGGGACAAGGGCACCCACAAATCGCACGCCATGGAACACACAGAAGCAATAACCATACTCTTTTACCCCTGCAGGGCCCGAACGCCAACACACCGGCCAGGAGGGTCCAGATTTGTCCATCCCACCCCCAGAACAGGCCCCCAGTGAGGACAGCAGCTCTGTCGACCTAGAACCTGATGACCAGCCCGGACCATCGGGGACCTCTGGACAGTCGGTTCCCCACACACAGACACAGGCCACAGCAGCCCTAACCCCCTCTGGGAATATCAGCACAGCTCCCACCCAGCGGGCCCATGCCTCTGTCTCCAGGACAGGTCAATCAGCGGTGTGTCCGCCACTACAGGGCACCCAGGCTGACCCAACACCCCAACAACAACAGGGACCTGGGGGCAGTGGTAGTGGGCACACCGTCCAGGGGACAGAGGCCCGGGGAAACAGGGCAACTGGGAGGGCTGCAGTGCGACAGGGGGGGAAGGACAGGCCCAGGGAACCGACTCTCCAAGAGGCCCTCACCACCATCATGGGAGCATACCACCGCTCCCAGGAGACGATGGCGACGGTACTGGCCAGGTTCCAGGAGATCCAGGCACAGCAGGAGGAACGGTACATGGGGTTCAGAGAGGAGCACAGGAACATCGTCCTGGCCCTCAACCAAATAGTCACCACATTGCGGGACCATGTGGCACCCCAAAGGGCCCCTGTCACCAGCCTGGACCAGGAACAGCCTACCACCTCCGCCGGCGCAAGTGGACAGGAGGCCCCCACACAACGACAGGCCACCAGAACCCCACCTCCTGCTGAAGATCAACCACCCCGCAAGAGGAACCTGAGATCAAAAAGGAAGACAGAGTAGGATGCCAAGACCCCCGCCAGCATAAGATACCCCCTGATGTCATCCCACTGTCCCACATTGTCACCCTGTCCAACCTTGAACTGCCCCTGCTCCATCCTTCCACAGGCATATGGACAATGCACCTGTGCGACTGAGAACTGGACTCTGCCATGGACATTACTCCACCCCCACCCATCACCGTTTTACTATCATGGACCTATATGTAGCACTTAAAAAAAATCACTAATTGCACTTAAAAAACTCAGGAGTCTGCTTGTATTCTTAACAAATGTATTACACATAATGGTTCAAAAATGTTCAGTTACATTGTGATGACAACATACCAATGACAATAAGCTGTAGTCCATGGGCAAACAAAGCAGAAGTCACGCTGTGGGTCATACAGCTCTGAAAAGGGAAGGGAAAGTCACAATTAAGTGTAAAGGAACTGGGGGGAAACACAGAAAGTAGAGATGCAGGAGGCCTGAAGTAAATGTAAAATGGCGTGGGGGATTCTTACCTGTGTGCTACTGAAAATACTGTTGTATAACTGTGTCCCTGTTGTCCGTGTCGTCCCCGTCGTCTTCCTCCTCTTCACTCTCCACAGGCTCCACAGCTGCTACAACACCACCATCTGGACCATCCTCCTGCAGGAAAGGCACCTGGCGTCGCAATGCAATTGTGAAGCATACAGCAGGCCACGATGATCTGGCACACCTTCTTTGGTGAGTACATTAGGGATCCACCTGTCATATGCAGGAACCTAGACCTGGCCTTCAGGAGGCCGAACGTCCTTTCTATGATCCTCCTAGATCGCCCATGGGCCTCATTGTACCGTTCCTCTGCCCTGGTCCGGGGATTCCTCACTGGGGTCAGTAGCCACGGCAGGTTGGGGTATCCAGAGTCACCTATTAGCCACACACGCTATCTCTGTAGCTGTTCCATCACATAAGGGATGCTGCTATTTCGCATAACATACGCGTCATGCACTGACCCAGGGAACTTGGCATTTACATGGGAGATGTACTGGTCTGCCAAACAGACCACCTGCACATTCATAGAATGGTAATTTTTTCTGTTTCTGTACACCTGCTCATCGTCTTTTGGGGGGACTAAGGCCACATGGGTCCCATCAATGGCACCAATGATGTTGGGAATATGTCCAAGGGCATAGAAATCACCCTTCACAGTGGCCAAATCACCCTCCTCAGGGAAAACAATGTAGCTCCGCATGTATTTCGTCAGGACAGACAACACTCTGGACAAAATCTTGGAAAACATAGGCTGAGACATCCCTGATGACATGGACACTGTTGTCTGAAAAGACCCACTTGCCAAAAAATGGAATACTGACAGAACCTGCACCAGAGGGGGAATCCCTGTGGGTTGGCGGATGGGGGACATCAGGTCTGGCTCCAGCTGGGCACACAGTTCATGTATAGTGGCTCTGTCAAGTCGGTATCGCAGTATTATATGACGTTCCTCCATTGTCGACAGGTCCACCAGCGGTCGGTACACGGGAGGATTCCTCCTTCTCCTCGCAAGTCCCAGCGGATGGTGCCTAGGAAGGACAACATGGAGTACAGAGTCAAGCAACCCACAGGTACGTAACTACAGCTTGCACAGTACACGAATCGCTATGCATTGAATGGCTTGTATGAGTGGCAATGCAAGGCCTAGGCTGTGTGACGCAGTAGAAATTAAGCCATGTGGGCCCTTGAAATGGTGGCTGCCTGACCTGAGAAGTGTGACAGTGGGATGTGAGGTCAATGCGCTGGTGTGGCACACCGTGGCGGTAAACGATCGAAGACCGCGGCGCCAAACCGCATTGGTTAACATTGAACCCTATGGGTTTCAGGAGCCAATGACGAGGTGCGCCGGCGGTCGCGGTACACACCGCCGCGGTACGCACTGCTGCGGGTGTGACCGCCATTTTCTATCTGATTAATCACTCGAGACCTGATCATCCACAGGAGAGGACCTATACTGCAAGTGCTGCTGTGAACTCGGTCTGGAAGAGACAATGGCTGCTTCGACTGGGGAAAGGGCCCCTGCCTTCACTTCAGAAGAGTTGGAGAAACTTGTGGATGGGGTCCTGCCCCAGTATGCGCTACTCTACGGTCCTCCAGACCAACAGGTAAGTACACTGGGTGCACGTTGAATGGGCTATGCCTGGGTTTTGGATGGTGGATGTAAGATGGTGGGGTGGGGAGAGAATGAGGAGTGCAAGGCACGACAGATGAGAGCATGTGCCACATGGCAAGGTTGGGGGGGGCAATCCAATCTAACATGCAGAGAATTAATGATATTTACTTTTCCACCCTGTACATGTCAAATAGGTCAGCGCCCATCAGAAAGTCGACATTTGGCGTGCCATCGCCAAGGACGTCCGGGACCTGGGGGTCCACAACAGACGGGGCACCCTCTGCCGAAAGAGGTGGGAGGACATCTGCCGCGGGACCAGGAAGAC
This sequence comes from Pleurodeles waltl, assembly GCF_031143425.1. Taxonomy (NCBI): domain Eukaryota; kingdom Metazoa; phylum Chordata; class Amphibia; order Caudata; family Salamandridae; genus Pleurodeles; species Pleurodeles waltl. Next base: position 994,874,369 of record NC_090450.1, on the reverse strand, counting down.
CGCCGAGTCTCTGCTGGGGATGGCCTCCCAACGTAGGAGGGGTGCCAGCAGACAATTGACCCCCCTGATGTCCCGGATCCTGGCGGTGGCCTACCCCGATTTGGATGGGCGCGTGAGGACATCACAGCAGACACAAGGGGGTGAGTACCAGTACATTCAGCTATCTTTACACGCAGTGGAGGCGTCTGGGTGGGGGAGGAGGGCTGTGGGTGACATTAGGCCAGGGCGCTTTCTGTAGTGTAGTCCCCTCCTTTAGGCATGGCCCTGTGCCCCCGCCCCCAACCTCTGTAGGGTGTCATGTACAGCAATCAATGGTCCAGCATTACCCATGTGCGCATTTGTTGTCCATTGACCTGTTGGCCTAGTCACAAGTACTGAGGAGTGTACCCCGATTGCGCGGCGTAGTGCATGAGGCTACTGTATCTGTCCTCTCCGCCAACGGTGTTGACAATGCATGCACTCAACCTGTCTTTATGTCTCCCCCCACCCTTTTTCTTTATCTTCTTGTGCATGTGTGCATTAGCATCATCAGGTGGAGGAGAATTGGCATCGGAGCACGAGGGAGCTGCAACTCACAAGGCCCCGGTGGGCCATGGTACAGACACTGAGGTCACCAGTGATACGGAGGGCGAGGGGAGCACCACAACGGGGACCCGTGGTGACACCAGCGACACCGACACGTCCTCGGATGGGAGCTCCCTATCGGTGGCGGCAAAATCCGTGCCCCCCGCCTCAACAGGTACAGCTGCCACCCAGCGCACCAGCTCCGCCCTCCCAGCAGCCCCTCAGCCTTCGCTCCGTGCCCGCTCGTCCAAGAAGGCGGGCATCTCCTTCGCCCCAGGCACCTCAGCCCCTCCCCCTGTTACCCCTGCTGCCCTCAGTGAGGAGGTCATTGACCTCCTGAGGACCATCATTGTTGGGCAGTCTACCCTTTTGAATGCCATCCAGGGGGTAGAGAGGGAGGTGCATCGGAGCAATGCATACCTGGAGGGCATTCATTCGGGTCAGGCTGCCCATCAACGATCGTTCACTGCTCTGGCCTCAGCACTGACGGCAGCCATTGTCCCCGTTTCCAGCCTCCCTCTACTAACTGCCTCCTCCCTGTCTCTGTCTCCTGTTCCTCAGCCTATCCCATCCACACCATCTGACCAGCCTGCACACACCTCAACACCCAAGGGCAGCTCATCCAGACATAAGCACCACAGATCCCACAAGCATTCACCCAAGCAACACCCAGATGCAGACATGGCAACAGTCACTACCACCTCTGTGTCCCCCTCCTCCTCGTCTCCCTCCTCCCTCCCTGTGATGTCTCCACTCACACCTGCATGCACACCACCATCAGCCAGTACTTCCACCACCAGCACACCCTCCAGTACAGTCCGCACACGTGCAGTCACCACCCCCACTGCCATTTACACGTCCCCTGTGTCCTCTCCCAGTGTGTCTGTCACACCCTCTTCCAAGACACACAAACGCAGGCAGCCACCCACCCAACAGCCAACCACCTCACCACAGCCTACGTCACAAGCACCTGCACCCACAGACAGCACACCTGACTCTCCTACAACCACATCCTCTTCCTCCACTCCCATAACCACTAAACCTACCCTTTACCTTGGTCCTAAAAAACTTTACCTCTCCACAGTTAACCTCTTTGCCCCACCTGACCCACCCCCTCCATCTGGGAAGAGTCCCAAGAGCACATCAGCCACCACCAGCCCTGCTTCAAGTCTCAACATTGTGCATGGGTTTTGGAGTCCACCCTTTCCCAGCACTGACACTTCGGCCAGCAGCAAGGGGACAGCCAGCCCCCCCCCCCCTGGTAAGAGGACCCGTAAAGCCAAGGGCCGCCGCGAGAAGGCTGACACGGCTGCCCCCAAGGAGCAAAGTCCTGGGCCGTCACCTGCCACAACATCCAGTGGAGGCAAGGGCCAGAGAGCCTCATCTAAGGAGGGCAAGGGCAGCAGGGCGGAGAAGTCAGCCAGCAGGGGCGCGGAGCAGGAGGGCCCCACAAGCCCCATCCCGGGTGTGACGGAGGACACCCACGGGCCCAGGACTCCGTCACAGAAGGGTCCAGCAACTGGACGGTCGGAGGGCGACTAAGCAGGGAGTCCTGGCCAGGTCAGGCTCCCTTGAAAGACATGACAAGCACCGCTGAAGAGGGCCCCGCCGTGAAGATAGGCGCCGCTGAAGAGGGCCCCGCCGTGCAGAAGAGCACCGCTGAAGAGGGCCCCGCCGTGAAGATAGGCACCGCTGAACAGGGCCCCACCGTGCAGAAGGGCACTGCTGAAGAGGGCTCCGCCGTGAAGATAGGCACCGCTGAACAGGGCCCCGCCGTGTAGAAGGGCACCGCTGAAGAGGGTCCCGCCGTGAAGATAGGCACCGCTGAACAGGGCCCCGCCGTGCAGAAGGGCACCGCTGAAGAGGGCCCCGCCGTGAAGATAGGCACCGCTGAACAGGGCTCCGCCGTCTCAAGCACCGCTCCGCTGGGCCCTTCTTGTCAAGCACCGCTCCGCTGGGCCCCGCCGTCTCAAGCACCGCTCCGCTGGGCCCTGCCGTCTCAAGCACCGCTCCGCTGGGCCCGCCGTCTCAAGCACCGCTCCGCTGGGCCCCGCCGTCTCAAGCACCTCTCCGCTGGGCCCCGCCGTCTCAAGCACTGCTCCGCTGGGCCCCGCCGTCTCAAGCACCGCTCCGCTGGGCCCTGCCGTCTCAAGCACCGCTCCGCTGGGCCCTGCCGTCTCAAGCACCGCTCCGCTGGGCCCCGCCGTCTCAAGCACCGCTGGCCCATTGACAGTGCCGGATCCGTGTCGAGCTAGTGTTCACGCTGCACTCTGGGCACGATGCCTCCTCCAATACCTGTGGAGTCTGTAATCCACCTGATGGCCTATGTGTCTGCACTCCCCAGGATGGCACAGTGGGCAGCCCACCCACTGTAGAGACTTGAGAGACTGTGGCTTTGCACTCCCCAGGATGGCACAGTGGGCAGCCCACCCACTGTAGAGACTTGAGAGACTGTGGCTTTGCACTCCCCAGGATGGCACAGTGGGCAGCCCACCCACTGTAGAGACTTGAGAGACTGTGGCTTTGCACTCCCCAGGATGGAACAGTGGGCATGGTGGACCCTTCGTGGATCTGGCGTCGTGGACTCATGTGGCTGAGGTGACCCCCTTTCCCTTCCCCCTGAGGTGCCTGTAGTTTTGTCATCTGATGCCCCAGCAGTGTTCTCTCCAACGGACTCAGGTCTCCTGTGTGGGCTTTGCCCGTGTGTTGATACACTTTGGCCCACGGACAGTGGAAATTTAAGTGACTGTGCAGGACTCATTGCCTATATTTATCAGTTTCGCAATGGTCTTACTTTATTTTGTTACATTTTTTTTTGCTATTTTACCATGACGTCAACGAACCGATTTTATAGATAAATTTTGTTTCTCACTTTAATTATGTCTTTGCATCATTCCGGTGGGTTTGGGTGGTGTCACTGTGACTTGGTGCTCTGCATTGGTGTGTAGATAGTTTGGGGGGGGGGGGCCGCATATGTTTGTGCCCGTAACCTTTCCTCCTCCCCCCTCCCCTGTGTCGTAGGTGCAGTACTCACCGTTGTCTTCTGCGCCGGAGTTCGTACTCGTGGTAGATGAGCAGGTAGACAAGAGCTGGTAGGATGTTTCATTCGGGTTCCATGCTGTTCTCTGTCCTCGTGGAATGCATAGAGGTGAGCGTTTTCCCGTTCGTAGTCTGTTTCCGCCGTGTTTTTATCGGCGGGGCTCCCGCCCCAGGAAAGGTGGCGGATTGGTGAGTTGTGATAGGGTGGGCGGTACATTGTCTGCCGCCTGCCTGTTGGCGGTGACCGCCGCGCTGTTTGTCTGTCCCGCCGTGGCGGTCGGAGTGTTAAGTTGGCGGGCTGTGTTGGCGGTTCCCGCCAGGGTCAGAATTCCATTTTTTGGACCGCCAGCCTGTTGGCGGGTTGGCCGCCGCTTTAACACCGACCGCCAGGGTTGGAATGACCCCCTTAATATCTCATGTTTATTGCAAAATGGTGTGCATTTTAATATTCACGAGTCTCATCTTCACGATTCTGCTTTTATTATTATTCATTATCCTAATCATTGCAGCACATGCATTTTATTGTAGATTGCAGTCTTTTCAATGAATATATTGAAAACTTTCCTGTGTCTACTTTATTGCCTATGTGTGTATGAGACTGATTGCTAGCGAGAGAACAGTAACTTCCGTTCCACCACGACTCTCCTGAGAAGTCGCAATCTAGAGTCCATGCGTAAGGCTGCCAGAAATCACTTTTACTGTCTGAGTTTTGTGAGGTACTGCTTGTGAGCTGGGAGGATTGGGCCGACAGTTGTGACTTGTTGTAGGAGAGACTCAGTAGCCTACAAACAAAAGTGCTGTCACCCCTAAACCAGCAGTCTCTCTAGGCAGCGAGAGTCCAACTACGACAATACAGCAAGTATTGCTAGAGCAGAGCACTACACAATTTTTTGTCATAGGTATATGAGCACTACCAGGCAGCTCTACAACTCAAGCAGGCTCAGTTATGTTACCACTGCCAGACAGCTCTGCTACTCAAGCAGGCTCAGTTATCTTACCACTAGCAGGCACCTCTACAACTCAAGCAGGCTCAGTTATGTTACCACTGCCAGGCAGCTCTGCAACTCAAGCAGGCTCGGTTATGTTACCATTGCCAGGCAGCTCTACAACTCAAGCAGGCTCAGTTATGTTACGTTTGCCAGGCAGCTCTGCAACCCAAGCAGGCTCAGTTATGTTACCACTGCCAGGCAGCTCTGCAACTCAAGCAGGCTCAGTTATGTTACCACTGCCAGGCAGCTCTGCAACTCAAGCAGGCTCGGTTATGTTAGCAATGCCAGGCTGCTCTGCAACTCAAGCAGGCTTGGTTATGTTACCACTGCCAGGCAATTCTGCAACTCAAGCAGGCTTGGTTATGTTACCACTGCCAGGCAGCTCTGCGACTCAAGCAGGCTCAGTTATGTTACCATTGCCAGGCAGCTCTGCAACTCAAGCAGGCTCGTTTATATTACCACTGCCAGGGAGCTCTGCCACTCAAGCAGGCTTGGTTATGTTACCTCTGCCAGGCAGCTCTGCAACTCCAGCAGGCTCTGTTATGTTACCACTGCCAGGCAGCTCTGCAACTCAAGCAGACTTGGTTATTTCATCACTTTCAGGCAGCTCTGCAACTCAAGCAGGTTTGAATACGTTACCACTGCCCGCAGTTCTGCAACTCAAGGAGGCTCAGTTATGTTACCACTGCCAGGCAGCTCTGCAACTCAAGCAGGCTTGGTTATGTTACCATTGCCAGGCAGCTCTGCAACTCAAGCAGGCTCCGTTATGTTACCACTGCCCCACAGCTCTACAACTCAAGCAGGCTGGGTTATGTCAGCACTGCCAGGCAGCTCTGCAACTCAAGCAGGCTTGGTTATGTTACCATTGCCAGGCAGCTCTGCAACCCAAGCAGGCTCAGTTATGTTACCATTGCCAGGCAGCTCTGCAACTCAAACAGGCTCAGTTATGTTACCACTGCCAGGCAGCTCTGCAACTCAAGCAAGCTCGGTTATGTTAGCAATGCCAGGCAGCTCTGCAACTCAAACAGGCTCAGTTATGTTACCACTGCCAGGCAGCTCTGCAACTCAAGCAGGCTTGGTTATGTTACCATTGCCAGGCAGCTCTGCAACTCAAGCAGGCTCAGTTATGTTACCACTGCCCCACAGCTCTACAACTCAAGCAGGCTGGGTTATGTCAGCACTGCCAGGCAGCTCTGCAACTCAAGCAGGCTTGGTTATGTTACCATTGCCAGGCAGCTCTGCAACCCAAGCAGGCTCAGTTATGTTAGCAATGCCAGGCAGCTCTGCAACTCACACATGTTCAGTTATGTTACCACTGCCAGGCAGCTCTGCAACCCAAGCAGGCTCAGTTATTACCATTGCCAGGCAGCTCTGCAACTGAAGCAGGCTTGGTTATGTTACCACTGCCAGGGAGCTCTGCAACTCAAGCAGACTTGGTTATGTCAGCACTTTTAGGCAACTCTGCAACTCAAGCAGGCTCAGTTATGTTACCACTGCCTCACAGTTCTACAACTCCAGAAGGCTCTGTTATGTTAGCACTGCCCTGCAGCTCTACAACTCAAGCAGGCTTGGATATCTTACCATTGCCAGTCAGCTGTGCAACTCAAGCAGGCTCTATTATATTACCATTGTCAGGCAGGTCTATAGTCCAAGGCAAAATAGGGAGTTGAAAGCTAACAGACAGTTGTGAAACTGATAATCATAGGAAGGTGAGCATAACCAGGCAGCTGTAAAACTGAAAGCCATAAGGAAGGGGACACTGACAGGCAGTCGTAGAACTCAGATGCCGAGGGAGGTAAACACTTTCAGGCAGATCTTCAACTGAGTGGCATAGGGAGATGAAGAGTGTTCCCCAGCTGTAAAACTGTAAGTCTTAGGGAGGTAAACACTGCCAGGTAGCCATAAAGCTCGCTCAAATGGCATAGGAACGTGAACACTGCTAGGCAGCTATAACAACCAAAGGCACAGGAAAGTGAACACTCCAGCCATTCATAAAGCTCAAATGGCATAGGAACGTGAACACTGCCAGGCGGGTGTAGAACTGAAAGGCATCAGTAAAAGTGAAAGGCAAAGCAAGGTCAGCAGTGTTAGACAGCAGTAGAATTGAAATGTATAGTGGGATGTCACTGCCAGAGAGACGTAGAACTGAAAGACATAGGGAGGTGAACATTGCCAGACATCTGTAAAACTGAGGCACAGAGAGTGCTATCAGACCTGCTCCTCAGTTCACTACTGGACCTGTGGAAGGACTCTCAGGGGACTGCCTGCTGTTGTGACCTGCCAGACTGCTGCAGTACCTGGAAGGAGTGCTTTGCTGCTTGGAGCCTGCTTGTGAACTTTAGAAACCAGCCTTGCTGCAGAACCCTGCAACAGCACATACACCCAGGACTCCAGAAGAGACTTCAAGAGCTAGTCTCCTGTTTTGAGCCACATGGACATAGCAGGCTTCCACATCTTAAACCTGCATCTGGACCTAGCCTGAGAAAGTCTTGCGCCCCCAAGAGGTCTCCCTCCACTCCTGGACCCTTGATTGTAGTGCTAAAGGTGCCCAGGGGGCCATTTCCTAAAACTGAGGACTTGCTATTTCGAACCTTAAACTTTAAAAGATCATAACTGTGGTTCTACTAATTGGATTTCGAGGGTTTTGGTGTCCAATAAATTATTAACATTTTCTATATATTTGGTTTAGGATTTTTATTGTGTCTCTAGTGTGTTGCTGTGTACTGCATAAATACTAAACTCACTGCCTCTGTGTTTAGACTGACTGCTTTTTGTGCCAAGCTACCCAAGGTTAATCACAGGTTAATTTAGTGACTTTTTGCGGTTCACCCTGCAAGGGATTGTGGCTGTTGCTTGACCAGTGTTAACACACCAGTCCGCCAACAACCCAATTTCCCACAGGTCAGTACTACCAGGCAGCCATAACACTTAAAAGCATAGGGAGGGGAGCATAGCCAGGCAGCCGTAAAACTGACCGTTATAGGGAGATGAGAAGTGCTAGGCAGCTCTGAAAAACATATGGTGGTGAATACTGCCAGACAGCTGTAAAATTGAAAGTAACAGAGAGGCAGACACTGACCGACAGCCATAAAATTGAAAGATATAGGGAGATAAGAACTATCAGGCAGGTCTTCAACTGAAAGGCATAGGGAAGCGTGCATGCCAGACGGGCACAAAACTGAAAGGCACAGGGGGTTGAGCACTGCAAGCCAACTGTAAAATTACAAGGCATAGGGAAGTGAACAGTATTGGCCAACCATAAACTTGAAAGGCATAGGGAGGTGAACAGTGTTGGCCAACCATAAACTTGAAAGGCATAGGGAGGTGAACAGTGTCAGACAATCATAAACCTGAAAGGCATAGGGAGGTGAAGAGTGTCAGACAACCATAAACCTGAAAGGCATAGGGAGGTGAACAGTGTCAACTAGACAAAAAACTGAACGGCACAGGGAGGGGAATAATGTCAGGCATAAAACTGAAAGGCATAGGGAAGCGTGCATGCCAGACGGGCACAAACCTGAAAGGCACCGGGGGTTGAACACTGCAAGCCAACTGTATAATTACAAGGCAAAGGGAGGTGAACCCTTCTAGGTAGCAGTAGACCTGAAAGGTAAAGGGAGATGAGCAATGTCATGCAGTCATAAACTAAAAGGCACAGGGAGAGAACACCACCAGGTAGCCGAGAACTAAATGGCGAACAGTATCAGACATAAAACTGAAAGGCATAGGGAGGCGATCAGTGTCAGACATATAATTGAAAGGCATAGGGAGGTGAACAGTGTCAGGCATATAACTGCAAGGCAGAGGAAGGTGAACAGTGTCAGACATAAATCTGAAAGTCATAGGAAGGTGAACAGTGTCAGACATAAAGCCAAAATGCTTGGTGAAGCGAACAGTGTCAGACATTAAACTGAAAGGCATAACAGTGTCAGACAGCCTTAAAACTGAAAGGCATAGGGAGGTGAACAGTGTCAGACATAAAACTGAAAGGCATAACAGTGTCTGACAGCTCTACAACTGAAAGGCATAGGGAGGCGATCAGTGTCAGACATAAAACTGAAAGTCATAGGAAGGTGAACAGTGTCAGATATAAAGCCAAAAGGCTTGGTGAAGCGAACAGGGTCAGACATAAAACTGAAAGGCATAACAGCGTCTGACAGCTCTGCAACTGAAAGGCATAGGGAGGTGAACAGTGTCAGAAATAAAACTGAAAGGCATAACAGTGTCTGACAGCTCTACAACTGAAAGGCATAGGGAGGTGAACAGTGTCAGACACATTGTTGAAAGGCACAGGGAGGCGATCAGTGTCAGACATAAAACTGAAAGTCATAGGAAGGTGAACAGTGTCAGATATAAAGCCAAAGGCTTGGTGAAGTGAACAGTGTCAGGCATAAAACTGAAAGGCATAACAGTGTCTGACAGCTGTGCAACTGAAAGGCTTAGGGAGGTGAACAGTGTCAGAAATAAAACTGGAAGGCATAGGGAGGTGAACAGTGTCAGACATAAAACTGAAAGGCATAGGGAGATGAATAGTGTCTGACAGCTTTGCAACTGAAAGGCACAGGGAGTTGAACAGTGTCAGACATAAAAATGAAAGGCATAGGGAGGTGAACAGTGTCAGACATAAAACTGAAAGACATAACAGTGTCTGACAGCTCTACAACTACAAGGCATAGGAAGGCGAACAGTGTCAGACATAAAACTACAAGGCATGGTGAGGTGAACAGTGTCAGGCAACCATGCAACTAAAATGCATAGGGAGATGAGGACCACCAGGCAGCCGTAGAACTAAAAGGCATAGGGAGGCGAACAGTGTCAGGCATCCATAAATCTTAAAGACATAGGGAGATGAGCCCTGCCAGGCAGCCGTAGAACTGAATGGCATAATGAGGTAAGAGCTGCGATCCCAACCCCTGCAGGCAGGCCATTCATTTCAGTTGATCGTAGATAGCGATGGCATTTCACCAACACACATTACCCTATTGCAAGGTATGCATCTGCTAAAGGCATGCCTGGTAAATGACACTGCTCTGGTAGGTACCATATGCCACAAACTGGAACCAGAGCTCTTTAATTTTCAGGAGTCCTGACTACTAAAAATTATTAGCTCAGCAGTTTGGGCCTATTGGTGACTTGTCTCTCCCACTCAATCACCGACACCTTACTTGTAGGTCAGTGGCCAGGACGCATCTCTCCTTCACCCTTTCCTGAGATATTTCCCTATAAAAGGGTTTATTTAGAGGGATGTACAAAGTTAAAAAGTTAGCACAATCAAATTGTGTGCCCGATTTTTTACTCTGCACTAGCCAAACATGAGAGCGAGGAGTTCAAGGCCTTTGTGACACCTTTGGGTGGCCTGGTATGGTCCAAACTGTTAGGGGCATATTTAAGAAAAATGGCACTGAACATAGTGCAGAGCCACTTTTCTTGTGCCCCTTAGCGCCCCCTTAATGCCACCATGTGTGCGCCGTATTTAAAATACGGCTCACCATGGCGGTAGCTAGGGGACTAGTATCAGAATTTTTGACACTAGTCCGGCGCTTTGCATGATTAGCATCAAAAATGTTGACGCTAATCCTGCAAAGCACCCAGAGGCCCATTGTAAACAATGGAAGCCTCCTTTTAACACCTGCCTGAGCAGGCGTTAAAAGTGCAGAAACAAATGACGCAAGGAAATCTTTTAGATTTCTTTGTGCCATTTTTTCTGCCTTCTAACGGGGGAACGCCCCCTTTGCATACATTATGCCTGCATTGCGCCACTTTGTAAATATGGCACAGGTTTTTGGCCATCTAACGCCACATTAGTGTAAATAAATGACGCTAACATGGCATTGGAATGGGGCAAGGGGCTCTTAAATATGCCCCTTAGTCTTGTAGGACTGTGCTGGCCAGTGGTTGGGCTGGTACTGATATTTCACAGTCCTGACATGGGCAGTGGGTGATGCAAGTTGTAGTGGTGGCTTGAGAAGTGCCTTGGGCCCTGACACTTACTTTTGTATTACAAATTAAGCACTGAGACCCATATTTATGGGCTTTTGGTGCAGGGCACAATAGCAAGTCACTTGCTGCGCTGCCCTGCATGAAAGGGAAAGGACAGGAATGTTCCATGCTTAATTAATACAGCACAGCACAGTCCTGTCCTTTCTCACTGCGTTGGTGCCATTTTGGCAGCCTAGCGCCAATGTAGGCATCCTTGCACCATGGTGCAAGGCAGTGCTTAATTTGTAAATAAAAACATGCCGGTGCCCAAAGCCCTCCTCTTAAACACATGGCGGCTGCAATTAAATGTGTGAACACGTAAAACTGAGGCAGTGTAATCCTGAAGCCATCTCGGGCCTCTTCAATCCATATAAAGCCACTCCCTGCCCCTTCAGCTCACTCTAGCAGCTTTCTACTTTCTCCCTTTGTGACGCTTTTTCATTTTTCCTTTCGTCCGTCATTCCCATATGTGTCTTTTGCTCTTAGCAAATGTTTGAGGTAGAAGAGCAAGCCCCGGCCCTCAAAAATAAGTGCTGGTGCTCAGCACCATAAACAACAAGCACAAATTAGGCACTGGTGCAAGGTTGTCTGCGTTGTAGGCAGGATTGGTTTTGTGCAAGAAGGGGCATGTTCTTGCACAAAAACAATCCTGAGAGTCTTTTTCCTCTTTCTATGAGTGCTGCAGAGTGCAACACACTTAGAAAGAGCAAAAAACAAGGAAAAATAAACCTATTTCTCCACGTTGCGCCTTCCCTGGGAGGCGTAAGATTTTGGCGCATCTCCAGGTTTTCAAGCTCTTGTAAATCAGGGGATGGTCAACCCACCCACTGCAAAACCCGTGGATCGCCTCCTCTGGGCAGAGTAAGGCAGCGCTGCGATTTGCATTGCCTTGCCTCACTCCATAGGGTGGCAAAAGGGCTTTGTGTGGACTCATAGATATGAGCTCAATGACGGCACTGCCATTGCGTCAGAAGAAATGACGCAACAGCGGCGCAAGGCGCTCATAAATATGCCCCCGAGTCTGCAGCTGCTGTAAAATTCCAGTCTCCCTTGTTTATGGTGCAAAATGGAAGTGAAAAGAGAAAAAGATTATCGAGTGGCTTTGAAAGCAGACAAAACAAAGAAAGGACAAATCGCTCCATTCGCTTATAGCGTCCACTAGTGTGACGTCACAGGACTCTACCAGGTTAAGGTTACAGATTATCAGGCAGTGTTTAACATTCATTCCATAATCCTGGTTTATAAATATGCACGGAGATGGGAGATTAGAGTAAACCTGATACTTTCAAATAAACCTTTTTCATCAATCCCATGGGTGTCTTTTATGGATTTTAAATGTCTGCCTTTTATGCAAAATTTAAGCGTAAGAACTCGTCCTTCCGAGTCAGCGAAGGTTTCCAAAAACCGTTTCCATTATACCTTAAATCATCAGATTCCCAAGTGAAGGGCTAATCGCGCCTGTCTCAGTGACTTTCCCCTTCATTTGCATTTTAATATGTTCATGATCCGTGGAAAAGGACCTACTTATGAATTATGACATCAAAGGCCATGAGAGTCAAATTTAATGCCCCGGTGACAGACGACGCACCATTCAAACAGGGGGGTTGCTGCACAATCTCTGGGCCAAAGCTCCCAACTTCCACCCTCTCCTCCCACTGCTGCTGTCAATCAGCCAGTTCATTTGCAGAGGTGCCCATCACCCGTTCAACCAACCCCGCAATCAGCCACCGTCGGAAACCCCTGCCTAGGCCGCGGCCATTACTGGGTGATACGCGCACCACGTTCCTAGCCTGCCTCACTTCTAGGCTGGGAAGAATATTTGGATTTGGATTTATAAAGCGCATTATGGGCCTGATTCTTACCTTGGCGGTCGGCGGAAAGGCGGCGGTCGGACCGCGAACAGACCGGCGGTCCAAAAAATGGCATTCTGACCGCGGCGGTCACCGCCGCGATCGACCGCCACTTCCCCACTCCGACCGCCACGGCGGTCATGACCGACGGGCTGGAGTTCGCACACTCCGGCCCGGCGGTCGACCCAAGACCGCCAACCGTATCATGACCCTGCTTACCGCCGCGGTTTTTGGCGGTCGGGAACCGCCATGCGAACCATGGCGGTAGGCACTATCGGGGCCAGGGAATTCCTTCCCTGGCACTGATAGGGGTCTCCCCCACCCCCACTGCCCCCCACGAGTCCTCCCCCCACACCCTCCACCCCCCTGCCACCCCCCAGAGGTGGTACGAACCCCCTGCCCCCCCCACCCCGACATGCACATACACGCACCCCGACATGCACGCACCCCCAACATGCACATATGCACACCCCCTACACACACACATACACAACGGGGGCACATACCCGCACACATACATGCCGACATGCGCACCCGCCGAACTACACACATTGCCCAAAGGCACAGCAGCACCCGCCGCCCGCATGCACGCACTCACACACCCCCTCTACACACCCCCATGCACGCACACATCACACAACACCCCCCCACCCCCTCCCCTCACGGACGATCAACTTACCTTGTGCGTTGGTCCTCCGGGAGGCGACGGGAGCCATAGGGACGTGACCGCCAACAGGAGACCGCCAACAGAAGACCGCCACACAGAAATGTGGGTCGTAATTCTGGGGGCGGTGTTCTGCTGGCGTGGCGGTGGAGGTTGACCAGTCTCCACTTTCCCGCCGACCGCCAGTGTGGCTGCTGGCGGTATTCCGGCGGAACGCTCCCAGCGGTCGGAATACGCGCAGCGGCATACCGCCACGGTCGGCGGTCTTTACCGCGGCGGTAACTCGGCGGTTTTGCGAAAAGACCGCCAAGGTCAGAATCAGGCCCTATGTCTAAAGGCGTCAAAGCTTTACCAACGTAAAAAAAGCTACCAACAGAAAAAAGCAATTACGAAAGAGAGAATAGCCAAGTCTGAAGGTGCTTATGGAAGGCCAGATGAGGGGTTGAGCTGGGAATGTGGAGCGGCAGTGTATTCCACAAATTTGCCACCGGTGCCAAGAAGGTGCGACCACCCCATCCAGCCCTCTGATACTTAGGAATAATTTCCTTCCTCGATGTAGAGGATCTCAGCTGTCTTTTAGGACAGTACCAATGGAATATTGACCTGGGGGGAAGAAGTCCCTGATGATGCAACACCTGATGGACCATACAGAGTGCTTTAAAGGTCACCTGCTTCCTGACAGGTAGCAGGTGCAAAGAGCATAGTCCCTCCCTTACTAAAAGGCGTTTGGGTATATTTAATACCAAGCATTCCAACAGAAGCAGAAATTAGCAACTGTGCAAGATATTACTCCTTTAATCCCCTGCAGAGAGCTCAGATATTGAAACATGGTGTTGTGAGTTCCAACCCAATTGATCTCTCTGCTGGAGTTCTCTAATTCTTGATATCTTAACCCAGGGCCGAGGACCCTAGGCAGGACTGCAACGCCTACTCAGGGCAACGATGATTGTTTAGAAAATTAAATGATACTAGCAGATTATTAAAATATGTATACATAAAAAAACAAAATTGAACATTTTAAAATGCTAAGTAGGAATCAGGACATTTGAAACTGTACTCAAAAATTAAGTTGGTAGCCTTAGGTTTATTCATGGAAGAACTAAACTGAACCACTCGTTTGCGCTGTCAAAAAAAGAGTGTGCATTAGGAGCAAAAAAAACAGAGTGATATGTTAGAGTCAAGCAGCTCACTTCATCTTTTAGAAATAAAACCAAATTTTGAAAAGCCCCAATCCTCCCAGTTCCAATCTTCCCATTAAAATTAAAATTTAGGGGCAGATTTAAGAGCCCTTACGCCACTTTAGCGCAGCCTTACTGTCATTTTTTTACACTAAGGCGGCGCTAAGGTGGCCTTTTCCCCACACCATCTTTACAAAGTGGCGCAATGCGTGCATTGCACCACTTTGTAACCCCTTGCACCACATTACGCCTGCGCCATGCATACTGTATGCAAGGGGGCGTTCCCCAGTTAGGAGGCCCGGAGAAATGGCAAAGTGAAATTTAAAAGATGTCACTGCGCTATTTTTTCTGTCAAAATGACGCACCCTTTCAAATCAATGGACATCCTTGCACTTTGCCACACTAGCATCAACACTTTTGACGCTAGTGTAGCAGAGTGCCACAATAGCGTAAAAAATGTTGACGCTATTGTTGTAACTACCGCCATGCAGCACCACTTTTCTTAAATTTGGCCCTAGGCTTTTTGCTTATATTTTTGTTTATGGATTAAATGAAATGATTCATAAATTGTGTATCGATTTGCTGTCAATTTATTTTTCTATTTTTGTGTATTGTTTTCAGGTACAAATCGTCGAAAGTGCTTGCGAATGGGGTCTTGGACTGACAACAGTGAATCATTTGTTGTCAAAAAGTTTAAGAACTGCTGGTCTAGTTGTTTTACTTTTTTTTTTTAAAACAAGCATTGGCAAAGCTGAAAGATCTCACAATTTTATGCCAATTTTGTATCTCTGCTGAAGGAGATATGTGAGTAGGAGGATACAAAAAGGAGTCAAAGTGCGGACGGATGAATGGATGAGGGAATAGATACAAGCAAAGGATAGTGCATTGATGGATGGGGGAGTCCAATATAAAGGACTGCTTATCTCAGTGAGGACTTGTTAGTACATGGAGCCTGCTCTTTCTCTGGCTGGCGCGCAGCTGGGCATGGGGCAGATGCAGACTGGTTCTACCAGAAAGCTTGATACAACAGGGTGACTTCTATCTCTGCAGCAGCTATAAAACAGTGTGGAAGCAGTAGGAGGACTGGTTGTAGGGGAAAAAGGATGAGTAATTATTTCATGTACATCCCGCAGGGAACAAATACGGATGAAGTACTGGGTTCAGCCACAAGTGGGTAAAATACGCAGGGCCATATTTATGAATTTATGAATTATGTATATTTATGAAGATTTCAAGCCATGCAGCGAGCCACCTTGATGTGCTGCGTGAGAGGGAGAGGGCAGGAATGCAACATATTTAACTTAATAGTTAAATCTGGAGCTGGAGCAGAGACTGCTGCCTAGCGCCAATACCGGAGCTCTTGCACCATGATGCAAGGGTGCCTGCGTTGTAGGCAGAAGTGTTCTTTTGCAGGAAGGGGCACCTTCGTGCACAAAACAATCCTTTGAGCCCTTTTCCGCTTTCTATATGTACTGCAGAATGCCGCACTCTTAGAAAGAGGAAACAACAAGGTGAAGATATTTCTCCTAATTACGCTTCCCCTGGGGAGGTGTAGCATTCTGTCACGTTCCCAGGTCTGCCAGTTAAGGTAAATCTGGGATTGATTCAGAATGCATGGGTGGATGCATGGGAACACCCATGCTCCACCCATAGAACACCTCCCAGTGACTTGTGCTGCCTTGCGTTACTCCAGTTAGCAGGCGACACAGGGCAACGCAGCGTTGCCTTGCTTGGCTTAGTAAATCTCATCTAGTTTTTGTGTCGCCCTTGCACCTCCTTGCACGGTGTAAGGGTGATGCAAATGTTCATAAATATGCCCCTATATTGTTTACATACCCTCATGCAAGGGTGCCTGACATTGGCGCTAGGCAGCCCATTGCGCTCCAGCAGAGGGAAAATGACAGGAAAGCGCCGTATTGCCTTTAATACAGCACATCCCTGTCCTTTCCCAGTAACGCAGTGCAGTAAGGTAACTTGTTGCACCACTTTTCATAAATATGGCTCTAAGGGTCACATATACAAACCCCTAGCGCCACTTTGTGTGGCTATAGCGTCATTTTTTTTTTTAATGCTAAGGCAGTGGCTTTTCCCCTGCACCGTATTTACAAAGTTTTGCAATGCTTTCTTTGCACCACTTTGCAACCCCTTGCACCATTAGATGCCCGCACCAGGCATATTGTATGGAAGGGGTGGCATTCCCATGCAGAGAGGCCCGAAAAAATGGCGCAGTGAAATTAACAACATTTCACTGCACCATTTTTTCCATCATTTTTAATGCCTGTTCAAAGCAGCTGTTAAAACTACGCACCCATTTTCATCAATGGGCCTCCCTGTGCTTTGCTGCACTAGCATCAACATTTTTTACGCTAGAGCAGCAAAGTGCCACAATAGCATCAAAAATTTTGACGCTATTGTCCTATTGACCGCCATGGTGCGCCATATTGTAAATACAGAGCAACCATGGTGTCGTTAGGTTGGGGCAGGGGCGAGGGGCATCGGGACCAATGCACCACTTTCTTGTAAATATGCCCCTAAATCTTTTTGAGCCGTAACCGCTGCCTCCTAATCATCCATCTATCTTCCAGAGTTTGGTGAGGAGTGTTTTCTGGCTTTCAGCTGTTGAAGAGAGTTCACTGGAGCGTTATATTCAAGTAGAGTGCGCATGCACTTTTGGCTTATGTTAGTTAACTTCTTCACATGTCTACACGAATCCTCATCTGATCATCTTGCAGAAAGCCATGTAAAATCAATACGTCAAGTCCTCAAGCAGAAGGGTCTGAAATGCACACAAACGGAAAGAGCGTGTCCAGCATGCTTGACTGCTGATGGCATCACGGTCGCAATACCAGCCTGTATTTTGCTGATGTGCAGTGTCAAAGCGTGAACTCTACACTAGTAACTTGGCTCTCAAAGAGGAGTTTGGTTCAGGGCCACGCGCTTGGAGCGTGGACAGGGACAAACAGCAGCACACCTACTGAGCACTGTGTGGGCACTTGGCCACGGAAAGACTCAAAGCCTTTTTGTGGGGTTCAAAGTTCGAGCTGGCAACAGACCACAAATCCCTTCGTTTCCTAATGAGAGGAAATGGTATGAATCCAGCTGTTTTGCTTTGTCTATTCTCTAGGCTGCAGATGTACGCGTCAGTATATCACCGGATGTAATAATGTCAGTGCAGATTGTCTTTCAAGATTGCTGACAGATGCATGGGATCCAGAGGACGACCACCAAGAATGTGTGGTTGCAGCCCCAGATGCCGTTGCTGATTGTGAAGAGGCCATCTTTTCTGGAGACTGGCTTGAAGTTTGTAGAAAGGACGAACTGCTAGAAGAAGTTAATCGATTTCTTGTTATAGGGTGATCTTGCGACTGAAATCTCAGCAGTTGTTTGCAGAGTTATGCTCAAGTGGCAGCAGAACTTTTGGTGGAGGGAGATGTTCAGATGCACCAGGATTTGTTTGTGCCTTCTGATTCCTTGCGTGGTAAAATTATTGATTTGTCTCATTCTGGACATTTAGGCATTAACCGCAGAAAATCTTACCGAAAATGTATTGCTGGCCTGGAATTGATGGACAAGTGGAGAGTCAAGTTGGGTTGTGTGAGGTGTGTCTATCATCGGACAAACATTGGGAATGTGTTGAGAAACGTTTGTGTAATGCGGACCATCCAGGCAATCCATGGGAAAAGGTTACAGTAGACTTTATCTTTTCTCTGTGTTCCCTTCTGGTATGAATTATTTATTAGGGTTGAGTAGTTTCTTCTCAAGGTGGATCTATTCTGAATTTGTGCCTATTGCCTCTTTGTACATTGTTGTTGCTTTGTAAGGTGTGCCCAAATTTTAGTGTTGGATAATGGTACACATTTTGTAGCAGAGAAGATGCAGGTGTTTTTGAGACATCATAGTATTCGGTTGTCGCTGAACTCTACGTTTTTATCATCGAGCCTCAAATGGGTTGGTTAGAGGGTAAATAGATTTTTAAAAGAGGTTGTATAGACGGCTACTGCTTATGAATTGGATGTGAAAGTCTAATTGAGGGGGGAAGTTGTAGTTTATCTTAATACACAACATTATACCACTGGTGTTGCACCATTTATAATACTGAGGTCAGGGCCAGATTTAGCACTTGTGGCACACAGTGCAAAACTTTTTTTAGTCCCCTCGCCCCAATGACCTCCTCCTCGGATTCCCTCACTACCATCTTGCAGAAGTGCCCCTCGACGCTCCATAGCCCCTCTATCACATACATTGCATGTGTTTTAAAGAGCTGATAAAGGCTGGCTTTACTAATCCACAGCTATCTACATAGAATACAGATCTGTTCTTTGCAGCAGGCACATTAACCCTCTGTGCTACTTTGTGGTGAGTCAAAGCTGCCACCAGACAAAACTCTGATTTCTCTATCTTCGCACGTTTACTGTCGCTGAAAGCTGAATGCAGATCAACTCTGCAGAAGATGTTTTAAAATCGAATGTTTTTGCTCAACAAAGCACCCCCCCTGAGGCCGGTAACCCCCCTCCTTCCCGGTCAGCGCCCAGTGTGCCCACACCAGTCGCACCCCCCTAAAGCTGGCCAGTGCCAGAACTGTTGGCACTGATGGCCGCTGAGGGGAGGCCAGGTCCCAGCCACCATGTCTCCACACACACCCTCCTGGGTTCAGCTTCTGGGCTGTAAGAGACACCTCTTCTCCAGCTCACAACCCTTGTACGCCGTGGAGGCCCTCCCTGTACGTGGGTGCCTCAACATGCTCGCCTGCACCGTGAACATGAGGACTGCTCAGCACATGGAAGCGCTCAGCAGAGGCATATTTTATTGCCGATGTGTCTTGTTCAGTGCTAGCAAGTTAAGCCACAGAGCATAAATATTATTTCTAACTTCCACATAATTGTGATATTTGCTTCAAACAAAGGGGCATATTTAAGAGGCCCTAGCACCTCCTTGCCCCACATTAGCCTCATTTTTGTAATGCTAATGTGGCCCAACAAAGCCATAATCCCTGCGCCATATTTACAAAGGAGCGCAATGTATGTATTGCGCCACTTTATAACCCTTTGTGCTACATTATGCCTGTGCCAGGCATAATGCATACAAAGGGGGCATTCCCCCATTAGGGGGCCAAAAAAATGGCACAAAGAAATGTGAGAGCTTTCTTTGCATAATTTTTTCTGCACTTTTAACGCCTGCTCAGAGCAGGCGTTAAAAGGAGGCACACCATTGACTACAATGGGCATCAATGGGCTTTGCAGTATTAGTATCAACATTTTTGGCACTAATCCTGCAAAGCTCTGAACTAGCATCACAAATTATGACGCTACTCCCCTAACTACAGCCATGGTGTGCAGTATTCTAAATACAGCATACACATGGTGACGTTAGGGGGGCACTAAGGGGTGCAAGAAAAGTGGCGATGCACTACGTTCAGCACCACTTTTCTTAAACATGACCCAAAGTACTTCTAAATGTACTTAAAGTGCTGGCAATAATATGGGCAGTTCATGGATTACAAAAATACGATGTTAATTAGTACAGTCAGCTATAGCTGAGTTTTTTTATTGTTTTATTTTATTACCTAAAATATAATGGGTTTACCAGCTAATTTCATACAATTACCTTTAAATACCATATACTGTATGACAGCCACAAGGCATATGTTAATTCTTCTGCATGTCTGCCATGTTCTAGGATATAATGGGATCGTAATATGGCAGACGGGATATCCGTCATGTTTGTGACGAGTATTCCCCTCTGCAAAGATCTAAATCAAGCCCTAAGTGTCATTGTCTACTGTGCCTCAGTGATCAGTGATGTAATAAAACCTCAGGTGGCTTCCCTGCGAGGTACAGTGTGGGGGCCCCAACACACAATCACCGTGCCACCCGCCATTTTTAAAGCACTGTACCATTCCACCCTACCCACATCATGTCATCAGTATTTTCAATGACACAATTAGTTTGAAGGAGTTCGAAATCTTCTGCATACAGGGTGACATCGAGGCATATCAAAAAACATTTTTGTCATAAAACCCCCACTGTGTAAATGTACAAGTGCTCCAAAACTGGAAATTGTTGGCGATGCGGAGGGATCCTGTAGGAGGCTGGACTGGCTTCTAGTGAGTACCTAGGGGTACTTGCACATTGCACCAGGCCCAGTTATCCCTTATTAGTGTATAGGGTGTCTAGCAGCATAGGCTGATAGATAATGGTAGCTTAGCAGAGCAGCTTAGGCTGAACTAGGAGACGAGTGAAGCTCCTACAGTACCACTTAGTATCATATGCACAATATCATAAGAAAACACAATACACAGATATACTAAAAATAAAGGTACTTTATTTTTATGACAATATGCCAAAAGTATCTCAGTGAGTACCCTCAGTATGAGGATAGCAAATATACACAAGATATATGTACACAATACCAAAATATGCAGTAATAGTATTAGAAAACAGTGCAAACAATGTATAGTTACAATAGGATGCAATGGAGACACATAGGGATAGGGGCAACACAAACCATATACTCCAAAAGTGGAATGCGAACCACGATTGGACCCCAAACCTATGTGACCTTGTAGAGGGTCGCTGGGACTATTAGAAAATAGTAAGGGTTAGAAAAATAGCCCACCCCAAGACCCTGAAAAGTGAGTGCAAAGTGCACTAAAGTTCCCCAAAGGACATAGAAGTCGTGATAGGGGAATTCTGCAGGAAAGACACAAACCAACAATGCAACAACAATGGATTTCCAGTTGAGGGTACCTGTGGAACAAGGGGACCAAGTCCAAAAGTCACAAGCAAGTCGGAGATGGGCAGATGCCCAGGAAATGCCAGCTGTAGGTGCAAAGATGCTGCTACTGGACAGTAGAAGCATAGGTTTCTGCAAGAACGACAAGGGCTAGAGACTTTCCCTTTGGAGAACAGATCCCTCACGCCGTGGAGAGTCGTGCAGAAGTATTTTCCCACCGAAAGACCGCCAACAAGCCTTGCTAGCTGCAAATCGTGCAGTAAGGGTTTTTGGATGCTGCTGTGGCCCAGGAGGGACCAGGATGTCGCAAATTGCGTCAGGGGACAGAGGGGACGTCGAGCAAGACAAGGAGCCCTCTCAACAGCAGGCAGCACCTGGAGAAGTGCCAGAAACAGGCACTACAAGGATGCGTGAAATGGTGCTCACCTGAAGTCGCACAAAGGAGTCCCACGTCGCCGGAGAACAACTTAGGAGGTCGTGCAATGTAGGTTAGAGTGCCGTGGACCCAGGCTGGACTGTGCACAAAGGATTTCCGCCGGAAGTGCACGGAGGCCGGAGTAGCTGCAAAAGTCGTGGTTTCCAACAATGCAGTCTGGCGTGGGGAGGCAAGGACTTACCTCCACCAAACTTGGACTGAAGAGTCACTGGACTATGGGAGTCACTTGGACAGAGTTGCTGGATTCAAGGGATCTCGCTCGTCATGCTGAGAGGAGACCCAAGGTACCGGTGATGCAGTTCTTTGGTGCCTGCGGTTGCAGGGGGACGATTCCGTCGACCCACGGGAGATTTCTTCGGAGCTTCTAGTGCAGAGAGGAGGCAGACTACCCCCACAGCATGCACCACCATGAAAACAGTCGAGAAGGCGGCAGGATCAGCGTTACAGAGTTGCAGTACTCGTCTTTGCTACTATGTTGCAGTTTTGCAGGCTTCCAGCGCGGTCAGCAGTCGATTCCTTGGCAGAAGGTGAAGAGAGAGATGCAGAGGAACTCGGATGAGCTCTTGGATTCGTTATCTAAGGAATCCCAAGAGACAGAGACCCTAAATAGCCAGAAAAGAGGGTTTGGCTACCTAGGAGAGAGGATAGGCTAGCAACACCTGAAGGAGCCTATCAGGAGGAGTCTCTGACGTCACCCGATGGCACTGGCCACTCAGAGCAGTCCAGTGTGCCAGCAGCACCTCTGTTTCCAAGATGGAAGAGGTCTGGAGCACACTGGAGGAGCTCTGGGCACCTCCCAGGGGAGGTACAGGTCAGGGGAGTGGTCACTCCCCTTTCCTTTGTCCAGTTTCGCGCCAGAGCAGGGCTAAGGGGTCCCTGAACCGGTGTAGACTGGCTTATGCAGAAATGGGCACCAAATGTGCCCATGAAAGCATTTCCAGAGGCTGGGGGAGGCTACTCCTCCCCTGCCTTCACACCATTTTCCAAAGGGAGAGGGTGTAACACCCTCTCTCAGAGGAAGTCCTTAGTTCTGCCATCCTGGGCCAGGCCTGGCTGGACCCCAGGAGGGCAGATGCCTGTCTGAGGGGTTGGCAGCAGCAGCAGCTGCAGTGAAACCCCGGGAAAGGCAGTTTGGCAGTACCAGGGTCTGTGCTACAGACCACTGGGATCATGGGATTGTGCCAACTATGCCAGGATGGTATAGAGGGGGCAATTCCATGATCATAGACATATTACATGGCCATATTCGGAGTTACCATTGTGAAGCTACATATAGGTAGTGACCTATATGTAGTGCACGCGTGTAATGGTGTCCCCGCACTCACAAAGTCCGGAGAATTGGCCCTGAACAATGTGGGGGCACCTTGGCTAGTGCCAGGGTGCCCACACACTAAGTAACTTAGCACCCAACCTTTACCAGGTAAAGGTTAGACATATAGGTGACTTATAAGTTACTTAAGTGCAGTGTAAAATGGCTGTGAAATAACGTGGACGTTATTTCACTCAGGCTGCAGTGGCAGGCCTGTGTAAGAATTGTCAGAGCTCCCTATGGGTGGCAAAATAAATGCTGCAGCCCATAGGGATCTCCTGGAACCCCAATACCCTGGGTACCTCAGTACTATATACTAGGGAATTATAAGGGTGTTCCAGTAAGGCAATGTAAATTGGTAAAATTGGTCACTAGCCTGTTAGTGACAATTTGAAAGTAATGAGAGAGCATAACCACTGAGGTTCTGGTTAGCAGAGCCTCAGTGAGACAGTCAGTCATAACACAGGTAAAACATTCAGGCACACTTATGAGCACTGGGGCCCTGACTAGCAGGGTCCCAGTGACACATACAACTAAAACAACATATATACAGTGAAAAATGGGGGTAACATGCCAGGCAAGATGGTACTTTCCTACAGATCCCATGACACAAACTCTCAAAGATGAGAGAGTGCAAAAATGCTACCTTTGTGGCACTGAAAAGTCAATTCACCCTGCACCAGTGGACCCTGTAACTCACTCTTTATAGCTTTCACATTTCTCAAATCTATCTTTCTGAGTCTCTCTGTCCTCTCTAGCACTCATTCTTTCACCTTATTTTCTGCTTCCAGCATATTGCCCAGTCTTCCAATATTCCACCCTTTCTACCCATCACCAACATATCAACCCCCGGCAATACTGTCCTCTAGTTCAGTAATTCAGTTTCTGTCCTTCTCAGTTTTTCCTGTCTCTCCATCCTGTTCTTTTCTCTCTGCCAGTTCTCTTTTGGCTCCACCTTTTGGTTCCCTTTTGGCTCTCCTGTAACATCCTTTTCTTCCACTATCTCATTCACATGGAAATTGATTTCTTTCACTCTCATGACTTTCCTGCTTCCCCTAACACTTCCACTTCTTTTCCTTTAACATTTGTGATAGTTTCACCCTCTCCTGTTCTCCTGAGTTACATAGCATTACCATCTCTCATTAGTTCACTCTAGTGCTTAATTTGTGAAAGAATTAGGGTCTGATTCACAAAGGTAACTTACACTTTTGAGTAATTTACACTTTTAAGAAAGTTTATAGTTTGGATATTCACAAAATCCGAGTCTCAGTTACTACTACAGAACCATAGCACGTCCAGCAGCACACACCGTCAACCACTGGTATTGCAACACCCTCCTACAGAAAATAATGGAGGTAGGGAATTAAAATACATCTTCCGAGGAAGTAATCTTAAATTAAATTACATTATTTTAAATAGTTAAAAATATAAATTGATCTAATATCATGTTAAAATATAGCAGTGCTGTATGTCTCGTGTCATTAATTTTGGACCCCACCTGCCCCACCCCCTTACAACACTTAAAAGCGCTATTTGAAAAATAGTTTCATTTCCAGGAATGGTAAAAAAACACAAGCTTTCAGTAAGGAATTTAGAAGAAAATGTGAAGTGGACGTATGTTTTATGCTCTCTCTTGCCACTACCATCCATGAATGACCAATGACTCAATGCCACACCTTTGGTCATAGGTGGAGAACGTTAAAACCCTCTGAATGTGCTAATGCTAAAAGCCCTCTCCATTAGACATAGACTAAAGATCTTGTCTTTGAGACCTTTTGGAATTGCCAGTGGTTTTAGCCATGCTGTATACCAGGGTGGCTGTAGTGCAGCATAGCTAAAAGCATTAAACCTTAAAATGTGCTGTATGACGTGGCCTGTGCTAATGCCCTCTAAACATTGAAAAGAAACAGAGGTACTATTGTTTGCCACGTCCTAGCAGTTTGTTCAATCTTTGGCTGTGTGCTTTCCCCAAGCCACAGAGGGAAGGCCAGGGAGTAAGATGCAGGTGAGGGTGAGAAGACAGAGGAGAGAGGATGGGGAAGCACGCGGACAATGGAGGGTGGACTCAAGAGGCATTAGACAAGAACACGGACAACGGAGCATGGGTAGATCGGGGCTGGGGCAAGAACATGGACAACGGAGCATGGGTAGATCGGGGCTGGGGCAAGAACATGGACAACGGAGTATGAGTAGATCGGGGCTGGGGCAAGAACACCGACAACAAATTATGGGTAGATCAGGGCTGGGGCAAGAACACCGACAACGGAGTATGGGTAGATTGGGGGTGGGGCAAGCACACGGACAACGGAGTATGGGTAGATTGGGGCTGAGGCAAGCACACCAACAACGGAGTATGGCTAGATCAGGGCTGGGGCAAGCACACGGACAATGGAGTATGGGTAGATTGGGGCTGGGGCAAGCACACGAACAACGGAGTATGAGTAGACCGGGGCAAGCACACGGACAATGGAGTAGGGGTAGATCGGGGCTGGGGCAAGCACACGGACAATGGAGTATGGGTAGATAGGGGCTGGGGCAAGCACAGGGATAGTGGAGTATAGGTAGATCATGGCTGGGGCGAGAACACCAACAACGTAGTATGGGTGGATTGGGGCTGGGGCAAGAACATGGACAATGGGGGTATGGGTAGATTGGGGCGGGGCAAGCACATGGACAATGAAGAATAAGTGGGAGGGGCTAAGGGCACAGACAGTCACTGGGCGGGAGGGGCAGTGACAAGGACAACGCAAGGTCAGTGAGAGGGGTTGGGGGAAGCACATGGACAACGGAAGCTGTGCAGAAGATGTGGGGGAAGCACATGAACATCGCAGAGTGGGTGGGAGGCTCTGGGGTAAGCAAATGGACAAGGCCATGGACAATGGATGGTGGCGAGAGGGGCTGGTGGAAGCACACAGAGAATGGAGGGTTAGTCGAGGGCTGGGGCACGCACACAAACAACAAAGAGAGGCTGGATGGTATAGACTGAAAAGGAGCATAGAAGAGGGAGAAGTACATGAGGGTGACAACTGAAAAGCTCTCTCTCTCTTTCTCTCTGACAGTAATGCGTCCCTGCACGATGAGAGGGACAAACACACAACAGAATTGAAGCCTAAAGATGCTGACAATTGTAGAAGCCAACAAATGAGAGTGACAATGAAGACAACCAATGGTAAGCAATGGGTGGCGTCTAAATGCTCTGCAAGGTAACAAAAGATTGTGCAAGAGACAGCTCATGTGCTGTCTCAGGCAAAGACTAAAAAGTACCCAACTGCCCCATGTGAGATAATGACCCACATTACATTTTTTCAGAAGACATGTACATGTGAAAATACTGGAGGGGGTGGATCTACTACCTGGATACCTTCATGGGTGATTAGTGTGCTATATAAATCCTGATTGAATGATTGATTAAGTACAAGGAGGTTGAAGTATAGTCTCTACTGTTTGGAGGAAAGGAGGAACTATTCAGAGTCTGTTGTGCGGGTCTGTTTAGGGTGGAAATGAGAATGTGACTTGCCGGTAGAAACAGAAGGCCTGACCTGAGTAGTGGATTAACAAGGGTGCCAGGAGCCATAATGCAAGCAAGGTAAATTGGTCTGCCATCTCATGGTTCTTTGATAAACAGCAGTTATAATTAACACACCCTGTGTTCTAGTGCCACTGCACCTGCTGCACTATAGTGTGCTAACTTGCTGGCAGAATTATGTGCAAGGCTTTGGGTGCAATACATACTACATATATCTCAGACTGCCTGTCATCTCCCTTCCTTAATTCCTCCCTGTAGAAATGTTTTTTTTTTTAAAGTTACCCCTTCAATCCTGCGGCACGTAGCGTGCTGCGCAACACAATGCTCTACGCCTCCAAAGCCACTGACTTCCGGGGTGGGCAGACTGCATTCATATTCTGCCTGTATTTGGAGGTGCCGGCCTGCTGGCCTCACCTGCCCAGGGCTGTCAATCACACAGCGTGCATGAAGGTTGCGCGTGGCTAGCTGTGATTTGGACGCACCTCTGTCAAAAGAAAAAACTTCCTCAGAAAGCAGCCCTGGAGACATTAGGGCACAGAGCAAGCAGAAGTAACGCTGCACCTGCCTCTAGTGGTTTTTTTTAATCCCCTTCCCAGAGCATTTAGGCCTCAGTCAGTCTTCTAAGTGGCTTTTGTAATTCCTGCAGCAGGGAGCAGGTGCTGTGAGCCCCCCTTCTGACATGAAAGATGAGGGGCCCTCCCTGCACCGCAGGGGTTGCGGGGGCCTAAAGGAGGCCAGGCATTCATTACTTTAACAACTGCAGACACTGCCTCCCCCACAGCCAGGTTAGTGGTAGGCCTCTTACTGCAGAGCTGCCAAGTTTCAGTGTTATTACAGGTGTCACTACCCTCATTCCCACTGTGCTTACCTGTGACATTGTATTATCACACTGTGTGACATTTGAGCGACACTTTATCATGAATAGAACAAAGCAGTTATAACCCGTGAAATAAAAAAATATATTAGAAAATCGTAGAGGGGAGCACAGAAAGTTAAGAGCTCATGCATAAAAAGCAAGGGCAGACGGAAGGTGTCAGTCACCCAAGACACAGGACTGCTTGCAATCTATGGTGTGAATCAAGAACAGACGGAAGGTGTCAGACACCCTAGAAACAGGACTGCTTGAAGTCAATGGTGAAAAGCAGAGGCAAAAGGAAGGTGTCAGTCACCCGGGACACAAGGCTGCTTGATGTCTATGGAATAAAACATGGACAGACAGAAGGGGTCAGTCACCCAAGACAGAGGACTGCTTAAAGTTTATGGTGTGAAGCAGGGAGAGATGGAAGGTGTCAGACACCCAAGACACAGGTCTCCTTGCAATCTATGGAGGAAAGAAAGGACAGACGGAAGGTGTCAGTCACCCAAGACACCAGTCTGTTTGCTGTCAATGGTGGAAAGCAGGGTGAGATGGCAGGTGTCAGTCACCCAAGACATGGGACTGCTTGAAGTCTATGGTGTGAAGCAGGGACAGGTGGAAGGTCTCCGTCACCCAAGACACGGGACTGATTGAAGTATATGGCGTGAAGCAGGGCGAGACTGACGGGGTCAGTCACCTACGACCCGGCACTGCTTGAAGTCTATGGCGTGAAGCAGGGACAGACAGAGGGTCTTAGTCACCCAAGGCACAGGACTGCTTGCAGTCTATGGCGTGAAGCAGGGACAGACAGAAGGTGTCAGTCACCGAAGACGCTGGACTCCTTGAAGTCTATGGCATGAAGTAGGGACAGACGGAAAATGTCAGTCACCCTAGACACAGGATTGCTTGCAGTCTTTGATGGAAAGCAGGGAGAGACGGAAGGTGTCAGTCACTCAAGATACAGGACTACTTGCAATGAACTGCATGAAGCAGGGGCAGACGACAGGTGTCAGTCACCCTAGACACAGGACTACTTACAGACTATGGCGTGAAGCAGGGACTGACGGAAGGTGTCAGTCACCCAAGACACAGGACTGCTTGCAATCTACAGCATGAAGCAGGGACAGACGGAAGGTGTCAATCACCAAAGATACGTGACTGCTTGCAGTCTGCGCATGAAGCAGGGACAGACAGAAGGTGTCAGTCACCCAAGAAACTGGGCTACTTGTAGTTTACAGCATGAAGCAGGGACAGACGGAAGGTGTCAGACACCCAAGACACTGGACTGCTTGCCGGCTATGGTGTGAAGCAGAGACATAAGGATGGTGGCAGACACCCAAGACACAGGACTGCTTGAACTCTATGGTGTGAAGCAGGGAGAAACGGAAGGTGTCAGTCACCCAAGGAACAGGACTGCTTGATATCTATGGCATGAAACAAGGACAGACGGAAGGTGTCAATCACCCAAGACACAAGACTGCTTGCAGTCTATGGTGTGAAGCAGGGAAAGACAGAAGGTGTCAGTCACCTAAGACTCAGAACTGCTTGCAATCTACAGCATGAAGCAGGGACAGACGGAAGGTGTCAGTCACCCAAGACACAGGACTGCTTGCAATTTACGGCATGAAGCAGAGTCAGACGGAAGGTGTCAGTCACCCAAGACACAGGACTGCTTGATGTCTATGGAATAAAACAAGGACAGACAGAAGGGGTCAGTCACCCAAGACAGAGGACTGCTTAAAGTTTATGGTGTGAAGCAGGGAGAGACGGAAGGTGTCAGACACCCAAGACACAGGTCTGCTTGCAATCTATGGAGGAAAGAAAGGACAGACGGAAGGTGTCAGTCACCCAAGACACCAGTCTGTTTGCAGTCAATGGTGGAAAGCAGGGTGAGATGGCAGGTGTCAGTCACCCAAGACATGGGACTGCTTGAAGTCTATGGTGTGAAGCAGGGACAGGTGGAAGGTCTCCGTCACCCAAGACACGGGACTGATTGAAGTATATGGCGTGAAGCAGGGTGAGACTGACGGGGTCAGTCACCTACGACCCGGCACTGCATGAAGTCTATGGCGTGAAGCAGGGACAGACAGAGGATCTTAGTCACCCAAGGCACAGGACTGCTTGCAGTCTATGGCGTGAAGCAGGAACAGACAGAAGGTGTCAGTCACTGAAGACGCTGGACTCCTTGAAGTCTATGGCGTGAAGTAGGGACAGATGGAAAATGTCAGTCACCCTAGACACAGGATTGCTTGCAGTCTTTGATGGAATGCAGGGAGAGACGAAAGGTGTCAGTCACTCAAGATACAGGACTACTTGCAATGAACTGCATGAAGCAGGGGCAGACGACAGGTGTCAGTCACCCTAGACACAGGACTACTTACAGACTATGGCGTGAAGCAGGGACTGACGGAAGGTGTCAGTCACCCAAGACACAGGACTGCTTGCAATCTACAGCATGAAGCAGGGACAGACGGACGGTGTCAATCACCAAAGATACGTGACTGCTTGCAGTCTGCGCATGAAGCAGGGACAGACAGAAGGTGTCAGTCACCCAAGAAACTGGGCTACTTGTAGTTTACAGCATGAAGCAGGGACAGACGGAAGGTGTCAGACACCCAAGACACTGGACTGCTTGCCGGCTATGGTGTGAAGCAGAGACATAAGGATGGTGGCAGACACCCAAGACACAGGACTGCTTGAACTCTATGGTGTGAAGCAGGGAGAAACGGAAGGTGTCAGTCACCCAAGGAACAGGACTGCTTGATATCTATGGCATGAAACAAGGACAGACGGAAGGTGTCAATCACCCAAGACACAAGACTGCTTGCAGTCTATGGTGTGAAGCAGGGAAAGACAGAAGGTGTCAGTCACCTAAGACTCAGAACTGCTTGCAATCTACAGCATGAAGCAGGGACAGACGGAAGGTGTCAGTCACCCAAGACACAGGACTGCTTGCAATTTACGGCATGAAGCAGAGTCAGACGGAAGGTGTCAGTCACCCAAGACACAGGACTGCTTTCAATCTATGGCATGAAGCTGGGACAGATGGAAGGGGTCAGACACCCAAGACACAGGACTGCTTGCATTTATGGTGAGAAGCAGGGACAGACGGAAGGTGTCAGTCACCCAAGACATAAGTCTGCTTGCATTCATGTTGTGAAGCAGGTCGAGACGAAAGATGTCTTCCCCCAAGACATGGGACTGCTTGTCAGCTACGGTATGAAGCAGAGACAGAGAAAAGGGGTCAGTCACCAAAGACATTGGACTGCTTCCAGTCTATTGCATTGAGCAGGTTCAGACGGAGCGTGTCAGAAACCCAAGGCATAGGACTGCTTGCAATCTACAGCATGAAGCAGGGAAAGAAGGTGTCAGTCACCCAAGACAGTGGGTTGTTTGCAGTCTACAGCATGAAGCAGGGACAGACGGTAGTTGGCAGACTCCCAAGACACAGGACGGCTTGCCAGTTATGAAATGAAGCAGGGACAGACGGAAGATGTCAGTCACCCAAGACACAGGACTGCTTGAATTATATGGCGTGAAACAGGGGCAGACGGGGGGTGTCAGTCACCGTGGACAGATGGTTGCTTTATGTCTATGGCATGAAACAAGGGCAGACGGAAGGTGTCAGTCACCCAAGACATGGGTCTGCTCGAAGACTATGGCATGAAGCAGATAGCGACGGAAGGAGTCAGTCACCCAAGACACAGAACTGCTTGCAATCTATGGTGTGAAGCAAGAACAGACGGAAGGTGTCAGACACCCAAGACACAAGACTGCTTGAAGTCTATGGCATGAAACAAGGACAGACGGAAAGGTTCAGTCACCCAAGACAGAGGACTGCTTAAAGTTTATGGTGTGAAGCAGGGAGAGACAGAGGTGTCAGTCACCCAAGACACAGAACTGCTTGCAATCTACGGCATAAGCGGGGACAGACGGAAGGTGTCATTCACCCAAGACATGAGTCTGCTTGCATTTTGCGGCATGAAGCAGGGACAGACGGAAGGTGTCAGTCACCCAAGGCACGAGTATGCTTGCTGTCTATGGTGGAAAGCAGGGAGAGATGGCAGGTGTCAGTCACCCAAAACATGGGACTGCTTGAAGTCTATGGTGGAAAGCAGGGAGAGATGGCAGGTGTCAGTCACCCAAGACATGGGACTGCTTGAAGTCGATGGTGTGAAGCAGGGACAGATGGAAGGTGTCAGTCACCCAAGACTCAAGTCTGCTTGCAGTCCACAGCATGAAGTAGGGACATACAACGGTGTCGGTTCACCGAAGACATGGGTCTGTTTGCAGTCTGCGTCATGAAGCAGGGGGAGATGGAAGGTGTCAGACACCCAAGGCACAGGACTTCTTGCCAGCTATGGTGTGAAGCAGGGAGAGATGGAAGGTGTCAATCACCCAAGACACGTGACTGCTTGCAGTCTACGCATGAAGCAGGGACAGACGGAAGGTGTCAGTCACCAAAGACACTGGGCTACTTGCATTCTACAGCATGAAGCAGGGACAGACGGAAGGTGTAAGACACCCAAGTCACAGGACTGCTTGAAGTCTATGGTGTGAAACAGGGAGAAACGGAAGGTGCCAGTCACGCAAGGAACAGGACTGCTTGATATCTATGGCATGAAGCAGGGACAGACGGAAGGTGTCAGTCACCCAAGACACGGGACTGCGTGCATTTTATGGCAGAAAGCGGGGAGACAGGAAGGGTGTCAGTCACCCAAGACACAAGACTGCTTGCAATCTATGGCATGAGGCAGGGACAGATGGAAGGTGTCAGTCACGCAAGACACAGGACTGCTTGAAGTCTATAGTGTGAAGCAGAGGGAAATGGAAAGTATCGGTCACCCACGGAACAGGACTGCTTGATATCTATGGCATGAAACAAGGACAAACGGAAGGTGTCAGTCACCCGAGACATGCGACTGCTTGCAGTCTATGGTGTGAAGAAGGAACAGACGGAAGGTGTCAGTCACCTAAGACACAGAACTCCTTGCAATCTACAGCATGAACCAGGGACAGACGGAAGGTGTCAGACACACAAGACACAGGACTGCTTGCCAGCTATGGTGTGAAGCAGAGACAGACGGAAGGTGTCAGTCACCCAAGACATGGGTCTGCTTGCAGTCTATGTTGTGAAGCAGGTCGAGCGGAAAGGTGTCTGCACCCAAGACATGGGACTGCTTGTCACCTACGGTATGAAGCAGAGACAGACAAAAGGGGTCAGTCACCAAAGACAATGGACTGCCTCCAGTCTATTGCACTAAGCAGGTTCAGACTGGGAGTGTCAGAAACCCAAGGCATAGGACTGCTTGCAATCTTCAGCATGAAGCAGGAACAGAAGGTGTCAGTCACCAAAGACACTGGGCTGGTTGCAGTTTACAGCATGAAGCAGGGACAGACAGAAGGTGTCAGACACACAAGACAGAGGACTGCTTGCCAGTTATGGAGTGAAACAAGGACAGACGGAGGGAGTCAGACATCCAAGACACAGGACTGCTTGCAATCTATAGTGTGCAGCAGGGACAGACTGAAGATGTCAGTCACCCAAGACACAGGACTGCTTGATGTCTATGGTGTGAAACAGGGGCAGACTGAATGTGTCAGTCACCGAGGACAGAGGGCTGCTTTATGTCTATGGCATGAAACAAGGACAGAAGGAAGCTGTCAGTCACCCAAGAAACAGGACTGATTGCAATCTATGGCATGAAGCAGGGGCAGACGGGAGGTGGCATTCACCCAAGACACAAGTTTGCTTGCAGTCTACGGCATGAAGTAGGGACAGGCGGAAGGTGTTGGTTCACCGAAGACACGGGTCTGCTTGCAGTCTGCGTCATGAAGCAGGGACAGATGGAAGGTGTCAGACACCCAAGACACAGGACTGCTTGCCAGCTATGCTGTGAAGCAGAGACATAAGGAAGGTGACAGTCACCCGAGACACAAGACTGCTTGATATATATGGCATGAAGCTGGGACAGACGGAAGGTGTCAGTCTCCCAAGACACAAGTCCGCTTGCAGTCTACGGCATGAAGTAGGGACAGGCGGAAGGTGTTGGTTCACCGAAGACACGGGTCTGCTTGCAGTCTGCGTCATGAAGCAGGGACAGATGGAAGGTGTCAGACACCCAAGACACAGGACTGCTTGCAGTCTATGATGGAAATCAGGGAGAGACGGAATGTGTCAGTCACCCAAGACATGCAACTGCTTGAAGTCTATGGCATGAAACAAGAACTGACGGAAGATGTCAGTCACCCACAACAAAGGACTGCTTGTAAGCTATGGTGGAAAGCAGGCACAGACAGAAGGTGTCAGTCACCCAAGACACAGGACTGCGTGCAGGATATGGTGGAAAGCAGGGCAAGA
This sequence comes from Pleurodeles waltl, assembly GCF_031143425.1. NCBI lineage: Eukaryota > Metazoa > Chordata > Amphibia > Caudata > Salamandridae > Pleurodeles > Pleurodeles waltl. Next base: position 994,840,886 of record NC_090450.1, on the reverse strand, counting down.
TGAAAGGTGTCAGTCACTCAAGACAAGGGACTACTTGCATTCTATGGCATAATGCAGGGAGACAGGCAAGGTGTTAGTCACACAAGACTGCTTACAATCTACAGCATGAAACAGGGGGAGACAGAAGGTGTAAGTCACCCAAGACACAGGACTGCTTGCAATCTATGGTGTGAAGCAACAACAGACAGAAGGTGTCAGACACCCAAGGCCCAGGACCGCTTGACGTCTATGGTGTTAAGCAGAGGCAGAAGGAAGGTGTCAGTCACCCAGGACACAGGGTTGCTTGATGTCTATGGCATGAAACAAGGACAGACGGAAGGGGTCAGTCAGTCAAGACAGAGGACTGCTTATGGTTTATGGTGTGAAGAAGGGAGAGACGGAAGGTGTCAGTCGACCAAGACACAGGACTGCTTGCAATCCACTGCATGAAGCAGGGACAGACAAAAGGTGTCAGTCACCCAAGACACGGGTCTGCTTGCAGTCTACAGCATGAAGCAGGGACAGACGGAAGGTGTCAGATACCCAAGACACCGGACTGCTTGCCAGCTGTGCTGTGAAGCAGAGACATAAGGAAGGTGACAGACCCCAGAGATGCAAGACTGCTTGATATATATGGCATGAAGCAGGGACAGACGGAAGGTGTCAGTCTCCCAAGACACAAGTCTGCTTGCAGTCTACGGCATGAAGTAGGGACAGGCGGAAGGTGTTGGTTCACCGAAGACACGGGTCTGCTTGCAGTCTGCGTCTTGAAACAGGGACAGATGGAAAGTGTCAGACACCCAAGACACAGGACTGCTTGCCATTTATGGTGAGAAGCAGGGACAGAAGGAAGGTGTCAGTCACCCAAGACATAAGTCTGCTTGCAGTCTATGTTGTGAAGCAGGTCGAGACGAAAAGTGTCTGCCCCCAAGACATGGGACTGCTTGACAGCTACGGTATGAAGCAGAGACAGACAAAAGGGGTCAGTCACCAAAGACATTGGACTGCCTCCAGTCTATTGCATTGAGCAGGTTCAGATGGAGGGTGTCAGAAACCCAAGGCATAGGACTTCTTGCAATCTACAGCATGAAGCAGGGAAAGAAGGTGTCAGACACCCAAGACACTGGGCTGTTTGCAGTCTACAGCATGAAGCAGGGACAGATGGAAGGGGTCAGACACCCAAGACAGAGGACTGCTTGCCAGTTATGGAGTGAAACAAGGACAGACGGAAGGAGTCAGACATCGAAGACACAGGACTGCATGCAATCTATAGTGTGCATCAGGGACAGACTGAAGATGTCAGTCACCCAAGACACAGGACTGCTTGAAGTTTATGGTGTGAAACAGGGGCAGACAGAATGTGTCAGTCACCGAGGACAGAGGGCTGCTTTATGTCTATGGCATGAAACAAAGACAAAAGGAAGCTGTCAGTCACCCAAGACACAGGACTGATTGCAATCTATGGCATGAAGCAGGGACAGACGGAAGGTGTCAGATACCCAAGACCCCGGACTGCTTGCCAGCTATGCTGTGAAGCAGAGACATAAGGAAGGTGACAGTCACCCGAGACACAAGACTGCTTGATATATATGGCATGAAGCTGGGACAGACGGAAGGTGTCAATCTCCCAAGACACAAGTCCGCTTGCAGTCTACGGCATGAAGTAGGGACAGGCGGAAGGTGTTCGTTCACCGAAGACACAAGTCTGCTTGCAATATGCATCATGAAGCAGGGACAGATGGAAGGTGACAGACACCCGAGACACAAGACTGCTTGATATATATGTCATGAAGCAGGGACAGACGGAAGGTGTCAGTCTCCCAAGGCACAAGTGTGCTTGCACTCTACAGCATGAAGTAGGGACATACGGAAGGTGTCAGTTCACCGAAGACATGGGCCTGTTTGCAGTCTGCATCATGAAGCAGGGACAGATGGAAGGTGTCAGACACCCAAGACACAAGACTGCTTGCCATTTATGGTGAGAAGCAGGGACAGACGGAAGGTGTCAGTCACCCAAGACATGGGTCTGCTTGCAGTCTATGTTGTGAAGCAGGTCGAGACGAAAAGTGTCTGCCCCCAAGACATGGGACTGCTTGACAGCTACGGTATGAAGCAGAGACAGACAAAAGGGGTCAGTCACCAAAGACATTGGACTGCCTTCAGTCTATTGCATTGAGCAGGTTCAGACGGAGGGTGTCAGAAACCCAAGGCATAGGACTGCTTGCCATTTATGGTGAGAAGCAGGGACAGACGGAAGGTTTCAGTCACCCAAGACATGGGTCTGCTTGCAGTCTATGTTGTGAAGCAGGTCGAGCGGAAAGGTGTCTGCACCCAAGACATGGGACTGCTTGACAGCTACGGTATGAAGCAGAGACAGACAAAAGGGGTCAGTCACCAAAGACATTGGACTGCCTCCAGTCTATTGCACTAAGCAGGTTCAGACGGAGGGTGTCAGAAACCCAAGGCATAGGACTGCTTGCAATCTACAGCATGAAGCAGGGAAAGAAGGTGTCAGACACCCAAGACACTGGGCTGTTTGCAGTCTACAGCATGAAGCAGGGACAGACAGAAGGTGTCAGACACCCAAGACACAGGACTGCTTGCCAGTTATGAAGTGAAGCAGGGACAGACAGAAGGAGTCAGACACGCAAGACACAGGACTGCTTGCAATCTAGGGTGTGCAGCAGGGACAGACAGAAGATGTCAGTCACCCAAGACACACGACTACTTGAAGTCTATGGTATGAAACAGGGGCAGACAGAAGGTGTCAATCACCAAGGACAGAGGGCTGCTTTATGTCTATGGCATGAAACAAGGACAGACAGAAGGTGTCAGTCACCCAAGACATGGGTCTGCTTGCAGTCTACAGTGTGAAGCAGGGACCTACGGAAGGTGTCAGTCACCCAAGACACAGGACTTCTTGAAGTCTATTGAGTGAAGCAGGGCGAGACGAAAGGTGTCAGTCACCCATTACACGGCAGTGCTTAAAGTCTATGGCGTGAAGAAGGGACAGACAGAAGGTCTCAGTCACTCAAGACACAGGACTGCTTGCAGTCTATGGCGTGAAGCAGGAATGGACAGAAGGTGTCAGACACCCAAGGCACAGGACTTCTTGCAATCTACGGCATGAATCAGAGACAGACGAATGGTGTCAGTCACCCAAGACACTGGGCTGCTTGCAGTGTACAGTATGAAGCAGGGACAGACAGAAAGTGTCAGACACCCAAGACTCAGGACTGCTTGCCAGTTATGGTGTGAAGTAGGGACAGACAAAAGGTGTCAGACACCCAAGACACTGGACTGCTTGCCAGCTATGGTGAGAAGCAGGGACAGACCGAAGGTGTCAGTCACCCAAGACATTGGACAGCCGCCAGTTCATTGCATTAAGCAGGTTCAGACGGAAGATGTCAGTCACCCAAGACACAGGACTGCTTGAAGTTTATGGTGTGAAACAAGGACAGACAGAAGGTGTCAGTCACAGAGGACAAAGGGCTGCTTTATGTCTATGGCATGAAACAAGGACAGACAGAAGGTGTCAGTCACCCAAGACACAGGACTGCTTGCAATCAATGGTGTGAAGCAATAACAGACGGAAGGTGTCAGACACCCAAGACACAGAACTGCTTGAAGTTCAAGGTGTGAAGCAGGAGCAAAAGGAATGTGTCAGTCACCCAGGACACAAGGCTGCTTGATGTCTATGGTATGAAACAAGGACAGACGGAAGGGGTCAGTCACGCAAGACAGAGGACTGCTTAAAGTGTATGGTGTGAAGCAGGGAGAGACAGAAGGTGTCAGTCACCCAAGACATGGGTCTGCTTGCAGTCTACGACATGAAGCAGGGAGAGACGGAAGGTGTCAGACACCCAAGACACAAGACTACTTGCAGTCTATGGCATGAAGCAGGGTCAAATGGAAGGTGTCAGTCAAACAAGATACAGGACTGCTTGCAGTCTACGGCATGAAGTAGGGACAGGCGAAGGTGTTGGTTCACCAAAGACACAGGTCTGCTTGCAGTCTGCGTCTTGAAACAGGGACATATGGAAGGTGTCAGACACCAAAGACACAGGACCACTTGACGTCTATGGTGTTAAGCAGAGGCAGAAGGAAGGTGTCAGTCACCCAGGACACAGGGTTGCTTGATGTCTATGGCATGAAACAAGGACAGACGGAAGGGGTCAGTCAGTCAAGACAGAGGACTGCTTACGGTTTATGGTGTGAAGAAGGGAGAGACGGAAGGTGTCAGTCTCCCAAGACACAGGACTGCTTGCAATCCACTGCATGAAGCAGGGACAGACAAAAGGTGTCAGTCACCCAAGACACGGGTCTGCTTGCAGTCTATGGTGTGAAGCAGGAATAGATGGAAGGTGTCAATCACCCAAGACACGTGACTGCTTGCAGTCTACAGCATGAAGCAGGGACAGACGGAAGGTGTCAGATACCCAAGACACCGGACTGCTTGCCAGCTGTGCTGTGAAGCAGAGACATAAGGAAGGTGACAGACCCCCGAGACGCAAGACTGCTTGATATATATGGCATGAAGCAGGGACAGACGGAAGGTGTCAGTCTCCCAAGACACAAGTCTGCTTGCAGTCTACGGCATGAAGTAGGGACAGTCGGAAGGTGTTGGTTCACCGAAGACACAGGTCTGCTTGCACTCTGCGTCTTGAAACAGGGACATATGGAAGGTGTCAGACACCCAAGACACAGGACTGCTTGCCATTTATGGTGAGAAGCAGGGACAGAAGGAAGGTGTCAGTCACCCAAGACATAAGTCTGCTTGCAGTCTATGTTGTGAAGCAGGTCGAGACGAAAAGTGTCTGCCCCCAAGACATGGGACTGCTTGACAGCTACGGTATGAAGCAGAGACAGACAAAAGGGGTCAGTCACCAAAGACATTGGACTGCCTCCAGTCTATTGCATTGAGCAGGTTCAGATGGAGGGTGTCAGAAACCCAAGGCATAGGACTTCTTGCAATCTACAGCATGAAGCAGGGAAAGAAGGTGTCAGACACCCAAGACACTGGGCTGTTTGCAGTCTACAGCATGAAGCAGGGACAGATGGAAGGGGTCAGACACCCAAGACAGAGGACTGCTTGCCAGTTATGGAGTGAAACAAGGACAGACGGAAGGAGTCAGACATCCAAGACACAGGACTGCTTGCAATCTATAGTGTGCATCAAGGACAGACTGAAGATGTCAGTCACCCAAGACACAGGACTGCTTGAAGTTTATGGTGTGAAACAGGGGCAGACAGAATGTGTCAGTCACCGAGGACAGAGGGCTGCTTTATGTCTATGGCATGAAACAAAGACAGAAGGAAGCTGTCAGTCACCCAAGACACAGGACTGATTGCAATCTATGGCATGAAGCAGTGACAGACGGAAGGTGTCAGATACCCAAGACCCCGGACTGCTTGCCAGCTATGCTGTGAAGCAGAGACATAAGGAAGGTGACAGTCACCCGAGACACAAGACTGCTTGATATATATGGCATGAAGCTGGGACAGACGGAAGGTGTCAGTCTCCCAAGACACAAGTCCGCTTGCAGTCTACGGCATGAAGTAGGGACAGGCGGAAGGTGTTCGTTCACCGAAGACACAAGTCTGCTTGCAGTATGCATCATGAAGCAGGGACAGATGGAAGGTGACAGACACCCGAGACACAAGACTGCTTGATATATATGGCATGAAGCAGGGACAGACGGAAGGTGTCAGTCTCCCAAGACACAAGTCTGCTTGCACTCTACAGCATGAAGTAGGGACATACGGAAGGTGTCAGTTCACCGAAGACATGGGCCTGTTTGCAGTCTGCATCATGAAGCAGGGACAGATGGAAGGTGTCAGACACCCAAGACACAAGACTGCTTGCCATTTATGGTGAGAAGCAGGGACAGACGGAAGGTGTCAGTCACCCAAGACATGGGTCTGCTTGCAGTCTATGTTGTGAAGCAGGTCGAGCGGAAAGGTGTCTGCACCCAAGACATGGGACTGCTTGACAGCTACGGTATGAAGCAGAGACAGACAAAAGGGGTCAGTCACCAAAGACATTGGACTGCCTCCAGTCTATTGCACTAAGCAGGTTCAGACGGAGGGTGTCAGAAACCCAAGGCATAGGACTACTTGCAATCTACAGCATGAAGCAGGGAAAGAAGGTGTCAGACACCCAAGACACTGGGCTGTTTGCAGTCTACAGCATGAAGCAGGGACAGACAGAAGGTGTCAGACACCCAAGACACAGGACTGCTTGCCAGTTATGAAGTGAAGCAGGGACAGACAGAAGGAGTCAGACACGCAAGACACAGGACTGCTTGCAATCTAGGGTGTGCAGCAGGGACAGACAGAAGATGTCAGTCACCCAAGACACACGACTACTTGAAGTCTATGGTATGAAACAGGGGCAGACAGAAGGTGTCAATCACCAAGGACAGAGGGCTGCTTTATGTCTATGGCATGAAACAAGGACAGACAGAAGGTGTCAGTCACCCAAGACATGGGTCTGCTTGCAGTCTACAGTGTGAAGCAGGGACCTACAGAAGGTGTCAGTCACCCAAGACACGGGACTTCTTGAAGTCTATTAAGTGAAGCAGGGCGAGACGAAAGGTGTCAGTCACCCATTACACGGCAGTGCTTAAACTCTATGGCGTGAAGAAGGGACAGACAGAAGGTCTCAGTCACTCAAGACACAGGACTGCTTGCAGTCTACCGTGAAGCAGGAATGGACAGAAGGTGTCAGACACCCAAGGCACAGGACTTCTTGCAATCTACGGCATGAATCAGAGACAGACGAATGGTGTCAGTCACCCAAGACACTGGGCTGCTTGCAGTGTACAGTATGAAGCAGGGACAGACAGAAAGTGTCAGACACCCAAGACTCAGGACTGCTTGCCAGTTATGGTGTGAAGTAGGGACAGACCGAAGGTGTCAGTCACCCAAGACATTGGACTGCCGCCAGTTCATTGCATTAAGCAGGTTCAGACGGAAGATGTCAGTCACCCAAGACACAGGACTGCTTGAAGTTTATGGCGTGAAACAAGGACAGACAGAAGGTTTCAGTCACAGAGGACAGAGGGCTGCTTTATGTCTATGGCATGAAACAAGGACAGACAGAAGGTGTCAGTCACCCAAGACACAGGACTGCTTGCAATCAATGGTGTGAAGCAATAACAGACGGAAGGTGTCAGACACCCAAGACACAGGACTGCTTGAAGTTCAAGGTGTGAAGCAGGAGCAAAAGGAATGTGTCAGTCACCCAGGACACAAGGCTGCTTGATGTCTATGGTATGAAACAAGGACAGACGGAAGGGGTCAGTCACGCAAGACAGAGGACTGCTTAAAGTGTATGGTGTGAAGCAGGGAGAGACAGACAGAAGGTGTCAGTCACCCAAGACACAGGACTGCTTGCAATCAATGGTGTGAAGCAATAACAGACGGAAGGTGTCAGACACCCAAGACACAGGACTGCTTGAAGTTCAAGGTGTGAAGCAGGAGCAAAAGGAATGTGTCAGTCACCCAGGACACAAGGCTGCTTGATGTCTATGGTATGAAACAAGGACAGACGGAAGGTGTCAGTCAACCAAGACACAGGACTGCTTGCAATCTACTGCATGAAGCAGGGACAGAGGAAAGGTGTCAGTCACCCAAGACACAGGACTGCTTGCAAGCTATGGCATGAAGCTGGGACAGACGCAAGGTGTCAGTCACCCAAGACACAAGTATGCTTGCTGTCAATGGTGAAAAGCAGGGTGAGATGGCAGGTGTCAGTCACCCAAGAAACGGGACTGCTTGCAGTCTATGGTGTGAAGAAGGGACAGACAGAAGGTGTCAGTCACCTAAGATACAGGACTGAGATTACAATCTATGGCATGAAGCAGAGACAGACAGAAGGTGGCAGTCACCCAAGACACAAGTCTACTTGCAGTCTACGGCATGAAGTTGGGACAGTCGGAAGGTGTCGGTTCACCGAAGACACGGGTCTGCTTGCAGTCTGCGTCATGAAACAGGGACAGATGGAAGGTGTCAGACACCCAAGACACAGGACAACTTGCCAGCTATGGTGTGAAGCAGGGACAGACAGAAGGTGTCAGTCACCCAAGACATGGGTCTGCTTGCAGTCTATGTTGTGAAGCAGGTCGAGCGGAAAGGTGTCTGCACCCAAGACATGGGACTGCTTGTCAGCTACGGTATGAAGCAGAGACAGACAAAAGGGGTCAGTCACCAAAGACAATGGACTGCCTCCAGTCTATTGCACTAAGCAGGTTCAGACTGGGAGTGTCAGAAACCCAAGGCATAGGACTGCTTGCAATCTACAGCATGAAGCAGGGACAGAAGGTGTCAGTCACCCAAGACACTGGGCTGTTTGCAGTTTACAGCATGAAGCAGGGACAGACAGAAGGTGTCAGACACCCAAGACAGAGGACTGCTTGCCAGTTATGGAGTGAAACAAGGACAGACGGAAGGAGTCAGACATCCAAGACACAGGACTGATTGCAATCTATAGTGTGCAGCAGGGACAGACTGAAGATGTCAGTCACCCAAGACACAGGACTGCTTGAAGTTTATGGTGTGAAACAGGGGCAGACAGAATGTGTCAGTCACCGAGGACAGAGGGCTGCTTTATGTCTATGGCATGAAACAAAGACAGAAGGAAGCTGTCAGTCACCCAAGACACAGGACTGATTGCAATCTATGGCATGAAGCAGGGACCGACGGAAGGTGTCAGATACCCAAGACCCCGGACTGCTTGCCAGCTATGCTGTGAAGCAGAGACATAAGGAAGGTGACAGTCACCCGAGACACAAGACTGCTTGATATATATGGCATGAAGCTGGGACAGACGGAAGGTGTCAGTCTCCCAAGACACAAGTCTGCTTGCAGTCTACGGCATGAAGTAGGGACAGGCGGAAGGTGTTCGTTCACCGAAGACACGAGTCTGCTTGCAGTATGCATCATGAAGCAGGGAAAGATGGAAGGTGACAGACACCCGAGACACAAGACTGCTTGATATATATGGCATGAAGCAGGGACAGACGGAACGTGTCAGTCTCCCAAGACACAAGTCTGCTTGCAGTCTACAGCATGAAGTAGGGACATACGGAAGGTGTCAGTTCACCGAAGACATGGGTCTGTTTGCAGTCTGCATCATGAAGCAGGGACAGATGTAAGGTGTCAGACACCCAAGACACAGGACTGCTTGCTATTTATGGTGAGAAGCAGGGACAGACGGAAGGTGCCAGTCACCCAAGACATGGGTCTGCTTGCAGTCTATTGTTTTGAAGCAGGTCGAGACGAAAAGTGTCTGCCCCCAAGACATGGGACTGCTTGAAAGCTACGGTATGAAGCAGAGACAGACAAAAGGGGTCAGTCACCAAAGACATTGGACTGCCTCCAGTCTATTGCATTGAGCAGGTTCAGACGGAGGGTGTCAGAAACCCAAGGCATAGGACTGCTTGCAATCTACAGCATGAAGCAGGGAAAGAAGGTGTCAGTCACCCAAGACACTGGGCTGTTTGCAGTCTACAGCATGAAGCAGGTCCAGATGGAAGGGGTAAGACACCCAAGACACAGGACTGCTTGCCAGTTATGAAGTGAAGCAGGGACAGACGGAAGGAGTCAGACACCCAAGACACAGGGCTGCTTGCAATCTATGGTGTGCAGCAGGGACAGACAGAAGATGTCAGTCACCCAAGACACAGGACTACTTGAAGTCTATGGTATGAAACAGGGGCAGACGGAAGGTGTCAGTCACCAAGGCCAGAGGGCTGCTTTATGTCTATGGCATGAAACAAGGACAGACGGAAGGTGTCAGTCACCCAAGACACAGGACTTCTTGAAGTCTATTGAGTGAAGCAGGGCGAGACGAAAGGTTTCAGTCACCCATTACACGGCAGTGCTTAAAGTCTATGGCGTGAAGAAGGGACAGACAGAAGGTCTCAGTCACTCAAGACACAGGACTGCTTCCAGTCTATGGCGTGAAGCAGGAATGGACAGAAGGTGTCAGACACCCAAGGCACAGGACTTCTTGCAATCTACGGCATGAATCAGAGACATACAAATGGTGTCAGTCACCCAAGACACTGGGCTGCTTGCAGTGTACAGTATGAAGCAGGGACAGACAGAAAGTGTCAGACACCCAAGACTCAGGACTGCTTGCCAGTTATGGTGTGAAGTAGGGACAGACAAAAGGTGTCAGACACCCAAGACACAGGACTGGTTGCCAGCCAAGGAATGAAGCAGGGACAAACGAAAGGTGACAGTCACCCACGTCACAGGACTGCTTGCAGTCTACGACATGAAGCAGGGAGAGACGGAAGGTGTCAGACACCCAAGACACAAGACTACTTGCAGTCTATGGCATGAAGCAGGGTCAAATGGAAGGTGTCAGTCAAACAAGACACAGGACTGCTTGCAATCTACAGCATGAAGCAGGGAGAGATGGAAGATGTCAGACAACCAAGACACTGGACTGCTTGACAGCTATGGTGAGAAGCAGGGACAGACCGAAGGTGTCAGTCACCCAAGACATTGGGCTGCCGCCAGTTCATTGCATTAAGCAGGTTCAGACGGAAGATGTCAGTCACCCAAGACACAGGACTGCTTGAAGTTTATGGCGTGAAACAAGGACAGACAGAAGGTTTCAGTCACAGAGGACAGAGGGCTGCTTTATGTCTATGGCATGAAACAAGGACAGACAGAAGGTGTCAGTCACCCAAGACACAGGACTGCTTGCAATCAATGGTGTGAAGCAATAACAGACGGAAGGTGTCAGACACCCAAGACACAGGACTGCTTGAAGTTCAAGGTGTGAAGCAGGAGCAAAAGGAATGTGTCAGTCACCCAGGACACAAGGCTGCTTGATGTCTATGGTATGAAACAAGGACAGACAGAAGGGGTCAGTCACGCAAGACAGAGGACTGCTTAAAGTGTATGGTGTGAAGGAGGGAGAGACAGAAGGTGTCAGTCAACCAAGACACAGGACTGCTTGCAATCTACTGCATGAAGCAGGGACAGAGGAAAGGTGTCAGTCACCCAAGACACAGGACTGCTTGCAAGCTACGGCATGAAGCTGGGACAGACGCAAGGTGTCAGTCACCCAAGACACAAGTATGCTTGCTGTCAATGGTGAAAAGCAGGGTGAGATGGCAGGGGTCAGTCACCCAAGACACGGGACTGCTTGCAGTCTATGGTGTGAAGAAGGGACAGACAGAAGGTGTCAGTCACCTAAGACACAGGACCGAGATTACAATCTATGGCATGAAGCAGAGACAGACGGAAGGTGGCAGTCACCCAAGACACAAGTCTGCTTGCAGTCTACGGCATGAAGTTGGGACAGTCGGAAGGTGTCGGTTCACCGAAGACACGGGTCTGCTTGCAGTCTGGGTCATGAAACAGGGACAGATGGAAGGTGTCAGACACCCAAGACACAGGACAACTTGCCAGCTATGGTGTGAAGCAGGGACAGACGGAAGGTGTCAGTCACCCAAGACATGGGTCTGCTTGCAGTCTATGTTGTGAAGCAGGGTGAGCGGAAAGGTGTCTGCACCCAAGACATGGGACTGCTTGTCAGCTACGGTATGAAGCAGAGACAGACAAAAGGTGTCAGTCACCAAAGACAATGGACTGCCTCCAGTCTATTGCACTAAGCAGGTTCAGACTGGGAGTGTCAGAAACCCAAGGCATAGGACTGCTTGCAATCTACAGCATGAAGCAGGGACAGAAGGTGTCAGTCACCCAAGACACTGGGATGTTTGCAGTTTACAGCATGAAGCAGGGACAGACAGAAGGTGTCAGACACCCAAGACAGAGGACTGCTTGCCAGTTATGGAGTGAAACAAGGACAGACGGAAGGAGTCAGACATCCAAGACACAGGACTGCTTGCAATCTATAGTGTGCAGCAGGGACAGACTGAAGATGTCAGTCACCCAAGACACAGGACTGCTTGAAGTTTATGGTGTGAAACAGGGGCAGACAGAATGTGTCAGTCACCGAGGACAGAGGGCTGCTTTATGTCTATGGCATGAAACAAAGACAGAAGGAAGCTGTCAGTCACCCAAGACACAGGACTGATTGCAATCTATGGCATGAAGTAGTGACAGACGGAAGGTGTCAGATACCCAAGACCCCGGACTGCTTGCCAGCTATGCTGTGAAGCAGAGACATAAGGAAGGAGAGAGTCACCCGAGACACAAGACTGCTTGATATATATGGCATGAAGCTGGGACAGACGGAAGGTGTCAGTCTCCCAAGACACAAGTCCGCTTGCAGTCTACGGCATGAAGTAGGGACAGGCGGAAGGTGTTCGTTCACCGAAGACACGAGTCTGCTTGCAGTATGCATCATGAAGCAGGGACAGATGGAAGGTGACAGACACCCGAGACACAAGACTGCTTCATATATATGGCATGAAGCAGGGACAGACGGAAGGTGTCAGTCTCCCAAGACACAAGTCTGCTTGCAGTCTACAGCATGAAGTAGGGACATACGGAAGGTGTCAGTTCACCGAAGACATGGGTCTGTTTGCAGTCTGCATCATGAAGCAGGGACAGATGGAAGGTGTCAGACACCCAAGACACAGGACTGCTTGCCATTTATGGTGAGAAGCAGGGACAGACGGAAGGTGTCAGTCACCCAAGACATGGGTCTGCTTGCAGTCTATGTTGTGAAGCAGGTCGAGACAAAAAGTGTCTGCCCCCAAGACATGGGACTGCTTGACAGCTACGGTATGAAGCAGAGACAGACAAAAGGGGTCAGTCACCAAAGACATTGGACTGCCTCCAGTCTATTTCATTGAGCAGGTTCAGACGGAGGGTGTCAGAAACCCAAGGCATAGGACTGCTTGCAATCTACAGCATGAAGCAGGGAAAGAAGGTGTCAGTCACCCAAGACACTGGGCTGTTTGCAGTCTACAGCATGAAGCAGGTCCCGATGGAAGGGGTCAGACACCCAAGACACAGGACTGCTTGCCAGTTATGGAGTGAAGCAGGGACAGACGGAAGGAGTCAGACACCCAAGACACAGGGCTGCTTGCAATCTATGGTGTGCAGCAGGGACAGACAGAAGATGTCAGTCACCCAAGACACAGGACTACTTGAAGTCTATGGTATGAAACAAGGACAGACGGAAGGTGTCAGTCACCAAGGACAGAGGGCTGCTTTATGTCTATGGCATGAAACAAGGACAGACGGAAGGTGTCAGTCACCCAAGACATGGGTCTGCTTACAGTCTACGGTGTGAAGCAGGGACAGACAGAAGGTCTCAGTCACCCAAGACACAGGACTGCTTGCAGTCTATGGCGTGAAGCAGGAACGGACAGAAAGTGTCAGACACCCAAGGCACAGGACTTCTTCCAATCTACGGCATGAAGCAGAGACAGACGAAAGGTGTCAGTCACCCAAGACACTGGGCTGCTTGCAGTGTACAGTATGAAGCAGGGACAAACAGAAAGTGTCAGACACCCAAGACTCAGGACTGCTTGCCAGTTATGGTGTGAAGTAGGGACAGACAAAAGGTGTCAGACACCCAAGACACAGGACTGGTTGCCAGCCAAGGAATGAAGCATGGACAAACGAAAGGTGACAGTCACCCACGTCACAGGACTGCTTGCAGTCTATGATGTGATGCAGGGAGAGACGGAAGGTGTCAGACACCCAAGACACAAGACTGCTTGCAATCTATGGCATGAAGCAGGGTCAGATGGAAGGTGTCAGTCAAACAAGACACAGGACTGCTTTTAATCTACAGCATGAAGCAGGGAGAGATGGAAGATGTCAGTCACCCAAGACACTGGACTGCTTGCCAGCTATGGTGAGAAGCAGGGACAGACGGAAGGTGTCAGTCACCCAAGACATGGGACTGCTGCCAGTTAATTGCATTAAGCAGGTTCAGACGGAAGATGTCAGTCACCCAAGACACAGGACTGCTTGAAGTCTATGGTGTGAAACAGGGGCATACAGAAGGTGTCAGTCACCAAGGACAGAGGGCTGATTTATGTCTATGGCATGAAACAAGGACAGACAGAAGGTGTCAGTCACCCAAGACACAGGACTGCTTGCAATCAATGGTGTGAAGCAAGAACAGACGGAATGTGTCAGACACCCAAGACATAGGACTGCTTGAAGTTCAAGGTGTGAAGCAGGGGCAAAAGGAATGTGTCAGTCACCCAGGACACAAGGCTGCTTGATGTCTATGGTATGAAACAAGGACAGACGGAAGGGGTCAGTCACGCAAGACAGAGGACTGCTTAAAGTGTATGGTGTGAAGCAGGGAGAGACAGAAGGTGTCAGTCACCCAAGACACAGGACTGCTTGCAGTGTACAGTATTAAGCAGGGACAGAAAGAAAGTGTGTTATGCTCAGGTTCGGCGCGTGCTTCCGCGTGCCGAACCCGTTCTGCCTCGGTCGCGTCTGGGGGCTCAAGCGAGGCAGAGTTACAGTTGAACCGAGGTGGAGCTGCCGAAGAGACGCGTTTTCTGCGCTCTTGATTATTGATTTATTGCTGAATAAAGGAAACGCTAAACGCTTACCACAGTGTCTCCAGAGTTGGTTACAACAACTCTTTGTGGCGACGAACTGGTTTACTACAACGCGTTTATCGTGAGGACATTAGGAATACAATCATTGCACTTTGTTCGTGGGAGGCGTCCTACACATCATTTTAATGAAGAAAACACGCGTAATCTGGGTATTTCCTTCCGGAGGTTTGTGAATCAGCAAGTTGTGTTGGGGGATATAGAACGTGTACTGATTTGTACTGGTTATGGCCTTTTTAGGTGCCATCTTGGAAGTACTTCTTGCATAAGTCTTTTCTGAGATATATCACCAAGAGAATTTTATTGTTTCGTTGTTCAAAGCACATTGACTGTGAACGTCACGCCTGGTTTTAAGTAATGCAGTCAGTCAATCCCCCACCACCGTTCTTGGAAACTCCTGGGGCTCCTCCTATTCCATGGAGACAGTGGTTTGATGGCTTTGAAACCTACCTGGGTGCCATAGGAGCCTCTCGTTTTCGCCCTGAAAGAAAGAAATGTTTGCTTTTACATTCATTGGGGTATGAAGGGAGAGAGATTTTCAAACACTTACCTGAGCTACTGCAATTTGATGAAGAAGAACTAAATGAATATTTGATGACTACAAAAAAATTGTCCACAAGATTTGACATTTTACCTAGTCTAGTAGTTTTGCGGCACAAATTCTTCAAGCGTCAGCAATTTCAAAGCGAGGATGTTGATGCATATGTCAGTGCTCTAAGACAACTGGCTTCCAAGTGTGAATTTCGGGATTTTCAAGACCAACTCATAAGGGACCAGTTCATTGTTCATTGTTCAAATAAACATATTCAGCAGAAATTACTCACCATGGGAAATCCTACGTTGGATGAAGCTATCAAAGTAGCCAAGAGTGTGGAGCTTGCCCAGATCTCTTTGATGGAACTTTCTTCTAGCTCTACGGTGAAGAGTTCGGATCCTCTTCATGTCAGTGTTGTTACTAAAAGGGGTGCAGCGAAGAATACTGATGTGAAGAAGAGTGACAATCCTTTTTTTAGATCTACGAACATTTGTTTTAGATGTGGAAATATGCCTCATATCAGAGATGGCAAGTCTTGTCCTGCAAAGAACATTATGTGTAGAAAATGTGGTAAAGTTGGTCACTTTTCTAGAATCTGTCAATCTACTGGTAATAAGCAAGCTAATGTCACGTGCATAGTGGAGGACGAGGAAGAAAATAGAGAAGAATCTTTTGTAAAAGCCTTCCAAGACATGATTGTTGTGGTCACAGATAAAGTATTAGGGGTCAAGGAACATAACCAATGCATAGATCCCATGGTGGATATTTGGGTTGGGGATAAAATGCTTCGTTTATTGGTGGATTCAGGTGCACGCATTACTATGATTTAATCAGAGCTGTTCCATAATACTTGGGGTGACAGAAAGTTGTTCCCTCCCAATAGGTCTCCGGTCTCGTATGAAGGCAGGAAAATTGAGTTAGAAGGTTACATAGAAGACTGTTTAGTGTTCAAGGGTCGGAAGATTTTTGGTAAAATATATGTGGCATATAAGGGTTTGAATATTTTGGGGTGGTATCATCAGGGTTTGTTTGGCATGGTGCTGAGACCTGGAACTAAAGAGCAAGTTCTGGTGGTGGAGTGTGCAGATTCGAAGACACCGTTTGAGGATGAGTTTCCTGGTGTTTTTGCCCTGGGTTTGGGGAAGATTACAGGATTCAAGCATAGAATAAGGGTTAAGTATAGGACCATTTCTGTAAGACATAAAGTCAGGTCAGTACCATTTAGTTTCAGAGAAGATCTTAAATCTGAATTGGACAAGCTTCAACAGAATGGTGTAATTGAGCCAATTGAGTCCAGTTTGTGGCTTTCTCCTTTGGTTGTCGCCCGTAAACGTAATGGAGACCTGCGTTTATGTGTGGATCTCAGGAGTCTCAATAAGGAAATATGGATAGACTCGTATCCCTTACCCAAGATCAGTGACCTACTTGAAGGGCTCAGGGGCTCAGTATGGTTTTCAAAGATTGATCTGGCGTCTGCATATCACCAGGTTGAACTGGATGAGGATTTGCGCCATTACACTGCTTTCAATTCACCCTTTGGCACTTTCCAGTTTTGCAGGATGCCATTCGGGTTGGCTTCTGCGGCATCAGCGTTCCATCGCATCATGCACAAATTTTTGGGGGAAATCCAAGGTATTTCAATCTTTCAGGATGATGTGTTGATTCACACAAGGGGTTTAGAAGATCACAATGAGAAAATTAGATCAGTGTTTAAAATTTTTCAATCCTTTGGCGTCTGTGTAAAGAAGGAAAAATGTGAGTTTTATAAAAAAGAAATAGAATTTTTGGGCCATTGTGTGTCTGGGGAAGGTATTACACCTCGCCCTGGGTTAGTAAAGGCGATTGTAGATTCCCCTAACCCTAAAGATAAAGATGAGTTACGATCTTTTGTTGGCATGTGTGAATATTACTCAAAGTTCATTTCCAACTATGCTAGCAAAATGAAAGTTTTGTCCAATATGCTCAAGAGCAAAGTTCCATTTAAATGGGACAGTGAATGTCAAACTATTTTCGAAAGGGTCAAGCAAGAGTTGGTAGACGCCAGACCACTGAGTCCTTACGACCCCAGTCAACTGTGTACTATTACGGTGGATGCTAGTAGGTATGGGTTGGGGGCTGTGTTGTCGCAAGGTCTAGGAAAAGAGGAGAAAGTTATTAGTTATGCTTCTAGAGTCTTACGTGATCCTGAACTGAATTATTCAGTGATTGAAAAAGAGGTGCTAGCATGCTATTGGGCTAGCGAAAAATTTAGGAGTTATGTTTGGGGCAGAAAATATGTAATTCAAACAGATCATAAACCGTTGGTTTACATTTTAAATGGTGATAAAATTAACTATACGACTCCTCGTATTGCACGCCTCACCACAAAATTGTTGCAGTATGACTTTCAGGTCAAGTATATTCCGGGGAAGCACAATTTCACAGCAGATTTTCTATCTCGTCTACCTATAAGTGAAGAAAGTAATCTTGATTTGGAGGATGACGTGGAAGATTGTTTCATAGCTGCAATTGATGCTGATGAGTCCAAGGTGTGCACTGAGACTGTGTGGAGGGAGGCTGAAAGCAGTGATGAGGTGTTGTCCATTGTTAAGCAGCATATAATCAATGGTTGGCCTAAGGAAAGAAATGTGAATCCTGAAGTTCAGCCATATGTCAAGGTGGGTGATGAATTGTCAATTGAAAATGGGATCATTTTGACGAATGATAAATGTATTCCCCTGTGTGAGATTCGTACAAGGTTGGTGGATCATGCTCATGAGGCTCATCTTGGTGCCACTATGACTAAGAGACGTTTTAGAACACACTATTGGTGGCCTTCTATGGACAAGGATGTAGAAAGAGTGGTTGGTGGGTGTGTGGTGTGTAATGGTGCAGAAAAAGGGTTGAAGATTGCAAAACCTCCATTACAACCCATATCGTTACCGGACAAGGCTTGGGTCAAAGTTGGGTTCGATATGGTTGGACCTTTCAATTTTCTCCCCAGCCAGATGCGTTATGTTTTTGTTTTAATGGATTATTACAGTAAGTGGCCAGAAGTGCGTTTTTTTGCAAAGCCTACTGCGGGTAGTGCGATTCAGTTTCTCAAAGACATTTTTTGGAGGGAAGGTTTTTCCGGAAACCTTGATTTCGGACAATGGTGTACAGTTTGTGGGTTATGACATGGAAATGTTTCTGAGAGAATCTGGTGTGAAACATTTGAAAAGTTCTCTATACCATCCTCAAACGAATGGTTTAGTGGAGAGAATGAATAGGGTGGTTGTGGAGTGTATCAAATGGGCTAATGCAAGTAAACTGGATGTGGAAGAGGCCGTGAATTCGATGTTGTGGTTCTATCGCACCACTCCACATTCTGTGACTAAAATTTCTCCTTTTGAACTGCTTAAAGGAAGACGAAGCACCTCAAGACTGTTTCCAGCGTGGTTAGCCAGAGTGATCTCAGGTAAAATTCCTGATTCTGTAAACAAGGACGGGGTGTAGGGTGAAGTAAAAAAAAATCAAGAAAAGGTAAAAGCTAGGTATGACCTGAAGAATTCTACAAAAAAACTTTCATTCCAACCTGGAGATCTGGTGCACGTCAAGTTACAGACATTTGTGAGGAAAGGGGAAGCCTGCTATGGTGCTCCTGTGAGGGTAAAGAAAGTGTGTGGTAATGCCATCATGGTGGAGGGTGGTCAATGGTGGAATATGGGGAAAGTTGTTAAGGTTAAGGATGTTGGGCACTGTGGAGTGGAAGGAAGTGACTCCTCTGGGTCAGAGGGCATTCATCAGGAACGCAAGGTGTTAGACAATCATTTGTTAGAACCCGACACCTTGAGGAGGTCTGTCCGTGAGAAACGGGTTCCGATCAAACTCAGAGAACATCATAGTATTTAGCAAGAATGTTTTAAGTTTTTTTTTTATCTCATGGACACACTGATGTGATTGTTAAATGTTAATCCACAGGTTATTTAATGCTCTTAGGTTTTTGTTCAATGCTCTTATGTTTTTTTGATCTTATTTATGTAAGTTGTTTTTTGTTCCCCCCCCAAAAAAAAAAGGGAGATAATATGTTATGCTCAGGTTCGGCGCGCGCTTCCGCGTGCCGAACCCGTTCTGCCTCGGTCGCGTCTGGGGGCTCGAGCGAGGCAGAGTTACAGTTGAACCGAGGTGGAGCTGCCGAAGAGACGCGTTTTCTGCGCTCTTGATTATTGATTTATTGCTGAATAAAGGAAACGCTAAACGCTTACCACAGTGTCTCCAGAGTTGGTTACAACAAAGTGTCAGACAACCAAGACTCAGGACTGCTTGCCAGTTATGGTGTGAAGTAGGGACAGACAAAAGGTGTCAGACACCCAAGACACAGGACTGGTTGCCAGCCAAGGAATGAAGCATGGACCAACGAAAGGTGACAGTCACCCACGTCACAGGACTGCTTGCAGTCTATGACGTGAAGCAGGGAGAGACGGAAGGTGTCAGACACCCAAGACACAAGACTGCTTTCAATCTATGGCATGAAGCAGGGTCAGATGGAAGGTGTCAGTCAAACAAGACACAGGACTGCTTTTAATCTACAGCATGAAGCAGAGAGAGATGGAAGATGTCAGTCACCCAAGACACTGGACTGCTTGCCAGCTATGGTGAGAAGCAGGGACAGACGGAAGGTGTCAGTCACCCAAGACATGGGACTGCTGCCATTTAATTGCATTAAGCAGGTTCAGACGGAAGATGTCAGTCACCCAAGACACAGGACTGCTTGAAGTCTATGGTGTGAAACAGGGGCATACAGAAGGTGTTAGTCACCAAGGACAGAGGGCTGCTTTTTGTCTATTGTCTTTTTGTCTTGACTATTGAAGGGAGACAAGGGCAAGGCACATCCTGACATGCAAAGCCTCCACAACCACTCTTCATACCTTAAAGAGGGATGGAGGGAACGTAAGTAATGGGACGAGGAATTAGGAATCTGAATAATGAAGATTACCTGTCAGTAATTCAAACATTTATTCCTGCTCTGCCCCATTTAAGGGCATGTTGCTCCGAGGTCTAGTGACCAATCCCAGTTAGCAAGGGGGCGGTAAACTGCCACTCGCCTCTCCATTACAATTCGCTTCCTAAAACGATGCACTTTCAGAGGTAATTTCAGAGGTAATGTGATTAGGTGGGCTGTCAGCTCCATTTTCTACGGTTAGCATGCGAGGAAGGGGAGGGACACTGTCTGAGTTTCTATAGCAACGGTGTTAAACGTAGTCAATGTCAAGTGCCACACATGGGAGTGATAATCTTCAAGTCTTGCAGGGATAGCTATTTTCTATAATCGTTAGTCTAACACATAATGTGTGGCGCTTGGCAGAGATACTTATGTCACCTACGCTGTGGACAGATCCAGAATTTGAACGATAATCCAACCTAACAATGCAAGATGGGCTGCCGCAAACATTCCCTAAAATTGACTGATGAGGAGAGTTCACCATTCCATGAGCACAAATTTATACATCTACTGACCAGTCAGATGCTGACCTGCAGTGGCTGAAGAGGGCTGACCTAAATCCCTGCTCTTTATATAATTTTAAGTTTTTTCCTTGCTTAATTGAGCTCTGGCAGGCAACTAAAGCTGTTTTGAGCCAGAAAGAAAAAAAGGTGGTATACCTTTTTGAGATATAGAGTTGTACTTACCTCTAGGTACTTACAAGATTTAAAAAAAACAATGCCTTTGAAAAGCTGGACAGGATAAAAAAAGTCAGTCACCTATCAGACTTGAATCCTGACATTCTGTGAGAACTTAGGCTCATATTATATTTATATATTTATAGTCAATTCCAGTCCCAGATCCTACTTCATTTCAATTTTTTAACCAATTTTTTGCTGTTTTCTCTCTTACAAAGAGAAATAGAAATAAAAAACATATTCATTGATATACAATAAAAAAAAGGAAAAAAAGGGGGGCAAATACAAGTCAAAGGTGACATTGCAGATGAACAAGAATCTGTTAATTATTTCTAAAATGTAAATCCTTTCCATCTCAGCAACACACAGTTAAGGAGGCCCACATGTGAATGACCACTAAACCACCGGGTGTGGGGCCCAGGAAAGGTTATTGAATGCCGAGGGCAGCCTAGGTAAGGTGAGTTATCACAAACCCAAGTAGTAGAAGAGTACTATATCAGAATTACAAGGGGATAATGGTAGGGTAACTCTGATTGGCTGAATGGGGCCCGTCATCACTTGAAAAGACCACTTTATTTTGCTGCATGAGTTTGTCTCAGAAGGCCGAGTTGCTTCATTTTTTAGATCGATAGAGCAGTTTTGCTAAAGCACTAAAAAAATAAAAAACAATATACTTCAAAGAACAACAACATTGAAGCCTCAACAGGAAGTTATGAAAGAGAAGCAGATGACAGACAATGACTCTTGAGCCAATAGAAATGGAGTAAATAAGGAGCGCAATGGCCCGCGTTGAATTATAGACAGAGGCACAGAGGCAAAGAAACTGCAGTGTGCCCCCTGATGACAGTTCTCTGGATGGAGGAAAGAGGGTTCCATGGACCCCCCAGACATCCCCTTGCAGGCGGGTGCAGTTACTTATTGCCGCCTGCACAGTGAAACACGTAGTGGCTTTAAAGCAGTAACTGAATTTTTCACATGAATGCGCTGCCCCCGAGCAGCGCGCGTTCACGGCTGCCCTGGCGGAAGCGCATTCATACTAATATGCCATATTTTTCTTGTTAGCGTCGGGAACACCTTTTAAAACGTGCATCTGGTTAAAAAAATTAGAATGTTCTGTATGTGTGATACGGTCCCTGGTGGTCCTGGCATGAATCCGACCATCCTAGGTCTATGTTTGACACACCAGGTCTGAAATATTTGTCAACTTTCACTCAAAACTGAACAAATACTTAAACCTTTGAACACTTCAAGCCATTAGGGAATGCACAAAATAATGTTTTTATTGTACCATAGGACAACATCAGCATAGCCTGAGATATGTCACCAGGCAGAGGTGGTGTTTGGAGAAAGTATTGGAATCACAAATATCGTGGGGCAGAATATTTTGTAAAAATGTCAAGGACAGAAATATCATGAAGGTCATTTCTATAGATAAGTAAACTTTCACTATACATAACTAGACATACATGTATCTTGACAATGTTTATATTTTCAAGGTATGTAGATCTGGAGTTAAGAACAGTAAATTTATACTTACCTATTTGCACTTACCTTTCGATATTTGTGTCCTCAATATTTTTGAAACAATATTCTGTCCACACAATATTTGTGTTTCCGATATTCTGTGACTGATACCCACAGGTATTCTATGGTGAAGAAGTGCATTCTGTAATACACAAAGATTAAAGGCATGATTTAGAACTTGGCGGATGGGTTACTCCGTCACAACGCGAAATGTAATCCCTTCCGCCAAAATCTAAGTCCCATTATATTCAATGGGATTAAAATTTAGGCGAACGGGATATCCATCATCCTCATGATGGAGTAAGTCATCTGCAGGCTCTAAATCAGGCCCTACATCTCAATCACCAATGCATAGGATATAATGCACTTGTAATAATGTGGACAAGACATCTGTAATACTCTGATGGAGTAATCCACTCGCCAAACTCTAAATCAGACCCTAAGTGTGAGAAAATTATGTGGGGACCCCTGTCTTGTGCTTATACGTGCTGGCAAGTTGGGTGAGTAGTCATCAGTGATGTTTACCTAAGTAAGTGACTTCCATCACTGGTAGTTCCTTCTCATCCAGAACCTTGTTGGCTCCAGCAGGATCATATATTACTAGTATATGTAAACCATCTTTCTTGAGTATCAAGAGTAGCGCCTCTATACTGGTCTCGGTCAGCTCACAAATCATATTAAATCTAAGCAGTTTGTAATAAATGGATGAAGCCTCCATTCCCTGGGTGAACATGTCTTTCTTATCCAGCACCAATTCCATCCCAGAATCTGCCAATCAATGTATCATTTATTTGCATTCAATGTTTTCAAAACATATATAAGCTTTGATGGTTTGTTCCAGAAACAAAAACATTAAAAATAGTAATAAATCAACATTTCAATTTATTGATGTAGTTAACAAGCGATTTAAAAAAGTGCATATAAAATATTGTCACATCTGAAATAAAACTAAAAATAAACCTTACGATACAATGCAGGGCATTTCTTGTGCTCAAAATGAATACAACACATATTATGGTACCATTTTTTCCACATCCCTTAAAACTACACACATGACCCAACTTCAACTGCACATAAAAGAATATTGGCCCTCATTACAACATTGGCGGTAAATGCCGCTTACTGCCATGCAGAAGACTGCCAACACACCGCTGCGGCGGCGGAAATTCGCTACAGCTATTACGACCCACAGGCCGGAATCCGCCAAAATCTAGACACCCACACAAGTCCGCCACACCAAAGGTCAGTGATAAACTGGCGATAACAAAACCGACACCATCACGCCAACAGGAATACGCCCACACTATCACGACCCACGAATCCACGCAGCGGTCTTTCAACCGCGGTATTCCATTGGCGGTAAACACCGCCGCGCTCAAAATACACATACATATAAAAAACACAACCACATTGGACAAATCGAAATACACACACCTGATACACATACACACACCACACCCACACACCAAATCCAATATAAAACACACACCCACATCACCCACAAATCCCTACGACAAAAATTGAGAACGAAGCACAGAGAGAGACACCACCATCAACAACACTAGCATCCACAGGCATACAACACCATCACTTACACAACATCCACGCACCTCACACAACACACACAAACACATCCCCTCACACATCACAACACACACCACCTCACACATCACCCACACCATACCATGGCACCGCAAAGACACCCCAGGTTCTCTGAGGAGGAGCTCAGGGTCATGGTGGAGGAAATCGTCCGGGTAGAGCCACAGCTATTCTGATCACAGGTGCAGCACACCTCCGTAGCTAGGAAGATGGAGCTATGGCACAGAATCGTAGACAGGGTTAACAAAGTGGGACAGCATCCAAGAACTAGGGATGACATCAGGAAGAGGTGGAATGACCTACGGGGGAAGGTGCATTCCGTGGTCTCAAGACACCAGATTGCAGTGCAGAGGACTGGCGGCGGACCCCCACCTCCTCCCCCACAACTAACAACATGAGAGGAGCAAGTCTTGGCTATACTGCATCCAGAGGGCCTCGCAGGAGTAGCAGGAGGAATGGACTCTGGTAAGTCAAATTTTAACTATTACATCCCCCACCCTACCTGCGTGCTATCACATACCCCACCCTCACCCTCACCCCCACCCCCATCACTCCAACACCTCACATATGCCCCACTATCACAACCCACCCATCCCAACACCAAGCCCTGCATGCAACACCAAAGCATGGACAACCATCACCAAAGCATGTCCACTACAGATACCCACTCAGACCCCAAACCAAATATCACACAAGGTCCTACAGAAAAATGTAAGCGCTGGGGTACAGGGTCACCCACCCATTGCACACGATGGCACACACAGATGCAATAATCATGCCTTTGCACCCCTGCAGGACCCCTACCCAACGTCACCGGACAGGAGGTTCCAGACATGTCCACTCCACCCACAGAAGAGGCCCACAGTGATGACAGCAGCTCTGTCCAACTGGATCTAGATGACCAGCCCGGCCCATCTGGTACCTCGGGACAGTCGGTTCCCCACACACTGGCACATGCCACCACAGAGCCTCCCCCTCAGGAAACAAGCACAGCACCCACCCAGCAGGCCCATCCCTCTGTCCCCAGGACACGTCAAGCAGCAGTGTATGCACCACTACAGGGAAAACAGCCAACCCCACAAACCCAAGAACATCAGGGACCTGGGGGCAGTGGCAGTGGGCACACGGTTCAGGGGACAGAGGAACAGGAAAACAGGGGAACTGGGAGGACTGCTGTGCGACAGTGGGAGGACAGGCCCAGGGAACCCACTCTCCACGTGGCCCTCTCCAACATCATGGGAGCGTACCATCATTCCCAGGAGACGATGGCAACGGTACTGGACAAGTTTCAGGAGACCCAGCGGCTGCAGGAGGAACAGTATTTGGGGATCAGGGAGGAACTCAAGTCCATTAAAACCACCCTGGTCACCATTGTAGGGGTGCTGAAGGACCTTGTGAACACCAGGAGGGACACTGCGGCACAACAAGGGGCCCCTGACACTAGCCTCGATGATGAACAGCCCACCACCTCCGCCGGCGCTAGTGGACAGGAGGCACCGCCACAGGACCACGACACTAGCACCCCACCCCCTGCAGATGGAGAACCACCCCGCAAACGGTCCCTGAGATCCAGGTCAAAGACAGAGAACAATGCCAAGACCCCTGCCAAGAAATGAGACCACCCTGAATGTCATCCTTCTGTCCCACTTTGTCACCCTGTCCATCCTTAAACTGCCCTAGTTCCACTTCCTATGCCCCTTTGGACAATACACCTGTGAGACAAATAACTGGACTCTGCCATGGACATTCCATCACCATCACCCCTGACCATTTTCCAACACCCTCCACTATTTTGCACTTAAATAAACACCCTTGAATCACAAAACAATCTGGAGTCAGTCTGTGCTCTCACAAATGTGTATTTGCTATAACTGAGGAAAATAGCAATGTCCATTGTATACCTATGTCACACAGCTCCAGTCCATGGGGTAATATAGCAGAGGTCACACAGTGGGACCCACATCTGTGAAATGGAAAGGCAAAGTGACAAGTCAGGGTCCATACACTGGGTGAAAGTGACAGACATATGATAGGTCTAACAATTGTATGAGATGTAGGAGGCACTGATGTCTTCTTACCTGTGTTTCACTGGAAGTATTGCTGGATAACGGTGTTTCTGTTGTCGACATCCTCTTCTTCTGCCTCCTCTTCTTCACGGTCCACAGGCTCCACAGCTGTCACAAGAACCCCTTCTGGACCATCCTCCTGCAGAAAAGGCACCTGTCGTCGCAAAGCCAGGTTGTGCAGCATACAGCAGGACACGAGGATCTGGCACACCTTCTTTGGTGAGTAGTAGAGAGAATCACCTGTCATATGGAGGCACTGGAACCTGGCCTTCAGGAGGCCGAAGGTCCTTTCGATCACTCTTCTAGTTCGCCCATGTGCCTCATTGTACCGTTCCTCTGCCCTTGTCCTGGGATTTCTCACTGGGATCAGTAGCCATGACAGGTTGGGGTACCCAGAGTCACCTGCAAATGTCGAGGGACAACTGTTAGGCACACACTAACCCTTAGGGACAACCCCAGACCCAGACAATCAGTCACACGGTATAGGGTCCTTGTCCTCACCTATTAGCCACACACGGTACCTCTGGAGTTGCCCTATCACATAAGGGATGCTGCTATTCCTCAAAATGTAAGCGTCATGCACTGAGCCTGGAAACTTGGCATTCACATGGGAGATGTACTGGTCGGCCAAACACACCATCTGCACATTCATAGAATGGTAGCTCTTCCTGTTTCTGTACACCTGTTCACTCCTGCAGGGAGGTCCAATGTCACATGTGTCCCATCAATGGCACCTATGACGTTGGGGATATGTCTCAGGGCATAGAAGTCACATTTCACTGTGGGCAAATCCTCCACCTGAGGGAAAACGATGTAGCTGCGCATGTGTTTCAGCAGGGCAGACAACACTCAGGACAACACTTTTGAGAACATAAGCTGGGACATCCCTGATGCAATGGCCACTGTTGATTGAAAAGACCCACTTGCCACAAAATGGAGTACTGACAGGACATGCACTAGAGGGGGGATTCCTGTAGGATGGCGGATAGCTGAAATAAGGTCTGGCTCCAACTGGGCACACAGTTCCAGGATTGTGGCACGATCAAGTCGGTAAGTGATAATGATGTGTCTGTCTTCCATTGTCGACAGGTCCACCAGCGGTCTGTACACCGGAGGATGCCGCCATCTCCTCACCTGCCCCAGCGGACGTGCCCTATGGACGAGAACAGCGAGCACAGAGTCAGCCAACACTGAGGTATCCAAAAAAGAATTTATTGCACACAGTTGTCAATCCGCAATGTGCCTGTCACAGTGTGTATGCAAGGCCTAGATAGGTGTGACGCATTTAAAAATAATGCCATGTGGGCCACTGAAATGGCGGCTGCCTGACCTGTAATGTGGGACAAGGGGATATGAGGTAACTGCGTAGCGTTGTACACCGTCGCGGTAGGCGGTCGAAGACCACAGCGCAATCCTGCATTGGTTAACATTGGGCCCTATGGGTCCGAGGAGTAAATGACGATATATGCCGGCGCGGACGTGACTGCCATTTTCTGTCTTTTCACTCACTTGATAGCTGACCTTCGACAGGAGAGGACCTACACTGCAAGTGCTGCTGTGACCTCAGTCTGGAAGTGACGATGGCTCATGTGTCTGGGGAAAGGGACCCTGCCTTCACTTCAGAGGAGTTGGAGAAGTTAGTGGATGGGGTCCTCCCCAGTACACGCTACCCTACGGTCCTCCAGACAAACAGGTGATTAAACTGTGAGCATGCTGTATGGGCAATGCCTGTTTGGAGTGGTGTGGACGGAAGATACATGGGGGAGGGACTGAGGCCTGCATGAGCGGACGGTGGGTGTATGTCTGTCGGGGCAAGGGTGGGAACGTGGGCCAATGACTGTGACGGTCCGGACGGTTAAAGATCATCCTTTTCCCCTGTACTATTCCTCTAGGTCAGCGCCCACCAGAAGAAGAATAGTTGGCGTGCCATCGCCAAGGACGTCCGGACCCTGGAGGTCCACCACATACGGAGTACCCACTGCCATAAAAGATGGGAGGACATTCGCCGCTGGAGCAAGAAGACGGCAAAGGCCCAGCTGGGGATGGCCTCCCAACGTGGGAGGAAGTGCCCGTCTCACCATGACCCCCCTGATGGTCCGGATCCTGGCGGTGGCATATCCGGAGTTGGATGGTCTCTTGAGGGCATCACAGCAGCCACAAGGGGGTGAGTACCGTCACATCCATCTGACTCTGCGCGCATTAGGAGGTGTCTGGGTGGGGGAGGTGGGCAGTGGGTTCCCCTAGGCCAGGGCGAGCTTTGCAGGCAAAGCCGCTTTTTGAGGCAGGCTATGTGGCACCCCAACCCCACCAGTGGTAAGAGCCATCTACACCTAGTCAGGCTCCTGTGACTTCCATGTGTGAAGCAATCGGGCATAGGCCTTGTACCCCATGTCCCTGTGATTAATTAGGGAACTTTAAGTGCATGGCATAGTGCAGAAGGCTGCTGTGTCTGTAGTGTCCACCAACGGTAGCGGTATTGCATGCACTGAACATGTCTTTCTTCTTTCTCCCCCTCCTTTTTGTGGTCTCCCTGTTTTTGTGTGCATTAGCATCATCAGGCAGAGGAGCAGTGCCACCTGAGCAGGAGGGAGCTGCATCCCACATGGCCCTGGAGGGCGAGACAACAGAGTCTGAAGACACCAGTGGGACGGAGGGCGAGGGGAGCGCCACGGCGGGGACAGGAGCAGAGACCAGCGACACTGACTCCTCCTCTGATGGGAGCTCCCTTGCGGTGGCGGGCCCCTCTGTGCCCACCGCATCAACAGGTACAGCCGCCACCCCCCTCCCAGCATCGCCCTCCCAGCAGCCCCTCAGCATGTGTCCCGTGGCCGCTCACCCAGGAGGGTGGGCATCTCCTTTGCCCCAGGCACCTCAGGCCCTGCCCCAGTCAGCCCTGCTGCCCTCAGTGAGGAGGCTATTGACCTGCTGAGATCCCTCACTGTTGGGCAGTCTACCATTCTGAATGCCATCCAGGTTGTAGAGAGGCAGTTGCAACAAACAAATGCATACCTGGAGGGCATTCATTCTGGACAGGCAGCCCAACAGCGAGCATTTCAGGCTCTGGCCTCTGCACTGATGGCAGCCATTGTCCCTGTGTCCAGCCTCCCCCTCCAACCTCCTCCACCCAGACCCAATCCCCTGTACCTCAGCCTATCCCAAGCACACCATCAGACCAGCATGCACACACCTCAACACACAAGGGTGGCTCAGGTAAACATAAGCACCGTACATCCCACAGGCACTCACACAAGCATCATACCCATGCACACATACCAACATCCACTGCCTCCACTGTGTCCCCCTCCTCCACATCGTCCACCTCCCTCCCTGTCTCGTCTCCACTCACACCTGCATGCACTACATCTTCAGCCACTACCTCCATCACAGGCACGCCCATCACCACACACCGCTCACGTGCACTCACCACCCCCACTACCATTCACACATCCCCTGTGTCCTCTACCAGTGTGTCTGTGAGCCCTCCTCCCAAAGTACACAAACGCAGACACACCCGCCCAACAGCCATCCACCTCACAACAGCCTCCAGCCCATGCACCTTCACCCAAAGTCAGCAAACGTACACCTCCTACATCCACTACCTCTTCCTCCACTCCCAAACCCCCTCCATCTACCCGTCCCAGTGTGTCTAAAAAGCTTTTCCTATCAAATGTTGACCTCTTCCCTACACCTCCCCCCGTCCGTCCCCTAGGGCCCGCCTTTCCAGGTCCCAACCCAGCACCTCAGCCACCACATCACCGGGCACAGTGGTGCCAGCAATAGCGGGATTTTGGAGTGCACCAAGCAACAGGGCTGCCAGTGTCCCAAGGAGCGAGGGCAAGGACATTCCCACACCTCCAAAACAATAAAAGTTGCCCACATCCTGGAGGAAGAAGGCGAAAACACCTGCCACCAAGGGCTCAGGCAAAACAAAAGTGGAAAGTGAAAAGACAGCTTACCCATCCAAGGTGGGTAAGGGCCAAAAAACCAAAGGCAGGTCCACGTCAACGCCAACCTGCACGGCGGACAAGACCGCCACTGGCACCGCCACCTGCACCGTCGCCACAGACACCGCCGCCAGCACCGCAGACACTGAGCCCTTCACCAGCACCGCAGACACTGTGCCCTTCACCAGCACCGCAGACACTGAGCCCTTCACCAGCAACGCAGTCAGTGAGCCCACCACCAGCACCGCCGCTACTGACACCGCCGCCAGCACCGCAGTCAGTGAGCCCGCCACCAGCACCGCCGCCACAAAGACCGCCGCCAGCACCGTTTCCACAGAGGCCGCCATCTGCACCGCTGCCACAGAGCCCGCCGCCAGCACCGCTGCCACAGAGGCCGCCGCCAGCACCGATGCCACAGAGATCGCCGCAAGTACTGCCGCTACTGACACCGCCGCCAGCACAGCCTCTACATACACTACCGCCAGTACCGCCAGCGGCCCCGCGACATCCTGAGCCAGTGGCACCACCGCAGACATGGCTGCTATCCCCAGTGGTCAGTCGTATGAGGCTGGTGGTCAGTTCCAGGAGCCTGGCCAGCTTGCATGTGTCACATCCACTACCTCAGTCCTTGGCAGGATGAAGCACTCTGGGCACAGAGCCCCCTCCAGAACCAGCGGAGTATCACATCCACTACCTCAGTCCTTGGCAGGATGAAGCACTATGGGCACAAAGCCCGCTGCAGAACTAGTGGAGTATCACATCCACTACCTCAGTCCTTGGCAGGATGAAGCACTCTGGGCACAAAGTCCCCTCCAGAACCAGTGGAGTATCACATCCACTACCTCAGTCCTTGGCAGGATGAAGCACTCTGGGCACAAAGCCCCCTCCAGAACCAGTGGAGTATCACATCCACTACCTCAGTCCTTGGCAGGATGAAGCACTCTGGGCACAAAGCCCCCTCCAGAACCAGTGGAGACAGGCATCCACTAGCTCAGTCCTTGGCAGGATGAAGCACTTTGGACTCAAAGCCCCCTCCAGAATCAGTGGAGTATCACATCACTCTGGGCACAAAACCCCCTCCACAACCAGCATTCTGGGCACAAAGCCCCCTCCAGAAACAGTGGAGTAAGGCATCCACTACCTCAGTCCTCGGCAGGATGAAGCACTCTGGGCACAAAGCCCCCTCCAGAACCAGTGGAGTATCACATCCACTACCTCAGTCCTTGGCAGGATGAAGCACTTTGGGCACAAAGCCCCCTCCAGAACCAGTGGAGAAAGGCATCCACTACCTCAGTCCTTGGCAGGATGAAGCACTCTGGACACAAAGCCCCCTCCAGAACCAGTGGAGTATCACATCCACTGCCTCAGTCCTTGGCAGGATGAAGCACTCTGGGCACAAAGCCCCCTCCAGAACCAGTGGAGAAAGGCATCCACTTGAGAGACTGTGGCTTTGCACTCCCCAGGATAAAGCAGTGGGCAACCCACCCACTGGAGAGACTTGAGAGACTGTGGCTTTGCATTCTCCAGGATAAAGCAGTGGGCAACCCAACCACTAGAGAGACTTGAGAGACTGTGGCTTTGCACTCCCCAGGATAAAGCAGTGGGCAACCCAACCACTGAAAAGACTTGAGAGACTGTGGCTTTGCACTCCCCAGGATACATCAATGGGCCTGGAGCCCCCTCGTGGAGCTGGTGTTGTGCACTCATTCGGCTGAGGTCCCCCCCTTCCCTTCCCCCTGAGGTGCCTGTTTCATTTCGATCTGATGCCCCAGCAGTGTTCTCTCTGTTTGCAGTCTGGTATCAAGTGTGGGCCTCGCCCATGCATTTTAAGCCCAGTGGTCCAAGGACTTTGAATGGTGCACTATCCGGACTTGTATAGTTGGTGTGCATAATTGTTTATACTGTATTTAAAGTTTTGACTAATGGATTTTTATTGACCACAATCGTTACAATCATTTCCTTTTGTCATTGCGTTCTTCCAGGGGGAGTGTAAATCTATTGTTGCAGCATGTATTGGTGTGTGTGTTGTAGTGGGTGAGGGTGGGTGTGGGGGTGTTGCGTGTGTGTGTCACTCTCTTTTCCCTCCCCCCTCCCCTGTGTTGTAGGTGCAGTACTCACCGTGGTCGTCGCCGCTGTCGTTCGTGCTCCTGGTAGAGGAGCAGGAAAACTATTGCAGGGAAGATTTGGAGTTCTGGCTCCATGGCATCCTCGTTCCTCGTGAGTTGTGTAGAGGTGAGTGTTTCCCCTTCCAAGTCCTGTTTCCGCCGTGTTTTTGTTTGTTTTGAATCCGCCCTGAAAAAGGTGGCGGATTGGCCTCTCATAATAGTGTGGGTGGTACATTGTCTTCTGCCTGTCTGTTGGTGGTGACCGCCATGCTGTTTGTTTGTACTGCCGTAATGGTCGGAGTGTTAACGTGGCTGTCTATGTTTGCGATTTCCGCCATGGACGTGATTCCATTTTTTTTACCGCCGGCCTGTTGGGGGTCTTATCGCCGCTTTCACACCGACCGCCAGGGTTGTAATGAGGGCCATATTCAGAAATAGTGAGTTACTTGTCCCAGTTGACATAACGCAGGCTTGAAGAACAGGGCTTACATAGCATTCCAGTAAGACTTTGTATTCTCCCTTATGTTAGGCATGAAATAAAAAACAAACATTGGCAAACACTATCATTTGCCAACAAGCTTTCGTAAATTTTTGTTTTTTATGGTTTTTGCAACATTTTTTTGTTCTGGAAGCTGTCAGGCTCTCCCTGGTTCTAAAACTAAAGCAATAGCTAAAGCCAAAAGTGATTTTCTGGTCTCAAAAAGCACATATAACAATGGTGCACCCAGCACAGAATTGAACTACTGTGTGTGCGTATGGTCCCCTTTATAAAAAGGCAGCATGCCCTAACTCATAGTGAAGTCAATCAACGACTGAGGTGGGCTAACATTGCTCCTTGATGCATGCTGGAGTGGGTGGAAGAAAATGTGAATGACACAATCAAAGACTAATGGATGAAACCTGTCTACATACTTTTAGAAGTATCCAAAGGTTTTGGCTCTCAAAGACCTAAAAGATCCATCGGTCGGCACTGGCTGGCAGCCTTGCCTTTGAGACAGAAGGCAAAAAAGAAAGGGAGAAAGGATGGAAGGAAAGAAAAAAGGAAGCAAGACAGACAAAAAAGGGAGGAAGGCAAAAAAAGGAAAGAAGTGAGGCAGAAAGGGAAGGAAGGCAAAAAGAAAGAAAGGTGGAAAGAAGAAAAAAGGGAAAGAGAAGAAATGCAAAAAGGAGGAAAGGAGGGAAGAAAGAAAAAGGCAAAAAGAAGGAAGAAGAAAAGAAAGAAAGAAAGAAAGAAAGAAAGAAAGAAAGAAAGAAAGAAAGAAAGAAAGAAAGAAAAAAAGAAAGAAAAAAGAAAGAAAGAGAGCAAAAAGCAAAGAAAGAAGGAACAAACAAGAAAGAAGGCAAAGAAGCAACAAGGGAGGAAAGAAAAGAAAGATTGCAAAAAGAAAAAGAGAAGAAAACAATGAAAGAAATGAAGAAAGCAAAGAAGACAAAAGGAAGGAAGGAAAAATGAAATAAAAATGGTAAGACAGGAAAAAAGATGGAAATAAAAAAGGGGAGAATGAAAGAACAAAGGAACAAATGTAGAAAGAAAGAACAAAGGTGAGAATGTAGAAAGAAAGAGCAAATGAAAGAAGGCAAAAAGAAAGAAAGAAGGGTAGAAAATGCAATGAGTCCAAAAAGGAAGAAAGATGGAAAGAAAGAAGGAAAAAGAGCAAAAGGACAGAAGGAAGAGAAAAGTAAACAAAGCAATAAATAGGGGTGAAGAAAAGGAAAGAAAGAAAGAACGAAAGAAAGAAAGAAAGAAAAGAAGGAAAGAAAGAGGGAAAATAGGCAAAAAGAACAAAGAAGGAAAGAATGAGTGAAAGAAAGCAGAAAGAAAGAAGAGGAAAAGTAAGAAAAAATGAAAAAGAAATAAGGTAAGTAGAAAGAAGGAATGAAGGAAAAAAGAAAGAAGGAATGAAAGAAAGAAAGAAAAAGATTAGATGACAAAAAAGACAAAGCAAGAAATAGAAAGAAGGAAACAAGGTAAAACAGAATGGAAAGAAGAATGGTAAGAAAGAAGGAAAAAAAATTAAAAGAAGGCAATAAAGAATAAAAGAAAAAGGAAATGCAGAAAGAAGGAAAGAATGAGCAAAAAGGGAAATAAAGCAAAATGAAAAAGTAGGAAAAAAGGGAAAAAAGGAAAAGAAGGCAAAAAAGAAAGAAAGAAAAGGGAAAGAAGTAAAGAAAAAATGAAAGAAAAAAAGAAGATGAAAAGGAAGGAAAGAGTATAAAAGACTGGAAACTAAACCCCACATTACACCACACCTATGTTTAAATATGACCGTATAAGTGTGCTGCACATTACACACCATAAAGTTTGGTTTTCTTCCTGGGCAAAGCATGTCAAAGAACCATGGGTGAAACAGAGTCCCGGAAATCAATATATATGCTTTGAGCATATAGCTCTAAAGGAAGTTACAACAACGCAGGGAGGAGACAGGGACTGGTGAAGTGTGGAATGTGGCCTGTGCTCACTTCAGTTGCATCCTACTATCACATCAGGCAACACTGGCACTGAAGGGACCCCCTTTGTGAGGATGTGCATCATGTGAAAAAGCAAGATGCAGTCAGGCAAAGTGACTTTACCCAGAGGCTTAAGTAGGCTGAATAATTGCCACGTCTAAGTTAGCTTTGTGAATTGGGTCCAGAATGTACTGTATAGTAGACCATCTTCGCATTTTCTGACCTGCACTACCTTGAATTTCCTAGATACCTCCTTTACATCTGTTAGTCCATTCAATTTTTGCTTCAGTCTACCCTAACATGGACCACGGGGCAAAGGTCAGTCCTTTTCAACGTCGGCCCTCCTGCACTTAGTGATGGCATTTTGCCTGATTATGTGTGGAAAACCTCCTGAGAGCGACACTGCAGTTCCAGGGCTGATGGTCGAATACTTTGGTTTGCCAACCCTTGTTTCATTCCATCCTTAACTCTTTTTGTATTTTTTGAGTCATAATGTGTTAAACATGGCACCTCTTAGTGAATTTACCTGAAACATTTTGCTTTCTTCTCCCAGTCTTTGCTGACTCCCTGTGCACGACCTTAGGACTCTGGGCACTTCTCCACTGTAGGACAGTGGGAAAGTGTGTGTGCCCTTCTTACCAATGTTAGGAAGGGACGTTATGGGCGTGGCTGAGGTGCTGTACCCAGGAGAACCCTGTAAAAACGGTACCCCACATACCTGGGGCAGGTACGTCCTTGGATACTAGGGGCACGTTGGACTGTGTGTGTCACCCGCTAGAAGACCCTGTCAACCATGTCTTAGCCCCAATTGGATGGGCCTGCAGGGGTGCCAGTGTGCTTGTGCTCAGGGTGGCAGACCCTATGTGGGGGCCAACCCTGTGCCAGCTTTACATCTTCCCTGGAGGGCCCCAAAGATGGGGCAGGTGGTAGGAGTAGGGAAGGGCAGGTATATAAAGGTATATTCTGCCCTGGTAGGGAAGAACCCACATGTGGGTGTACCCTACTTAGGGGAGTTGGCTGTGCCTATTGGATGGGCTGATCCTGTAGTGGTGGTCTTTGGGCCCTGAGCACCTTCCCCCTGTATATGCAGGGTGGAAGTGTGCACGCCTGTCCTCTAATGGCCGAGAGGTGGCGCTGACTAACAAGGAGAGAACCAGCTATGGTAGGTCCCAGGGTGTGCACTTGCGTGAGAGGGCCTTTGGAGGTGTTGAACCCGGCACAGTAGGCCAAGGTGTGCCCACCTAAACAATGGTGGTTTCATGTATGTTTCGCTGGGCCTAGATTGCCAATATGTGCCCCCTGGCATAGGGATGTCTGAATATATATTGAGACTGGCTGAGTTGGCCTCTCCATGCCCATGTGTACGTTGGTGTTCATATATAGCTGGCCGCTTGGTGCCTACTGGGGTCAAGGCCTCATACTTATAGTGAGACTGGCACAACTTGCCAGAGTGTGCATACTTTGTGTCCCTTCCTGCACATAAACAATCAATAATGGCGATTTGTTACTTCTATGTGTACTGAGAATGCAGCACACAAAGAAGTAGCAAATCGTCATTATTTAATGATTGTTTATGTGCAGGAAGGGACACCTTCCTGCACATAAACAATACTTAATGGTGTTTTGCTCTTTCTATGTGTGCTGCAGAATGCCGTATTTAAAAGGTGGTGTTAAGCCACAAAAAGTGGGTTAGCGCCTCCTTGTAAATATGGAAAGGTGCACAGCGCCACCGAAGCGTCACTGAAAGTGACGCTTCGGTGGCGCTAGGGGCTTGTAAATTAGCCCCTAAGTTTCCAGCCTGCCTCTGCCAGCTTGTGTGTGCGTCCGGGCACACGTGCCCAGACAGTGCAGAATACCCATGCGTGTTCGCACTGCCCATGAGAGCTGCTCTGCCCATAAGGTAACATGGGAGAAAGAGCCTTATTAGGTCTGGCTGCAATAGTGGATTGCAGGGGAGCAGCCTTATGATGTTTATTATTGTTGGATTCAGAATGACAAACCCCTTCTGATGGTGAAAGTGGTTTTGTTATTAGTGCCCTAGAAATGCCAATTCTAAGAAGTGGCATTTCTGGGTTCTAAAATGCTTTGTGTGTTCTATAAATTCAGCTTCATTCCACTGGTTGCGGGGGAAGAGCACATCTGTGCATTCTCGAAAACAACAGCTTGAAAACTTGAGCATCCAGAACGACAGACCCCTGCCATTTGGGGCCTGGGATACATCACTTGGAGGCAGAGGTTTCTGACACTTGGCCTTTCGGAGCCAGAGCATGGCCCACTAAAGATAAAGATCTACATTCCATGGCCTCGGGCTGACAGGGACAAAATTTAGGGTAGACATCTGTGGTTCAGAGGAGAACCCTTTGAACCACCCTGAACTTTAAAGGGTGGTACTAACCTTCATCAAATGAGAGTTGCATCTACGGCGATGCAGGACCGGTACTGCTGGACCACGTGGTGTGCACAGACAGAGGAATCTGTTGTGCACATGAGGATAACTGTTCGCGGAGGGATCCGCTCACCCTTCCTATATTGTGCCTGCCCTGAACTGGCTGCCTGCTGCTGTGTAGTAACCCGAGGTTTGCTCTCCAAGGGCAAATTGCCTTGCCCCTGTTCTCTGCAGAGGTCTCAGGGACATCAAAGACCTCCTGGGAGGGACTCACATCATCTGCTGGTATCCTCTGAAGAGGTGCCCTCTTCTGCACCTACATCGTATGCTGGACTCCACCTGGCAGCAGCAGCGTGAGCGGGGGCTAAGTACTGTGTCTTTAGACCGGAATTGCCTGGTGCGTAGCTTGCCAAGTACTGCCTGCACTTCAGGTGAGTGGTCCTTCATCGTGGGGACCACTGCACACCGAAACATCCTGTGCTGTGAACGGGATCACCCATTGTGGGACCCTGCATGGCCTGCTGTTGTCTAGTACATCGCATTTCTCTTGTGTAACCCTAGGCTGCATGCGCATTGTGTGCTGTGGCCCGGTTCATAGGTGGCAACCCTCGGAGGTGCTATACTCTGGCTCGTATGGCATGACTGAACTTGCGTCAAAGTGTGTGACTGGGGAGTCCAGTGCGACTAAAGTCATTTTGTACCAGACGTTGTGCTTCATTCCAGGAAGGTATGAAAATGAAGTGGGACCTGATTGTCTAGATTGACTCAAGTCATCAAGTGCTGGACATTGTGCCTCATTCCAGAGGGGTGTGGGATTTACATTCTCTGTGGAAGCATCCAGGATTGTCTGGGGTGGTTCAAGTTATCATGCACCAGACAAGGGACTCTTTCCGAGGAGGTACCACATTGGGAATTGTCTTTGGAGTGATCATATAGTCGGGGTGACCCAGGTTATTGGGCCCCTGATGTTGTGCCTCATTTGTGTGGAGGTACATCACTGAGTACTTCTCATGTGGGATCATAACCATCAGGTGCTACTCAAGTCTTTGTGCACCGGACACAGCGCCTCCTTGAACAGGTGGTGCAGACCTAGTGACTTTTCGTGTGCAACTGGATTTGTCGGGGGCGTTCCAAGTCAACACACTCAATGGCGCACGTCCGCTCCGGAGGTGCTGAAATTGATAACTATTTGGTAACAATAGATTGTCTGGCTTGGCTTGGCACCGCGGTGGCTAGCGGGCAGCCCCAGTGACCCTTCCCCTGTGTGTTGCAGACCTCTGAGTAAACCTCCTATTGGGAACTCAAACGTCTCCTTGCTAAATGTTGCTGGATCGCATGGTCTCTTTCCTTCCCCCACCTTGTCCCCGGTATCCTGCGAAGTGTGACTGTGGCTATGAGCAGCCTAGTATCCTGGGGAAGATTGACTCCATCTTTGGTTTGCGGCGGGATGGGATAGCTGAAGCTAGTTGGTGGGTGGAGGGTGATTTAGGGCCAAGGGTGGCTGTCGATACAGTGGCATCCGCTAGCCAGATATCTGGGCACCACATTAGGGTACCGGCAGTGAGTGTGTACAAGTGTGTGTGCATGAGCTGACGAATCCCCATGGCACCACACGGCTGTGCAGAGTAGATGCGCAGGAGTGAGTGCGAGTGAATGTGAGGGCAGCACCGTGCTGTTAATGGGTGCGTTATTCTGCCAGGAAATTCCTGAGGCTGGCATTACAGTTTACTAGTGCAGCCTCGGACACAGTACTATGCAGAAGGGTTACAAATCTTGTATGTACTTATTGTTGCTAACGTTGGGAGCCACGGTGCACCCTGAATTTATGTGTTACATTGAAGTTGGCAAACTCTAGGATGGGTCTTGTGCTGACAATGTTTAGTACCGCATGAGGGTGCGGGAGGGAAAGTATTGTTTTCTCACTTGTGCATACTGTTGTTAGTGTTACACACAGTTGGGCCTAATACTGTGAATTATTTTGCTAAAAGTGATTTATGTCCTGATTTGCATGATACTCATGCTGTGTTGGCAATGTATGTGTTCAATACAATTTTTATAAACCTACACGGTGTGCGAAGTCACATTTGTGCCACTCAGTGTAGTTGTGGTGGGGAAGTGCAGTGCCATTGCTTTACACATTGCCTCTGTGATAAGCCTGACTGCTCTGTGCCAAGCTACCGAAGGTGAGCGCAGGTTATACAACAGGTGTAATCACCCACCCCTGACGGGAATGGCTGGTTCTACCTGGCTAGGGCCTTGCCTCAACCAACCGGAATGGTTCGCCTCCAACATACTATGTTTATGTCTTCATGTTACAGAAATGCAAAGCCAATACTACCTTTTATGTGCACCAATAAGAATTATATATTTCTGTGCTATGCATTCAAGCTAAAAAGGGTGTCTTTACCCGTTAAAATGGCAGGTGCATGCTAGAAAGCACCAGCACTATTCTATTCCTTTTATATCAATTGTTTATTTTGTTATTTAAAATGTTTACTGCATGCACATGATCACCACATTTAGCCAGTGTTTTCTTTTTCGTTCCTTGTTTTTATTTTAATTTTACATGCTTACAGTAAAGACATTGAAAAGAAAGAACCATCAAGCCAGCTTGCCAAGGTCAGAGTATTTGGCTTTGCCAATGCTTGTTTAAAAGTGCTTTTAGCAACAAGGCTGCCATAGAAACAGGAAGAAGAACTGGGAGCAGAAGACATTTGATAACTTGTTTGGGCTCGGTGGGCTTTGATAAAGGAGAAAGAAGCAGTAAAACATATTGCATTGTAGGAAGACGTTTTCCCAGAGCTTAATTTTAAGTACTTGTATATAAAAACGAGAAAATTCAGCTTCCACATTAGATGTAGAAAGGTGTGACAGTGCGAAAGTTGTGAAGCAACCAGAACAAAGAGCAATAAGCAGCAGCACTGGAGCACACACAAGGATTACCTGTGGATAGTAGGGGCCATCAAACCAGCTTTAAAATAACTGGTGAAACATTCTAAAGCACTGAGGCACAACTTCTTATTAAAAAAAAGCTTTTAAACACACAAACTTATTTTCGTTTGCATAAAAACACACAGGCACATGATATTATCTGCAATGATCATTTTCCAGAGAGCAAATCCATAGCTGTTTTCTTTGCTGCAGTCTTTTCACATGGAACCGTTCTCGCTTCAAAGCATGAACACGACATGACCACTGGCAGGGTGGGTAGAGGTCAGACACAATAAAACAGGCTGCTTCAAACGCACAAGAAATGGCCACAGGCAGACAGAGTGTAGAGCAGAAACAACAAACAATCAGTTTCATGCACACAAGAAATGGCCACAGGCAGGGTGATGGGCAAAAACAACAACACAAGTGGATTGAAATACACAAGAAATGGCCACAGTCAGCAGAGTTGAGGGCAGAAACAACAACGCAAGATGATTTAAACACATAAGAAATGGCCACAGGCAGGATGAAGGGCAAAAACAACAAAACAAGCTGCTTCAAATACACAAGAAATGACCACATGCAGGCAGAGTGGAGAGCAGAAACAACAAACAAACTGATGCATACACACAAGAAATGGCCACAGGCAGGATGGAGGACAGAAACAACAACACAAGCTGTCTGAAACACACAAGAGATGGCCACAGGCAGACAGAGTGGAGGGCAGAAACAACAACACAAGCTGAATCAAACACACAAGAAATGGCCACAGGCAGAAAAAGCGGAGAGCAGAAACAACAATCTGTTTCATACACACAAGAAATGGCCACAGGCAGGGTGAAGGGCAAAAACAACAACACAAGCGGATTGAAATACACAAGAAATAGCCACAGGTAGTCAGAGTTGAGGGCAGAATCAACAATACAAGATGATTTAAACACATAAGAAATGGCCATAGGCAGGATGAAGGGCAAAAACAACAAAACAAGCTGCTTCTAATACACAAGAAATGGCCACATGCAGGCAGGGTGGAGAGCAGAAACAATAAACAAACTGATTCATACACACAAGAAATGGCCACAGGCAGGATGGGGGGCAGAAACAACAACACAAGCTGTCT
Organism: Pleurodeles waltl; assembly: GCF_031143425.1. Taxonomy (NCBI): domain Eukaryota; kingdom Metazoa; phylum Chordata; class Amphibia; order Caudata; family Salamandridae; genus Pleurodeles; species Pleurodeles waltl. The sequence goes on along the minus strand of NC_090450.1, from coordinate 994,800,087 downwards.
GAAACACACAATAAATGGCCACAGGCAGACAGGGTGGAGGGCAGAAACAACAACACAAACTGACTCAAACACACAAGAAATGGCCACAGACAGGATGGAGGGCAGAAACAACAACACAAGCTGTCTGAAACACACAATACATGGCCACAGGCAGACAGGGTGGAGGGCAGAAACAACAACACAAACTGATTCAAACACACAAGAAATGGCCACAGACAGGATGGAAGGCAGAATCAACAACACAAGTTCATTCATACAGAAGAGAAATGACAACAGGCAGGCAGGGTGGCAGGCAGAAACAACAAAACAAGCTGCTTCACACACACAAGAAATGGCCACAGGCTGGCAGTCTGGAGGTCAGAAACAACAAAACAAACTGGTTCAAACACATGAGAAATGGCCACAGGCAGGCGGGGTGGAGATCAGAAACAACAACAAAAGCTGATTCAAACACACAAGAAATGTCTACAGGCACGATGGAAGGCAGAATCAACAACACAAGTTCATTCATACAGAAGAGAAATGAAAACAGGCAGGCAGGGTGGCAGGCAGAAACAACAACACAAACTGATTTTAACACACGAGAAATGGCCACAGGCAGGTATGGTGGATGGCAGACACAACAACACAAGCTGATTCAAACATTGAAGAAATAGCCACAGGCAGGCCGGGTGGAGGTCAGAAACAACAAAACAAGCTGCTTTAAACACACAAGTGAGAGTTTACTAAAATTGACTGTGAAGCTTCTTTCATGGCATGTGGGGGGGCACAAATGAATGACACAGCACACTGTTCATATGCATCACTGCCAATTAAAAACACAAGCAACATGCCTGTAATGATCAAGGAAAATGGCAATGGATACATAGATATTGCCATACTTCGGATGGAGTCATGCAAACAACTTGCACAAATTAAACAAATTAAATTAAAATAAACTTAATACATCACATGTATGGTAACACCCAGACCTCTATCTACTGAGTTGAAGGAATTGCACCCAGCAATCCCACTAGGCCAGCTACTCCATCAATGAATCAAGTATTTTTTTCTAAAGTGCAACGATCACCTAAGTTTGTTTCTTGGCACTACAAGAGGAAACTTGTTGAACAATGAATTATTGATTGACCTGAATATTTTTAACTCCTTTCTAAAATGAGGTTGACTACAAAGTGCTACAGGCAAGGTAATCCATGTCTTTGCTGCTCCCCCAGAGAAGACTGGTGGTACCTGATTTTGGGACACATAGAAGACATTTCTGTTAGATCTCATCATACTCGAAAACTTATACCAACTAAGGGCCTGATTACAACCTATGAAACTTCTAATAGGGCAGACAGGATATCCATCACATTTGTGTAATGCCCTCCACCATGGTCGTAATCAGGTCCAATATCTTTTGGACTTGAAATCAAGCGATTGAGACTAGATTGCTTTATTTTTTTGAAAATCTGTTTATTGTTATTTTTTCAATGTACTATAACATTATGATTTACATCAACATTAGGATAACAGACTTGTACAATTATTAGTTAATTATATACGCACATCAAAGAACAGTAGGTGGCAAACCAGCTGATAACCAGTCCCCCAAGTAGAGCGCTTAGCCTCAGTGTGCCCGAATTCACGTAATTTAGGATTAACAGACATATCAATTCCAAAGAGAGGTTCCATATATTAGAGTCTTGAAGCTTACACACAACTTGAAGGAGGTCAAATATCTTCATATCTCTTCAAACCATGCCTGAGGATCAGCATGTACGTACTAGGTTTTGCTGGTAAGTATATATTTTAAGCATATCACAGAGAACAATAAACACATGAACAATCGTTGGAGTGCTATTTATACAGTCAATAGGTTGTATTTTAAGCATGCCACCATGGGTGCGGGAATCTCCCTGCAACTTCCATTCATACCAGTATACGACGGGGTTACATACAAGCCACAGACATCTGCCACCCTGACAGCATCCAGCCCCCTTCCCATAACCAAAACCGGACCGGCCTCTCATGCACCCGCCTCCCTTCCCTCACGCTCCCATTCCAAAAGCAGACGCGTGCCCACCTCAGCAGTTAGATTGATTCCTCTGTATTTGAGCCTTGTCTCATGCCCCACAAAATGGACACCATCTCCTCCCAGCTGTCTGACAACAGATATTTGCGTAGCCCCAGCGCATCTTCTCGCCTCAACGCCACTCCCCGCAGCTGCCCACACCTCAAATGAATATTTCCAGGCCTGCTCAACCGGTGCATCAGCTGACTTTCACCTGCGGGTTATCAGCCGCTTAGCCGTTATCAGGCCCAGTTCCTGGAATCGCGCCTCAGCTCTATGCCGCCTGCCCCTAGGAAAGATGCCCAACACACAGGCCTCCCAGGTAAGTGGAACCGGACATGATGTACATTCCGATAGGCAGCCTACCACCACCCTCCAAAAGCGATGCAAGGACAGGCAGGACCATAGCATGTGTATCATGTCGCCATCTATGGAAGAGAAGCGGGGGCGAGCAAAATATCTGTTCACTCGAGCCGGAGTGAGATAGGTCCTGTGGATAATATACAACTGGATCAAGCAAAATCTAGAGTTGCGAGGCACATTAACGTGGCCTGAGAGAGCTGGCTTCCACTGCGCGTCCGTGATTGAAGCGGACACATCACTGTCCCATGCCGCACGCAGTTCATCGCACTCCAGGGTTGTATGCATGCGCAATGCGTCAGTAAACAATCTAATCAGGTGCCGCCCTTGCCCCATCACCTGTATGTATTGTACCAACAAATGCGTAGAAGGGGCTAGTGACATGTCACCCCACCCAGATGTTAAAGACCTCAACAGTGAAATGTATAACAGGAACTGTCCTGCAGGCAACCCCGACTCCTGGACCAGTGTAGGAAACGGAATCAGCTTGCCATCATCATAGAGGTCACCCAGCGTACATAACTCCGCCGAATGCCACGCACGCAGCTCGGGACCCGACGTAATCCTAGGACCACGAGGGGTACCCAGCAGCGCTAGAGCTGGAGCAAATGGGACCACCCTCCCAGTAAGACGCAGGGACCTGCGATAACAGCTATAAGCCACTTTGAGGAATATTTGTCTCTGCAATGCCACACGCGCAAGTGGGTGGAATAGATGTGACACCTGCATGAGGGACCAAGTGCCTTCCGCGGTCGCTGTGTCTATGAGATGAAGACCCGCCAACCACTTGGACACCCACTGGAGCTGAGAGGCCAGATAGTAGTGCTCTAGGTCAGGGACCACCAGGCCGCCTGTCTCTAACGGCAAATACAACTTTTTCAGCGCGACCCTACATCGACCCCCATTCCAAATAAATTCCCTCAACGTAGACTCCAGATTCCTAAAAACGCTGGGGGGATGTAGTGTGGGAGGTTAGAAAAGTAATATAATAGGCGCGGTAAGACTATCATTTTCAGCAACGCTATCCTGCCTGCCACAGACAGCAGCAGCGTCTGCCAAAAAGCCATCTGGGATTTGATCGAAGTTACCGCTCTTTTAAGATTTCCATCAACTAGGTCTCGCTCGTGGTGATAAATCCGGATGCCTAGGTACCTAAATGCATGTGGTTGCCATGGGACCGCGCTCCCAGCACGACAAAGCTCTGGATTCGAAAGCGTAGAAACAAAAGGAAATAGGCATGATTTGGACCAATTGACCTCGAGGCCAGATAGCGAGGCAAACTGCTGCAACAGGGTTCCAACCTCTGAAGGGATTCGCGTAGTATCCCTAAAGTACAACAAAAGGTCATCAGCGTACAGTGATACCACGTGCAGGCCTTCCCCCAGGGTAATACCCCAATCAGAACCCCTTCGCATAAAACTGCCACCAGTGGCTCCATGGCAAGGGAAAACAACAGCGGGGATAGGGGGCAACTTTGCTTCATACCTCTGCACACCTTGACTGACTCCGATATAAAGTGGGGCAAAACCCTGAAAAGATAGGGCCACTCTAGGGAATTGAAGGCCTTCTTCAGGTCGAGGACAAGGCATCCCGCTCATGGCCAGTCCCGTCTCGCATAGTGCATGATGCGAAACAGTCGACTGATGTTGTGCGACGTTTCGCTCGCTGGCACAAACCCATTTTGATCCGAGTGTACCAGGCCTGGTGTTATAGGCGCAAGCCTCATTGCTAGTGTTTTGGCCAGTATTTATAGTCCGTATTGAGCATTGCTAGCAGCCGGTACGATCCCAGCTACTCCGGATCCTTGTCAGGCTTGGGAAGGGACACAAGCAGCACCTCTCCCTGAGATGGCGTCAAACATCCCCTCTGCACTGCCTCCTCATAAACACGGAGTAGCCTGGGTGCAAGAATTGAAGTAAATGCCTTGTAAAAGTCAGCCGGCAGACCATCCGGGCCCGGCGTCTTGCCAGGCGCCAGTTCACGAATACTGGCCTGTATCTCAGGGAGATCTAGAGGCTCCTCCAGCGTGTTCCCATGATCCGCTGTCAGATGTGGGAGTTCCACATTAGCAAGGAACTCAGTACAAGACCGTTCAGAAGAAATCACCATTGAGGCGAACATCTCCTGGTAATGCTGCTTAAATGCAGAATGTATTTCTCCAGGCATATGCAACAGATGTGGAGCGGACCTCCATAATCGGGCCATGATCTCGGTCCTCTCTGGCCAGCCAGGCCAGAAGTTTGTCCGACTTATCTGCTGAGGCGTGCGATCTCACTGAGTGCGCAGCATAATTCAGATGACGCAGACGTTCAAGTAGCAACAACCGCTCAGCGTGAGCCTTGGCTAACCAGGCCTCCTCCGCAGGACTCCGAGCAGCTTCCCTCTCTGAGCGCAGCGAGTCTCGCTCTATACGGACTAGGTCCTGTTCAATCGAGCGATGCAAATTCCACTGAGTCCCCATACAGTGACCTCGAATAAAGACCTTAAAAGCATCCCACTCCAACAGGCCCGTAGTGGTAGTACCATTGTTATGCTAAAAAAATTCAGGGATCGCCGCGTCCAGCGATGCTTTTAAAAGCAGTGTCCTCCAAGAGCTCAGGCCTGAGCTTCCAGGTAGGAACAGCCGAGGGGGAAAAAACCCAATCCATCCGTACAATCTGTGGGTTGTGGTCAGAGTGCGTGCGCCCTAGGTAATCTGCGCCTACGACCGTGGAGGTCAGGTTCTGCGTGCACAGCATTCTATCTAGTCGTACATGGAGTGAGTGCGGGGCAGAATAGTACGAGTAAACTCTGACTGCAGCATTCCGCTGCCTCTAAATATCTATCAGGTGCCATTGTTGCGTCCAATTTACCAGCCCGTGCGCGGCCACCACAGCAGGGGACGTAGGCAATGGGGGGAAGGAACAATCCAGGTCAATATCAAGCACACTGTTAAAGTCCCCTCCCAGTAATCAGGAATAGTCGCTCCAACCCACTAAGTGGTGGGATAGATTGTGCAGGAAAGAAGTCTGATCTACATTTGGTGCGTATATAGAGCCCAGCACTATGGCCCGGCCCGCAAGCCGTCCACGGACCAGAGCAAATATCCCCTGCAAATCTATGATCCTCTCCTCCTCTACAAAAGGGACACCTGCTCTAATCCAAATCAGGGCGCCCCTGGCATAAGTGGAGTGTCCTGTTGCATATAACTGCCCCATACAATGCCGCTGCAAGCGAGGGAGCTCTGAGAGCGCCAGATGGGTCTCCTGCAAAAAAGCGAGGTGGGCGGAGTGCCTCTTGAGATATGAGCATATGGAGGACCTGCGCCTAGGCATGTGCATGCCACGCACATTCCAAGTGACCCCATTATATGGATTCATGGCTGCATCAGTTTAGTGCACCCTCCCACCGCGCATCCTGCCCTTAAGGGTGGCGCTGCGCGCGCAACAGCAGACTCCCAGCACCCGGTCAGACATCCTGCATATAGCCTCCAACAGAGCCAGAACAAAACCAATACCATTAGAGCAGATAAACAACCGGTCTCCACCCAAACCCAGTAACTTGAACATTCAACAACATAATCACACATGCCAATTCTCCGTTAGCAGGAGAGTGGGGTAGGCCAATTCACGCAATGAAGCGAGCACTCACTAGACCAGTCAACCCGGATATAGTGAATAACAGAGGGGGAGGCCAGCGGCTAACTGCAGGTTTTAAACAGCAATCGGAAACAGCCACAGTGCCAGCTGCAGCTTGCATGATCTACCCAGGGGAGTTTCTCAAGCCTGGCAGCCGGGCCAACTGGCGGCACATATTAAAGAACATCTCATCTCTGTTGTCCAGGCGTCTCACAGATTCCAAGCAGGAGGTTGCAGCATTTCCGAGTCCTCCAAGTAGGCCACTGCAGGGCCTAGAAAAGTTAATCCGCAGTGGCAGGCATCACAGATGGGCAGTCCTGGGAGCCCAACTCCGAGAGACGATCCGGTGTGGGAGGCCAGTCACTGGATGGCTGTGAAATTTCAGTTTCTGATTCTGACGCTGCCAGAGAGGCACTGATAGCCGCAGCCGACTGAGTCGCCTCACGCTACTCCTGTATGAGCTGTTTCAAGTCAGGAGCATGTGCTGCCACCTCCGTGGATGCACCACCTCCCTTACGGCCACACCTCGTCCTGCTGCGCCTGCCCTTCGATGCAGGCGGGTTCCTCTCCATTCCCCGGCCCAAGGCGCGACCCGTCGACTCCAGCCACTCCCAAGCCGCTTCTGGCGTGGTGAAGGAATGAGATTTATTCTCACCACGATGCGGAGTTTGGCGGGGAATAGTAGAGAGTATTCCAGGCTCAGGGTCCTTTTGCACCACCAGCGTGTAGTCCAGGAACAGCATTATTTGTGCATCGTCCACTCGAGGCGGCGGGGAAGATCTCACAGTCTTGAGTATGATATCGTGATCCGCATAGTGGAGCAGGCGAATTATAAAGGGGCGAGGGCCACTTCCCGGAGGCCTGGGACGCGTGGGGATTCAATGAGCTCGCTCCGCCGAAAAAAAGGGGGTTAGTGTACCAGCCGGCACAAGTCCTCGAAGCCAGCCCTCAGAGTAGGCCACCGCATCCCAGCCCTCCGCTCCTTCCGGTAATCCAACCACACGTATATTATTTCTTCTGGTGCGGCCCTCCGCATCTTCCACATGATGCTCCAGCTCCGCCACTCGTGTTAAAACATCACTCATCGTAGACTCCAAGCGAGACGTCACCGGTGTCAGCTCATCCACTCGCTCCTCTATCATACCTGTTTTATCGGCCAGATTGCGGTGGCCAGCATGCAGCAAGACAAGGTCACTAGCTACCTTGTCGATCTTAGCTTCCAAGGATGTACGAGCCCGCTCCAGCGAGTCACCAATGCGTTCCACCGCTGCAAGCACATCATTTAACTTCTGGCTGTCCTGTGCTGCAGCGTCTTGCTACCTCCCAGCACCAGTGCCAGAGCGAAGGCGGCCCGTCCCCGCCATGATCAGGGCTAATGTAAGCTCTAGCCAGCTCCACTTCGCTCACCAGCCAACACACCACCAGCTCCGGCAGCCCAGAGCTCCCCGGCGCACCCTGTTTGCGCGGGAAGCCCAGGCCAGGAGACCGCTGCAGTCAATGTGGCAAGCATGTGGCAAATTGGGCCCTCCAGGGCAGCCTCGAGCTCCTCACAGTCCGCCACCACACTAGTTGAACACCCCAGCACCGGGCAGCAGGAGGGACCCACTCTTCGTCCCCAATGTCGTAACTGGCAGTAACTTCGCCACTTTGCTGCTTCCGATGTCCATCGGATCAACACCACACCAGGACTTCAAACAGGGCTGGGCCCGCCTGCCTGTGCCTCCTGTACAGCGCTGCGCAGCAGCACGAGCATCCAGCCGACGGCCGCTCCACTGCCCTCCTCTTGCCCCACACCTCCAGGCCACTGTGCACTAACCTGAGGCCATTGAGGCCTTAGGCAAACAATCCAGTCAGGGGCAGGCCAGCAGTCCAGTCCACGTGGCCAGCAGGCCCAGCTCTTCCCCTCCGCGCTTAAGCGCTCTTTGCTGGAGGCCGGTGCCCCCGCCACGCGAAGACAGTGCAGAGCTTTCGAGGCTCTGATACTGGTTAGATATTTGAAGACTGCAGATATGGTGTACCACTGAATGATGAAATGTTTGCAACAAAACTAGATATTTCTTAGGCGCTGCCAGAAGGATTAAAGTTTCCATAATCTATTCCCAATTGAATAGTGGCACTAACTACTGAAATCTTGATATGTGGTTGTAGAATGAACACATCTTCGACAGCATTTTCAGTGCGTAAAAACATGATTTGATATATTGGCCACTTGAACCCTAACACAAAGTTTTGAATCAATGTGTATCCCCAAGATGCGATTGATTTTGAAGTAACAGGTAGGGGACCCATACCTGGGGGAAGCAAAAATTGGATAGATTGATTTTAGGCAAAGTCAGGAGAAGCACTGCTTTGTCTGGATTGTGTTTTAGGTAATATTGATACATCCATCATCAGGTTACTCTTAAACTGTCTCCTAGGGGAAAGGTGCCGTGCAGGTCAAAGTGTTGTGTGGCAGATAAAGGTAAGATGAACTGGGTATCATCTTTGCCTGCCAAGGTGCATCTGAGTGTGGCTCTAAGCACTGGGGTGGAAGTATTTTGTCCAGAGTAGACATGCATTGGCAGAGCTTGCATTGGCCTCGGTACTGACCAGAAGCAGGAGACCATGGCACTGTGGAGGTACATTGGCATAGATGCGTGTGGGCCTCAATAAAGAGTGGAAGTATGGCACAAAAGATTAGTGGGGGAAGTGTGTGGATCTTAAATGAACTTATGATGTTGAAGCCCAGAACATAAGACACCAAAGGCCATAGACTCTCAGGAAGGTGGAGAAGCAAAGCCAGAGAGAAAGACAAAGATTTAGATGTTGACAATGAGACCCTCAGCAAGATGTGCACTCAAGAGCAAAGCCCAACAGTGGAAGCACAACTGTGTCAAGAGCCAGCAAGGGCATGCATCAGAGCAACCCTTAAATGGAAGACTCACAACTCTTGAGCACTGCCATCAACTGATGCAACCTTGGCCTCTCGGGATAATGGCAATTGAGAGAGAAGAGGCCATAAGACTAAGGCGGCAACTTACTTAAGCTTCTTTACAGCACTGTTGTCCTGTGAGAGCCAGTTATGTAACACAAAATAATGGGGTCCCTCTTTAGCATATGATGAGCTGCTAAAGATACCTCCATATCTCACCCATATTCATAGTCTTTAGACTGAATGGGGGCCCCCTGAAGGGTGGGGCCAGGGCATCAGGGGTCTGGCCCATGTCCCTCAGCTGAGAGCCCCTTCATTCCTCTAATGACACACTTCAGACTCCACGCCACCATGACCTGTGTCTTTGCACCATGATGTCTGCATTTAGCAGGCAATCAAAATTGAATTTATAAAGTTATATTTTTGAGAATAAAAATGTGGATTGTTCGATTTGTGAATTCTTTATTAGTTCTTTCAAGTTATCACCCAACGTTATTTATTTATTTGTTTTAAAAATCTTAGCAATGGTTTCTGTCGTTGTGAAAAACATTTCAAAACACAGGAGTTTCATAAGGACTCTCACAAAATAACAAGACTGGTGGATATGCGGCAGCTGTCAGCCCAACCCTCCCAGCTCACTAGCAGCACCTCACCAAAACCCAACCAGTAAAGGTGATTTGTGGCAGCCTTGCAAGGATTCTGAAAACCCTGTACGGACATTGTAGTGGAAACAAGTCTTACCCTTTTCTCTCCACATACAAGTCTCTTACACACACACACAGGCAAGAAAAGAGATCCAGGACAGTTTTCAATACATTTATTGAAAAGACTGCAGTCTACCATACCATTTATGAACTGCAATGATTAGAATAATTAGGAGTAACAAAATTGGGATTGTGAAAATCAGAGATGTGAATATAAACAACCCCAACATATTTGTAATAAGATGAATACACAATTCCTGCCTAAAAAGCCTAATCTCTAGCTCCTAAGCGGGAGCATGGTGATGTAACCCAAATCTGTCTGTACAGTGCCCTTGAGAAGCACACCCCACCCCCGTTACCTTCGTACAAGGTCAGGCCGCCAGTCTCAGAGTCGGATCAGGATCCGTGGAGACAAAGACTGAGTTCGGCCTGAAAACCGGCATACAGCATAGATGGAAATTCTGGGCATTCCCTTTACCCTACAAGATGCTTTTATGGAGGACATGCTTATGTTCATGCACAGAAGCCTAACGCCGGTATGTATCTAAGCGCTGGACTGTTTATGCAGGCCAAGGGCCGGCAATACAAAATACTATTCGGTGAGCCTCGCGTTCTGTTCTTGTGATTCCGAGGAAGAGAACACAATGTAGAGTATGTCATCCATAGCACTGATAATAAAGCTTTCGCGGAGTAGCAGCTGATATTGTACTTAAACAATACCACTAAAGTTTAAGAAAAATAAAATGACTAGAACAACAGAGCATAATAACTGGGTAAAAGGGCACAGACCGCAAGCCGAGGCAAAGTAATCACTGCGCCCAAGCAACTAACTAAAACGGATCCACAACAGAGGAGAAAGGGATGCTATTTGCAAACAGGGGATCACTTGATTTATATAGGAGAAGCGTGTGTATACTGAAATAATGTTTCTTTAGATCAATAAGATATTGCTTGTCTTCACGGGTTTTGGACACTAGGACACAAGGAGGCAGCAGTATCATTTCAACGAGTGCTTCTCAGTGTTTAGAATTTTTTCAGTGCGCTGAAGTCCATGGAGTGGAACAAATGGAAGTCAAACAATTTTGAAAGGTGTGCCCTTGGGACATTTCAATAAAACAGACATTTTTAGTACAGATATAAAACATTCAGAAGGCACTTCTCGGGAAAACAGGAAACTCGGAAGAAGAAAAAAGTGTCCAAGCATAAGAGATGCTATTCTCGAGTGATCTCTTAGCACACTATCAAATTGTGGTTTTTTTTAGAGATATATTTGAATGTTCCCCACAAGAAAGACCTATTCTTATTTGGCCATTGGTCTGTCAGGCTCTCTCACCAGGCTCAACAGAACAAAAAACTTTAAAATAATCACCTAATTGTGCTAGTCTCCAAGTAATTGCTAGTTTCTAGTTAATCAGTTGGCATAAGATAACTCAGGGGTTGTTCAGTTGAATACTTTGCACAAGAAAGACCTACTCCTAGTTGGCCATTGGTCTCTCTAGCTCTCTCACCAGGCTCAACAGCTTGTCCGGTTTAGAGACCTCATACTCTGGTCCCTTAATCGGATCTTGTGCAGCTTTCTTTTCCTTTGGCATATTGGGCAGGTTAGGTGAGAGCTTTAGGCCACTGACATTGCCCTGTCATCTCCAGCAAAGATAATGGAAAAGATGGGATTGAATTGGATGTGGATGAGCTTGCTCTTCATCTTGGCCACCACAGCGTGTTCGCAGATTGCTTCATTCTTGTTCTCTTTGAGTTCAAACACATGGACCTTGCCGTCTGTAGTCACAGCGCACGATCGTTCATGTTGAGAATGATGCCACTCGAGTAGCAAATCTACTCGAGTGGCAGCAAAATCAACTAGAGCAGTAGCGCCCTCTGGTGTGCATCATGGTGCCAGTCACGCTGATTTTTCAGTGCTGAACAACCTCCAAGTGCTAAAAATCAGTGCAAGCAGTGTGACATGCCAGTTTTTTACAGTTTGCAGAACTCTGTGAAATCTCAGAGAGTTTTCATATAGCTCCACGATATTCTGTGGAGTAAAACTCCGCAGGATCCGCTCTCCCCTAATAAAGACCTTGGGGTGGAAGGGATTCCAGCAGACTACATCAATGGCCAAGCTGTGAGCTTGATATGTATCAAAGAATTGGCTGCAATCAGCCTTTGAGCACATGTGGATTTTGCTTCCTTCTATCCCAACAAAGAAAAGGTATTAGATCTGTTTCTAGTAATTGAAGTAAGTCCCACAGGTATTCGTGTTAAGGCGCAGTGTTGTAGGCACATTTATTGCAGCACCATCCAGGGAGAGACTAATGACATCAGTGTAGAGCAGCTCGCTCTTCACTAGGGTCCAAGACACAACACGACCCTCAGAGGAAACTGAGAAGAAGTTGAGGTTGTTGTCAAGGTCGTCCTTTTGCCACCTGACCTGTCACACAGGGTCTGTATGCTTGCACCTACAACTAGCAGGTAAGGATGGTCTTTGCAGATTTACAGGCACATGACACAACTCTCAGTGTTGAAGATAAACATCTGGAAACGAGGGTTCTTCAAACGGTTAAAGAGGAGCATGCCCTGGTCTTGCTTCCTTAAGTCATAGGAGTAATGGCCGACAGCAAAGAAGTCTTTATACCTTGGGCCCCAGAACAAGGCAGTCACTGCTATCCCCTTGGTCTTGTCATGCTGGAACTTCCATAGGGGCAGTAGTATGCCCCCCAGTCACGGTACTTCCCGGTACATCTTCAAAGTACTCAACACCCTGTGCCACCTCATCAAAAGGGTTCTTATTAACCACACATTCTTGAATAAAGAAAGTGAAAAGGGCTGTTGTTTGCGCTGCTTTGTTTAAATACATCCGCGTGCCAAGAATCAACAAAAGCACGCATTCCACAGTTAAATATTGTGTAAATTAAGAGATTTGTATCTGGCATAATTATGTAATTGTGCTTAATTTTGCTGTAATTTCACGTTTCAAGTGAAAGCAAATTGTGTGAATTTCAAACAGCACTAAGGGCCAGATGCATCAAAAAAGAGCTTTGCGCCTTCTTAATAGCACATTTTTGCGGTTCTCTATTCGGAAATTGCAAACTGCAAAGTATTATAGTGTGTTTAACATTTTTAGCGATTCGCAGTGGGTTGCAAATAGTCCTGCCTCAACAATATTCATGAGGCGACCCATTGTGAACGCTACAATCATACGGATGGTGGCCTGCTGGGGACAGCAGACCACGATGTCTGTGATTGCTTTTTAAACATAGCGATTTTTTTTTGTAATGCAGCCCATTTTCCTTGAAGGGAAACGGGATGCATTAAAAAAAGAAAACTGAAATCTTTTCATTTCATTGTTCAAGAGTAGGCAGTGATCCCTGAGACCACTGCCTACTCTTACAAAATGTTTGCACCCCCATTGGTAAAGAGAAAGGGGTCCATCGGGGAACCCTTCCCTTTGCAAATGGGTTACCACAAACTTGAAGTTGGTGGTACCTGCGATTGTTTTTACAACCGCATTCCCAGCCGCAAAACAATCAGACATGGCCCTGCGAATCTCTATTAGGAAGGGGCACCCTTGACACGCCCCTTCCTAAAAGAGAGTCGGAATTCATATTTTGCGAGTCAGTAACACTCGCAAAATAGGGATGGTACATGGCAAAAAGCCTTTTACCAGTCGCAAAAGGCCCGATTGTGACTGGTAAAAGATCTTTACACATCTGGGCCTAAATGGCATGAGAACTGTTAATAACGGGTTGCAAATGGCCCATGTCCCCAAAAAATGATGGCCCAGCCCGAGCTTACATTTAACAACAAAATGCCTTCTGGGAGTTAAGAACAGGGGTTCACCTCAACGGGAGAACACCACCAATATTACAGTGTTTTACTGAAGATGAATTGATGTTTCAAGGTTCGAAATTCTGCACACAAAAAATAAGTAGAAGGATATTTGATATTGCTTCTGCCGGAGGAAGAAATATCAAATGTCCTTCTGATTCCCTATTTATTCTGTAATAAAACCCCAGCTATGCCTCCCTTTCAAGCAGCTCCTCGTGTGAGAGACTCCTTCGGCTGTTTTAAGGCTGTTATTTTTAATAAAAAGGGTAATTTCGAACGTTTATCTTGTTAAATGGAAATAATTGCTTTGCTCAGCTCAGGATAAATGTGTCACTCAAAACGCTATATAAAAGGCATTGAAATGTCACAGATAAGCACATGTTATACGGTAATGTCACACATAATCTGAAAATCTGGCAGCTGTCTACTTGTGACCACGTCAGGAGGTGAGGCCTGCAGGACAGATGGATCCAGGTCACGAGACCCTCAGACTTGTGCTGTGCTGAGGCTGAGTCAGTGAAGCTGCCAGGTTTCAAAGGTTCAAATCTTTTAAATTGTATTTGACACAGAGACCGTCTAAAACTGTTTCTACAACTCTTAAAAACTAAAAAATGTTGGTCACCCACACAATATATTGAATGCATTATGGTCGCTCTATAAGCATGTCCTGGTGACATTCATATGCAAGGTGGTGTGGGAACGTAGTGCGGGCAAGTACTCCCAACTCGCTGGTAGACAACGCTCAATAAACCACTTCCCGTCAGTGCTTTTTCATATGGAAAAGAAAACTATTTTAAATTTTATATATATATATATATATATATATATATATATATATATATATATATATATATATATATGTACGGGTGCTGCCGCAAATATCAAGGAGAGGGGCGGGGAGGACGAGGACGGATGGGTAAATAAATAAAAAGAAAAAAAAGACTTACCATTCGGCGCTGCCGCCTTCCTCTCCTGCTGCCTCACTCGTTGTCCTTTCCTCTTCTGGTGTCCCAGCTTTTGCTGGGACCCCAGAAGAGGCTCCCCAGCAATCCTTGTGCTACTTTTATGCTCAAGCTAGCATGAAAGCAGCGTCAGGATTGGTCTGTGCGGCTCGGACTGTCGCTCAGACACAACCCTGGGGCCTGTGCAGTTTCTCCAGTCTACGTACACAGCCAGGCTGGAGAAACTTAAGTGTGCATGTGTGTTTGGACGGCCGTATGAGGCCATCCAAACACAGATGTGAACTTAATGCACTCTCTCCTCATCCCACCGCCCGAGGACCAGCGCATCCCTTCCTTTACATGCTGGCTGAGCCAAAATCAAAAAAATAAAACAATATGCAAGTATTGTTTTGTTTTTCTGCTGCTGGCTTTTAGCCAGTGGGGAGGTGCTCTTCCGCCATTGCGAAGGAGCCACCCCAGAAGGCCTCTGTATGCCTCATCCTGGACATCCCCCGCCACTGCCACATCACAGCTCACCTGAGAGACCCGGATTGGCTCCCCGTCAACAAGAGAATCACCTTCAAACTCCTCACCCATGCTCACAAGGCACTGCACAACACCGGACCAGAATACCTCAACAGACTCCTGATACACCCCGACCCGGCATCTCCGCTCCGCTGACCTCACCCCCGCAACCGTCCCACACATCTGCAGAACTACAACTGGTGGTAGATCATTCTTGCACCTCGCCGCCAAAACGTGGAACACTCTTCCCACCCACCTGCGCCAGACTAAAGACCTCCTTACTTTCAGGAAACTTCTCAAGACCTGGCTGTTCAAGCAGTAGCAGCACCTCTCCCCCATCTTCTCCCCACCCTCCTCAGCGCCTTGAGACCCTCACGGGTGAGTAGTGCGCTTTACAAATTCTCTGATTAATTGACCCCTGATATATATACACACGCGCACACACTCACCCATACACACACACACACATACCTGATGCTCCCAGCAAGCCATTACCATACATCAATGTCTAGACACAATATCATAGAGTGTAATTAGAAAAAAACAGGCCTATTCTGTTAGTCAGGGTGTCACCACAAATCTTAAAATAGAAAATATGGCATTTAAATTAGTTGAACATATTAATAAAAATGTGTGATGGTACAATGTTTCAATGACATTCATCAGTATATATTGTCGCCCACTGTTCTTGTAAACGTATTCAATTAAATATTACAAATCAAATATCAGGTGGACATGAGTCTTTGTTATCTTTGTACTGTTGCCACTGCAGTTTTAGGACCAATCAACAGCGGCCCCATATTCCAGACCCTCGGTGCATACGCACAAGCCTCGAGAGTGCTTAAAAGCACATTAGCCCTCCCAGGAGAATCTAAGTAACCCCCATGGAGGCTTATACAATATTTTGACCAGACTTTAGGGTTACCCTAGCAGCCCCCAAAACTCTCAGCAACATGTAGATGGTGCACCTGCCCTTTCTAGGACACTGCAGAAGAGAAATATGCACATCTTAACCACCTTGCGGGAGCATAATAGATGCTCCTTCACTTATACATTGTGCATGGGACTCACGTCTTGGCATGCCCACCCCACTTAGGGCAACATACGTAAGTATACAAAGTGATAGATGGAATGCTTGAATGAGTCTCAGCCACTGTAACTACTCGGGCTGCATCCCAGTTTATCATTATTTCGCACACCATGCCAACTCAGTTTGGACCCAACCACATGCAAAGCAGTCCTAAACCTGCTCCAGTGGGACTGGTCCAGCCTGAACTGCCAAGCCAGGTCCTCCCTGTTTTTGAATCTGATTACCTTAATTCGCCGGGTATGCCCAGACGTGGTTTCCAGGCTGACTTTGCCACTTCAACCAAGCTACACCTGCCCGAAGAGTTCTAACTAGGGCTATACAGGTCATAGGTTGCTTGTTTCCAGTCCAGGGAGGACCTGGCTTGGCAGTTTGGGCTGGACTGTTACTATGAAGAACAGGGTCAAGACTGATTTCCATATGGCTGGGTCCAAACTCAGGTAGCATGGTGGGCAAAAAACAATGATTCTGGATGGAGCCCAAACAATTGCCAGGGACTGAGATTATTTCAAGCATTTCATCTATCACCTTGTTGTGTTTGCTCTGTGGGTTGGTAGCCTTGTGGGCAGGGTATACTGTGAGTTGGGGACCAAAGTCTGGCCTTCAGAGCAGAATGGGCCACATCACCTTGTCAGCCATTGCGGCACTGTTTGCCTACTGGCATGCGTCTGTGAGCAGGCTAGGGCTAGTTGCTTCACAGTTGGGGTCTGCAGGCGAGAAGGATTCTCAATGGACAAGGTTGGGGGCTAGAGCAAAGGTTGACAGAGGAATGCAGGTGGGTTCAAACAGGCTTAGAACAAACAATTACCACTGCAAAGGAGGCAAATTGTCCAATTGAGCTTGGAACCCCATCAAGGGATTGATTAGTCTATCCTACTTTTTGGATGAGGGGGCCTGTGTAACAAATCTGCTTTGTCAGCATGGTCACTTTGGATTTTTCACCTTATGCTGGACACTATATTTTTGCCTGTTGTACACCTCTGTAGACCTTACCCCTGCCAACCAGTGATAAGATGCTTGTGCTTCTCCTTTGAACAATGTAACACTGGGATACTCCTCACTGGCATATTTAACTTCCATGTAAGTCCCTAGTATATGGTACAATGTGTATCCAGAGCCTGTCAGTTAAATGTCACTAGTGGACTGTGCCATCCATTGTGCCATCCACTGCACTAGCAGTGCAAATATAACTGCAGGCCTACCATTTGTAGTCTGCCCACTGTAGTTTTAAACTGCAAATTTGACCTGTCAAAATAATCCCTTTTGACAGGCCAAACCTTCATTTTAAATATTTGTAAGTCACTCCTAGGTGGGAGTTATCTAACAATAAAATTCTGTTTGAGGCAGGTCATGTACCCAAAAGAACCTCAGGAAGACAGAAGTTTGGTAGAACAAAGGCTTAGTGAGCAGATAATGAAAAGGAAAGGAGTCCTGATAATCAGGAGCAAAAGTCCTCACACACCACATATGGTGTCATGCTTCATCATCGGACAGCTCCTCGTCAGGCCAGCGCTGCAATGCCTGACGGGCACCCCCCGAAGGCCAGAAAAATTCGTCTTCAATTCTTTTTCAAAGACAGATCCATTGACTCTCCTCAGGACTCCGGTCTCAGACGACCTTCCAAGTTCATGCCTCCCACTTCCTCTATGCCCTGTGAGGTTCTGGCTTTCGAAAAAGCGGTTACCTCTGACGTTATGAAAATACGACCAGAGCATAGATTTATCAATATGCCCAAAGCTGAGAATGAGGCACTCCGAGATCTATCCGCTGATACCAATATCACCATTAAACCAGCGGATAAGGGAGGTGCGATTGTTGTGATGAATACAGCGGATTATAGACAGGAATGTCTTCGCCTTCTAGGTGATTCCACTTACTACGCTCAGATTGATCAGGATCCTACAGCTAGTCTTCAAACAGAGATCCGTGGTATGATAGAGGAGGCCTACAGCAATACTTGGATATCTCAGAAAGAAGCAGAATTTCTGGATACTGAGGATCCCCGTATTCCGTACTTTTATTGCCTCCCTAAGATCCATAAGGGCAGATCTCCTCCGCCTGGACGCCCGATAGTTTCAGGGATCGGATCCGTCCTTGAACCACTATCCATATTTTGCGATCACTTCTTACGACCGCTTGTACAACAATCTACTACTTACCTTAGGGACACCAAAGATGTCCTCAATCTGATTGAGTCCATCAATTCAACAGTCCACGTCAATGCCCTCATCACTCTTGATGTCGAAGCCTTATACACTAATATTCCACAGGCAGCTACACTGAAGGTAGTTGAGACATCTCTTCTGACTGCCAGTCTAGATTCTATGACTCCAGTTCACTTCATCATGCATTGCGCTAGCTTAGTCATGACTAAGAATTTTTTCCAGTATGAGGACAAACTCTTCCATCAGATACGTGGTACTTCGATGGGAAGCACCTTTGCCCCTAGTCTGGCTTGCATGTATATGTATGATTTTGAGAAACGTTTTATCCTGCCTGAGTCCAACCCCTTTTTTGACAACATAAAACTATGGCGTCAGTACATAGACGACATTCTTGTCATATGGCACGGCTCCATATCTGAAGTAGACTCGTTTACCACATGGATAAATGGCCTGGACCCCTTTCTGAACTTTACATCCTCTATTTCTACTACAGAAATCTCTTTTTTAGACCTACTGGTTAGTATTGAGGAAGGCCAACTGAGAACTCGAACCTTCCATAAAGTGACGGACCGGAATAGCTTGTTATTATATGACAGCTACCAACCCAAGGCACTAAGAAACAATTTACCGTAGGGGCAGTTTTTACGCCTTCGACGGAACTGCAGTAATCTACAGCTATTTAACACTCAAGCCACTGATTTACAGACCAGACTACGAGACCGTAATTACCCGAACAAGGTCATTAACACAGCCTACAAGCGAGCCAAATATAGTGACAGAGAATCCCTACTACAGTTGACTCCCAAATCCACGGAAACAAAACTAACTTGTGTATCTACGTTTACACCACTTTCCAATGCAGTCAAAAAAATAATTAACAAAAGATGGTCAGTCCTTTGTAGTGGAGGGGAGAATATTCACAAGCCTGTCTTTGCTTTTAAAAGAACTTCCAACATTAAGGAATTGCTGGTACATACTCGACCAAGACGCACAATGACCCCGATCAGTCAAAGATCACTTTGGGATCTCCCTCCAGTTAAGGGCCATTTCCCCTGCGGAAATTGTAACGTCTGTTCACTTACCAAACGGGTAGACACCCTTGAACTAGAACCCTCACTAACATGGCGATTGATGAGACATACCAATTGCAATACCCGCAACTGTATCTACCTGATCACGTGCCCATGTAATTTGCGATACGTAGGGATGACCACACGACCTGTGAAAGTAAGGATAAACGAACACCGCAGCAAAATCCGCTGCGGACGCGCCACGACGAAACTTAGCATTCACTTTATTGAATCCAATCATACACCAGATGACATGTGGTGGGTAGTACTCCAGACCTGTGTCTTGACAGGCACCCGCCCTCTTTTTGAGCTTGAACAACGGTGGGTATATAGACTTAACACCCACCGTCGAGGATTGAATGATGATATACCTTGGTTCAATCTCTCGATGTAGATGGTTTCTGACTTTGAGATTACTCACTCCTAGGCTGAAGCCCTCCCCTGCCTAGACTGTAGCATTATGACTATTGATTGAGATGCTGATCATAACGCACATTTTTGACTCATATTTTAACACGCTTTCTATGACACGTCTCCCTCTACTTATGCAAGTATTTGATGACCAATGTCGTCACAAGTTAAATGGGTGGAGAGTCATTATTTCATTTTTATTTTTATTTATTTTTCTAACTACGACTTGAGTATCTATTAACTCTTCTGGTGATTATTCACCAGTCTAAGATGGCCGCCGCGGTGGTTCGGACTACAACAAACTGATGGGTGAAGTCCTTTCTCCCTTTCAAGTCACTTCTACCTAATTCGACGATGTCGCTTGGCAACAGATTGTTCAATTGCCTCTCGCGCGCTCGTAACACGGGCTATTTATACTTTGGATCCCCGGCTCGTCCCACATTCCGGAACGCAGCCGCGGGGTAGGTGCACCACTGAGCGCCGGTAACATTATGAGTAAGTGCCTCTGGTCCGTCTGGATGTGACATTTAAAGCTTTTGGACTCGCACGTCTCTTTAGCAACCTGGGCGCGATGAGCCGCCGCTTTTAATAACTCGAAGGAGTAATCGGCTTGTGATTTATTAATTATTTACAATGGAACATATATCCCCCTACTACTCGGGCTTTCTGTTATTGACACTTAAAGGTAATGGTGCATAGAATAGGAAGGTAGCCGGTACAGAAAGGATACCCTAGCCCCCCGACCATTGCCTGTGCACTTACTGCTTAGTGCTCTGTACACACTTGTGATATGACCGTAAGTTATGTGGGTACTAGCTTATTTTGCTGTAGGTCTCTCCTCCTAAAGGTCATCTCTTAACAAAGATCATGTACATATACCTAACACGAGGGTGATCATTATCATCACCTTGTAAATCCATGATGATATGTCTGTAACTACACTAGTGTATATTTGGTTGTATTGCATGCATATGGACGCATACTACACCTTATCTGTATCCGGTTTTGCACTTCCTACTGCAGATAATTTTTGCTTATTTCCAGTGACCATGTTGTAGGTCTGTCTGACGATTTAGAAACAGAGACATCCTGCTCTTTTGTTATTTATTTTCTATGCTCATCTCGCAACTAGATTCACTGTGAACCGGGCAACAGGCCTGCGTGATCCCATGAAACCCTTTCTCAGAATGGAGTTGGTAAGCCCCCCTATACAACACGAGCATGGGTTGCTACCATTCACTTCATCACTATGAGTTGCACAGTTTGTCACAAATATTTTTTTTTTTTTTTTTTTGTCTTCACTTGTGTGTACTACTCTCAGAGTGTAGATGAAGTAGTTATGCAATTGATTAACTTCAACTTCTTTCCCTTGTATCTAGGGTGACTGATAGGAAAGGAAAGCCAGTCCGTTTGATCTCTAGTAAGTGACTGATGACGTCTTGACTGTGAGCGTTGGATTGCAGGAGCTGAGAAAAGGGATAATAATATTTTTTTCCTTTGTTTTCAATTGGAATAATCCAATGATTTAGTAGGTCCTGAAGAAGCGTCAGGGGATCCTGTTGGACCATAAGAGACGCGAAACATGTCGACCGCATATTGACCATATACTGAGGGATTTCGGATAATTACCGTCTTCCTTTGCCCTGATTTTTTGTACGAGTGCCTGAGCATTATCTCTTGTTTCACTCCCTTGCTACTTCTTTTAATCTTGACCAATTCCCAACAGCAAATAATAAACCATTTAGTGAGGGTTTTGAGTCAATTTTACTATGTCCTTTTCTTTTTCCTCCTCTTTCTCGGACCCACACTTGGTTCCGCGGCTTCATCATTAACAAAAAGATCTCCGGCAAAGAGCCCCCCTTCGGGGGGTGCCCGTCAGGCATTGCAGCACCGGCCTGACGAGGAGCTGTCCGATGATTAAGCATGACACCATATGTGGTGTGTGAGGACTTTTGCTCCTGATTATCAGGACTCCTTTCCTTTTCCTTGTGTCAGTTTTGGAACAGTGTATTATATTTCATTATCAGGTTGACTGGAGGGCATACACTGGACCAGATAATCCTCCGATCCCTTCTCTTTATTTGACATATTCAGAACAGCAGGTTTGCTGTGGGATTACTTATCAGACAATTTCTCTGAGTCCCTCGATATGGATAATTTCCAAGGTCTCAGCTTCGACGATGATATTGTGTCTGCTATTTTGCAGACCCCTTCCATTCTTACCAGTGACGGTGCAGGACCATCAGGTCCCACCAAGGAAGAATGGGACAAACTGTCTGCACTTAAACGTGACTTGATAAAAACAGTGTTACATGGGACCATCATGACCGAATACCTCAGAGCCAATATAGCTCCCAATGGACTACTTGTGTCCAACATGCCCAGGATCTTCCTACAGGACCTTGTCTTTAGGAAGGACTGGGCCCAGATTGCATGGAAGTGCACTCGGGACTGGCTAGTCCTAATTATCAATACATCTAGACGACTAGCAGAGTCCATAGCTATACAGATCACTTTTATGGAGAATACACTAAAAACCACAATCTCCATAGCAGCATTCAAGAGCCGACTAGCAGAAATTAATACTGATATAAATGAAACAAAAGAGTTTCTGACACAACAGAAGATTACAAAGTTACAGAAAGATATCAACAAGTTCAACAGAGAGAAGGTCTACCCTTATATCAAGGAAGACTACATTACAGATACGCCATCCGTCTCCTCAGACGAATCCTCATCTGGTAGAAGACCTCGTAAATATAGTCAGAGCTCATCCTCTGATGGATGGAGCACTGAAGACGAGAGACCACAGCCTTATTACAACTTTCCACAATACCATCCAGGTCACCCGATGGCCTGGCAACAACCCTTCCCTTTTTATCAACCACGCCCCATGCCACCATACATGCCTTTTTTAGGCCAGGGCAGGGGCAGAGGAAGAGGCAGAAGACGAGGAAGAGGCAGGAGAGTTCATTGGTCACAGGAAGAACCACAGATGGTCACAAGGAGTCAGGGCAAGACTCCCTCAACCAAGATCTAGTGGTGAATCTGTCCTCAAGGCCTCTTTCTCCTTATGAGACCAGGGCACTGAACAAAGGATTGGGATATGTCCCCACTCCTAAGACTGACCCTTTCCGTTTGCAATGTGAACTTTCTCGGTTCTTCAGAAAAATTCGTCTTCAATTCTTTTTCAAAGACAGATCCATTGATGACTCTCCTCAGGACTCCGGTCTCAGACGACCTTCCAAGTTCATGCCTCCCACTTCCTCTATGCCCTGTGAGGTTCTGGCTTTCGAAAAAGCGGTTACCTCTGACGTTATGAAAATACGACCAGAGCATAGATTTATCAATATGCCCAAAGCTGAGAATGAGGCACTCCGAGATCTATCCGCTGATACCAATATCACCATTAAACCAGCGGATAAGGGAGGTGCGATTGTTGTGATGAATACAGCGGATTATAGACAGGAATGTCTTCGCCTTCTAGGTGATTCCACTTACTACGCTCAGATTGATCAGGATCCTACAGCTAGTCTTCAAACAGAGATCTGTGGTATGATAGAGGAGGCCTACAGCAATAGTTGGATATCTCAGAAAGAAGCAGAAATTCTGGATACTGAGGATCCCCGTATTCCGTACTTTTATTGCCTCCCTAAAATCCATAAGGGCAGATCTCCTCCGCCTGGACGCCCGATAGTTTCAGGGATCGGATCCATCCTTGAACCACTATCTATATTTTGCGATCACTTCTTACGACCGCTTGTACAACAATCTACTACTTACCTTAGGGACACCAAAGATGTCCTCAATCTGATTGAGTCCATCAATTCAACAGTCCACGTCAATTCCCTCATCACTCTTGATGTCGAAGCCTTATACACTAATATTCCACAGGCAGGTACACTGAAGGTAGTTGAGACATCTCTTCTGACTGCCAGTCTAGATACTATGACTCCAGTTCACTTCATCATGCATTGCGCTAGCTTAGTCATGACTAAGAATTTTTTCCAGTATGAGGACAAACTCTTCCATCAGATACGTGGTACTTCGATGGGAAGCACCTTTGCCCCTAGTCTGGCTTGCATGTATATGTATGATTTTGAGAAACGTTTTATCCTGCCTGAGTCCAACCCCTTTTTTGACAACATAAAACTATGGCATCGGTACATAGACGACATTCTTGTCATATGGCACGGCTCCATATCTGAAGTAGACTCGTTTACCACATGGATAAATGGTCTGGACACCTTTCTGAACTTTACATCCTCTATCTCTACTACAGAAATCTCTTTTTTAGACCTACTGGTTAGTATTGAGGAAGGCCAACTGAGAACTCGAACCTTCCATAAAGTGACGGACCGGAAATAGCTTGTTATTATATGACAGCTACCATCCCAAGGCACTAAGAAACAATTTACCGTATGGGCAGTTTTTACGCCTTCGACGGAACTGCAGTAATCTACAGCTATTTAACACTCAAGCCACTGATTTACAGACCAGACTACGAGACCGTAATTACCCGAACAAGGTCATTAACATTAACACAGCCTACAAGCGAGCCAAATATAGTGACAGAGAATCCCTACTACAGTTGACTCCCAAATCCACGTAAACAAAACTAACTTGTGTATCTACGTTTACACCACTTTCCAATGCAGTCAAAAAAATAATTAACAAAAGATGGTCAGTCCTTTGTAGTGGAGGTGAGAATATTCCCAAGCCTGTCTTTGCTTTTAAAAGAACTTCCAACATTAAGGAATTGCTGGTACATACTCGACCAAGACGCACAATGACCCCGATCAGTCAAAGATCACTTTGGGATCTCCCTCCAGTTAAGGGCCATTTCCCCTGCGGAAATTGTAACGTCTGTTCACTTACCAAACGGGTAGACACCCTTGAACTAGAACCCTCACTAACATGGCGATTGATGAGACATACCAATTGCAATACCTGCAACTGTATCTACCTGATCACGTGCCCATGTAATTTGCGATACGTAGGGATGACCAGACGACCTGTGAAAGTAAGGATAAACGAACACCGCAGCAACATCCGCTGCGGACGCGCCACGACGAAACTTAGCATTCACTCTATTGAATCCAATCATACACCAGATGACATGTGGTGGGTAGTACTCCAGACCTGTGTCTAGACAGGCACCCGCCCTCTTTTTGAGCTTGAACAACGGTGGGTATATAGACTTAACACCCACCGTCGAGGATTGAATGATGATATACCTTGGTTCAATCTCTCGATGTAGATGGTTTCTGACTTTGAGATTACTCACTCCTAGGCTGAAGCCCTCCCCTGCCTAGACTGTAGCATTATGACTATTGATTGAGATGCTGATCATAACGCACATTTTTGACTCATATTTTATCACGCTTTCTATGACACGTCTCCCTCTACTTATGCAAGTATTTGATGACCAATGTCGTCACAAGTTAAATGGGTGGAGAGTCATTATTTCATTTTTATTTTTATTTATTTTTCTAACTACGACTTGAGTATCTATTTACTCTTCTGGTGATTATTCACCAGTCTAAGATGGCCGCCGCGGTGGTTCGGACTACAACAAACTGATGGGTGAAGTCCTTTCTCCCTTTCAAGTCACTTCTACCTAATTCGACGATGTCGCTTGGCAACAGATTGCTCAATTGCCTCTCGCGCGCTCGTAACACGGGCTATTTATACTTTGGATCCCCGGCTCGTCCCACATTCGGGAACGCAGCCGCGGGGGTAGGTGCACCACTGAGCACCGGTAACATTACGAGTAAGTGCCTCTGGTCCGTCTGGATGTGACATTTAAATCTTTTGGACTCGCACGTCTCTTTAGCAACCTGGGCGCGATGAGCCGCCCCTTTTAATAACTCAAAGGAGTAATCGGCTTGTGATTTATTAATTATTTACAATGGAACATATATCCCCCTACTACTCGGGCTTTCTGTTATTGACACTTAAAGGTAATGGTGCATAGAATAGGAAGGTAGCCGGTACAGAAAGGATACCCTAGCCCCCAGACCATTGCCTGTGCACTTACTGCTTAGTACTCTGTACACACTTGTGATATGACCGTAAGTTATGTGGGTACTTGCTTATTTTGCTGTAGGTCTCTCCTCCTAAAGGTCATCTCTTTACAAAGATCATGTACATATACCTAACACGAGGGTGATCATTATCATCACCTTGTAAATCCATGATGATATGTCTGTAACTACACTAGCGTATATTTGGTTGTATTGCATGCATATGGACGCATACTACACCTTATCTGTATCCGGTTTTGCACTTCCTACTGCAGATAATTTTTGCTTATTTCCAGTGACCATGTTGTAGGTCTGTCTGACGATTTAGAAACAGAGACATCCTGCTCTTTTGTTATTTATTTTCTATGCTCATCTCGCAACTAGATTCACTGTGAACCGGGCAACAGGCCTGCGTGATCCCATGAAACCCTTTCTCAGAATGGAGTTGGTAAGCCCCCCTATACATCACGAGCATGGGTTGCTACCATTCACTTCATCACTATGAGTTGCACAGTTTGTCACAAATAATTTTTTTAATTTTTTTTTTAGGCTTCACTTGTGTGTACTACTCTCAGAGTGTAGATGAAGTAGTTATGCAATTGATTAACTTCAACTTCTTTCCCTTGTATCTAGGGTGACTGATAGGAAAGGAAAGCCAGTCCGTTTTATCTCTAGTAAGTGACTGATGACGTCTTGACTGTGAGCGTTGGATTGCAGGAGCTGAGAAAAGGGATAATAATATTTTTTTCCTTTGTTTTCAATTGGAATAATCCAATGATTTAGTAGGTCCTGAAGAAGCGTGAGGGGATCCTGTTGGACCATAAGAGACGCAAAACATGTTGACCGCATATTGACCATATACTGAGGGATTTCGGATAATTACCGTCTTCCTTTGCCCTGATTTTTTGTACGAGTGCCTGAGCATTATCTCTTGTTTCACTCCCTTGTTACTTCTTTTAATCTTGACCAATTCCCAACAGCAAATAATAAACCATTTAGTGAGGGTTTTGAGCCAATTTTACTATGTCCTTTTCTTTTTCCTCCTCTTTCTCGGACCCACACTTGGTTCCGCGGCTTCATCGTTAACAAAAAGATCTCCGCCAAAGAGCCCCCCTTTGGGGGGTGCCCGTCAGGCATTGCAGCGCCGGCCTGACGAGGAGCTGTCCGATGATGAAGCATGACACCATATGTGGTGTGTGAGGACTTTTGCTCCTGATTATCAGGACTCCTTTCCTTTTCCTTGTGTCAGTTTTGGAACAGTGTATTATATTTCATTATCAGGTTGACTGGAGGGCATACACTGGACCAGATAATCCTCCGATCCCTTCTCTTTATTTGACACTTAGTGAGCAGATACACAAGAATTGTTTTGGCATCCTGCTTCTCTCCTTTGAACTGCACCCCAGTGTTATCTGTAGAATCAGCAGATCTGTCAGGCTTGATGTGACATTCAAGCACAATTTGATATTTCAGTGTCAGAACAGATCTTCACAGCCTCCTGCATATTCTGTTGGGTTCAGAGAGGTCCTCTTTGTCCATTCAAGTCAGCCTTTTGTTCACTCCTCAAGGCTTTTCATGCCAATTCACACCAATCCAAATGCTAATTAATGACCGTAGAAATAGATGAGCAAATGATTAGCCTCAGCAACTTCAGACTGGAAAAAGGTAACTTTCTAAACTTCTGTACCATTCAGTAAAAAATCTGACTTTTCTGTGGAATTTAAATTTTAATAACTATTACAAATAGTTGTTTAAATATGTTTAGCTATTCTATATGATTCATAGCAATTTTCATCATCTGTAGAGTACCCCAAGGAGCCTCGTTCTTACCCAGCCTTCAACGCTTATATGACATCTATGGCCAGCATCGTCAAAACCCACGGACTCAACATCATATCCTATGCTGACAGCACACAACTCATCCTCTCCCTCTTCGAACACACCACCAACACCAGGACCAACTTCCACAACTACATGACAGACACTGCCAACTTGATGAAGGATAACTTACGGAAGTCACAGGCATCCTGGAGGCCCTCAGAACTCAAACCTACTCCTACCCACAATGACTAAGCCAGGAACCTAGGAATCGTTCCGGACAAGCAGCTAACCATGACAACTCAGGTCAATGCTGTCTCCTCCTCCTGCTCTTTCATTCTCCATTTGCTTCATAAGATATTCAAATAGCGGCCTGAAACCTGAAGACACACCATCACCCAGGCACTCATCTCCAGCCAACTGGATTACAGCTTGATGAAGAAAAGATGCCAGTTCAAGCTCCTGACTCATGCATACAAGGCTCTACACAACTGCAGACTCGCCTACTTGAATCCCCGCCTAAACTTCCATTAGCTCACCAGATACCTCCGCTCTCCTTCCCTTTCTCTAACCCTTATCCCCCACATCTGACATTGCAGGTGCGGAGGTCGCTCCTTCTCCTACTTAACAATGAAGACATGGAATGAGCTACCCTTTCATCTCCTGATCTCCCCATCTCTTCCAGAGTTCTGAAAGTCCCTGACTGAAAACCTGGCTATTTGGCTAATCAACTGCCTCAATAGGACCCTGCCAGCGCCTAAATACCCTCACGTGTGACAAGAAGCGCT
The DNA here is from genome assembly GCF_031143425.1 of Pleurodeles waltl. Lineage (NCBI taxonomy): Eukaryota > Metazoa > Chordata > Amphibia > Caudata > Salamandridae > Pleurodeles > Pleurodeles waltl. The sequence goes on along the minus strand of NC_090450.1, from coordinate 994,771,789 downwards.
TACAATATCTATTGATCGATTGAATTTTCTAGCTGAGATGCAGTATTAGTATTTAATATCGCAAGCAGAAAGATACCTTTCAATGCTCTATGCCAACCCACACAAGGTGTTTATGGAAGAACTCTCTGGAATGCCAAAAGTCACAAAAATGCGATGAACATAAGTGTACTAAATGAGGTACTTATGCATGAAATCACAAAGCTTGGGAGCCCTCCTAAGACAATTTAGCTTTAATATGATGGCTGCAGTCAGTATCCTTGAGCACTTTTAAAAGAGAAATCTATCTATCTATCTATCTATCTATCTATCTATCTATCTATCTATCTATCTATATATCTATCTTGCTTTACTTGGTGTGCACGGAAGGACAGATTATTAGGGAAGCCTTGGCTGTCGCTGTGGCCTGGAGTGACATACAAAATTCACTCCAAAATGTACACTTTATATATGTGTAGTCAGCTATTCCCCTCTATAGGACTATTTAAGTGATATAGGCCCTCAATATGACATTGGCGGTAAATTCCAAATACCTCCACAGTGACTGCTGCCAACATACCGCAGAGGAGGCAAACATCTGTCTGCCAGATTATGACACATACAAGCAAAACTGACAAAAAACTGCAACAATCACAAATCCGCCAGACCCACTGAACGTGATAAACTGTCAGAACTACTATCCATACCGTTACGCCACCAATACTACGCCCTCCAAATAATGACCCACGAATCAATACAGTGGACATTCAACAGTGGTAAACAATTGGCGGTGAACACAGTCGCAGCGGATAAGGCCACCAAAATACAAAATAAGACAACATTGGCCGGAATAAAAAAAACACACCTGACACAAATACACACACACCCACCAACAGCACTATAAAACACACACCCACATCACCCACAATCCTTTGCTAACACGACTAGACAGCTACACTTTGCAATGCTAACACAAAAGAGAACTGCACACAGATATCACAACTACTTATTCATCCCATACGCACCACACTCCACACACCCCACCACATCACCTTCTGCACAATCTACACACACCACACAACACCCATGTACCCAAAAAGGCACCCCGTTTCACCAATGAGGAGTTGCGGGTCATGGTTGAGGAAATAGTCAGGGTAGAGCCACAGCTGTTTGTAGCACAGGTCCAGCAGATATCCATTGCCAGGAAGATGGAGCTATGGCGGAAGATCGTGGACAGAGTGAACGCCGTGGGACTACATCCACGCACAAGGGACAACATAAGGAAGAGATGGAACGACCTAAGGGGGAAGGTGCGTTCCATTGCATCAAGGCACCAGCTCGCCATCCAGAGGACTGGCAGTGGACCCCCACCTCCTTCCCCACAGCTGACAGCATGGGAGGAGCAAGTCTTGGCAATCCTGGATCCTGAGGGACTCACTGGAGTAGCCGGAGGACTGGACACTGTTGAGACAACATTTACTACCTAAGGCAATACCTGCCTGCCACCACCACCCCTCACCCTGACACCTATCACCCCACTCCATCCCACAAAGTGCACCAAGGCAATTAACAAACCTAAATGCCAAGCCCAGCATGCTATACCCATTGCATGCACATCCCTTCCAGCCCTGCATGTACACCCACCACCAATGCATGCACAGCATGGAGAACTAACTATCCCACAGTCAATCACTATACACAAACAAAGGTGGCAGGACAGCAGCAATAGTATAGGGGAAGCTAATGATGCAGAATATGTCACAGACATGTAGCATAATACACCACTTACATCCCCACAGATGCCCCAGCCAATCTCAGCGGTGAGGAGGTGCCATGGCTTCCCAGTCCCCCACCAGAAGATGCCCCCAGTGATTACAGCAACTCTGGAGCTCTGGATCTGGATGAACTCCCTGGCCCATCAGGGACCACTGGTCAGTCGGCTACCTCAGCCCACACCCAGTCCACTACAGATCCTCCCCCCTCAGAATTCAACACCACAGTAGCCACCCAACGTCCCCGGACCTCAGTCCCCAGGACACATCAATCAGTAGTGTGCCCACCTGTACAGGTACCCCAGTCCACACCTCACAGGCAAGACAATGAGGGTCATGGGGTCAGTGGCAGTGGGCACACCGTTCAGGGGAGACAGGCACAGGGGGCCAGGGACAGTCGGAGGACAGCTGTGTCCCAGGAGGAGGACAGGCCCAGGGAATCAACTGCCCAGGAGGCATTCACTAATGTCCTGGGGGCTTACCAACAATCCCAGGACAAGATGGGTCAGCTGATAAACATCATGCAGGAGAACCAACGGCTCCAGGTGGAACACCACCAGGAGATCAAGCAAGAATTGCAGGCCCTGAACACCACCATGGTCTCCATTGCAGGGGTGCTGGGTGATATGGCCATCATCATGAGGGACTACACAGCACACCAGCGGGCCCCTTCCACCAGCCAGTGTACTGACCAGCCCTCAACATCTGCTGCAGCAAGTGGACAGGAGGCCCTGCTACGAGACCCACAGGCCACTAGCAACGCTCCCCCTGCCGAAGGTGAACCACCTCGCAAACAGTCCCTGAGACCCAGACAGACACCAGAGACAGTTACCAAGACCACCGCCAGGAAATGAGACCCTCCTGAATGTCCCCCTTGTGTACCACTGTGTCACCTTGTCCACTTTGAACTGCCATTGCTCCCCTTCCTATGGCCCCTTGAACACTGAACCTGTGCCACAAACTGACTGGCCCACTACACTGGACTATTCCTAACCATCAGCCCACTCTATTGCACTTTGCATTATGTACCAATTCTTAGTAAAATCCCTTGGACACAACTTGAGTAATAGTGCTTTACTTGAAGGTAAAGTACAATGTACAGAACTGTTATAAACTGCATAATCCTGTGTAAATGTCCAGTAATATGTTGATCCATCCTACAAATGTGTCTCAGCAGTCTGTACACATCACAGGATTACACTGTTGTAACCACATCAACATCTGCAATAAGGGAAGGCATAGGTGACAGGTGGGATGCAAAGGTAATGACTAGCATAATGCTACAGCAAAACAGCACAGCACTGAAATGGAGAAATGTTTAGTTCAACAGTCTTACCTGAGTGTCATTGGAAGTACTGCTGGATCATATGTGTCCTGTTGTCCACATCCTCCTCCTCTTCCTCCTCCTCCCTGTCCTCAGTGTCCACTGTTGCCACAGGTGTATTGTCACCCCCTCCTCCTGCAGATAGGGCATATGGCATCTGAGGGCCAAATTGTGCAACATGCAGCACACAACAACAATCCTGCAGACCTTCTCAGGGGAGTAGCATAGGGATCCATCTGTTATATGGAGGCACCTGAACCTAGCCTTCAGGAGCCAAAAGGTCCTTTCAACAATCCTCCTGGTACACCCATGAGCATTATTGTACCAATTCTCAGCCCCTGTTCTCGGATTCCTAACAGGGGTCAGGAGCCAGGACAGGTTTGGGTAGCCGGAATCACCTGCAAGAAGTGAGGGACACACATTCGTCCTGCACACTGGCATGGGGTCTGACTCCTGGAGGCATACACTGACATACATTGGGTGGGGACTCAGGCTCACCTATAAGCCACTCTCTGTGCCTCTGTAGTTGTGCCATCAGCTGTGGGACACTGCTATTCCTCAGGACAAAGGCATCATGCATCGACCCAGGATACTTGGCAGTGATGTGGGAGATGTACTGGTCTGCAAGGCACACCATCTGGACATTGAGTGAGTGGAAACTCTTCCTATTCCTGTTCACCTTTTCATTGGCCCTGGGGGAGGACTAAGGCAACATGGGTCCAGTCAATTGCCCCAATTACGTGTGGTATATGTCCCATCGCATAGAATCCAGCCTTCACAGTGGATAAATCATCTATCTGGGGGAAGGCGATGTAGCTGCAGATGTGTTTGAGCAAGGCAGACAAAACCTTGCAAGCACAATAGAGAACATTGGCTGTGACATTCCTGCAGCCAAGCCCACTGTCACCTGGAAAGAGCCAATTGCCAAGAAATGGAGCACTGACAGTACTCGCACAAGAGGGGGTATTACTGTTGTGCAATGGATAGCAGGTAGCAGATCAGGCTCCAATTGTCCACACAGCTCTGTGATTGTGGCCCTGTCCAGACGATAGGTGAGTATGATGTGCCTGCCCGTCAGTGTAGCCAAATCCACAAGGGGTCTGTACACGGGTGCTTGCCTCCTCACCCTATTCCTCCTCAGTGAGTGGACTTAAGGGACCCAAAAGTAAGAACGGAGTGACAACAGATACCATGAACATAACACAGCAGTGTACACAGAGCATGCTTGCATGTTGAACACTGAAACTGTATAGGTGAGTACATTCAACTACAATTACGCACTTATTAATCTGTACACGTGTACTAGCATTTGAAAATGGCTACCGCCAGTCCTGTATGTAGGGACAGGTGGAAGTGACCTCACTCCTCCGGCGTTCATGTCATGACGGGAGGCGGTCTACACCACCATGCTATTCCTCATTGGCTAGCATGGCCCTCAATGGAGTATGGGAACCAATGATGATCAACGCCGGCGGTGACGGTCTTCACCGCCGCGGACGGGACTGCCATTTTATTTCTACCACTTCACTTGATTCCTGACTTTCCACAGGACGATATCTCCACTGCGTGTGCTACTGTTACCTGTGTCTGGAACCTGCCATGGCACATGCGACAGGGGAAAGGGCCCCAGCCTTCACATCGGAAGAGTTGGAGAGGCTTGTGGATGGGGTCCTACCCCTGTATGGGCAGTTGTATAAGCCTCCAGACCAACAGGTGAGTACATCATGGGAACGTTGCATGTGACATGGCTGCATGTAAATGTATGAGTGTGCTGGCAGTGTGTCATTTGGAGGGGGATGGCTGGTGGCAGTGTTGATGCAGTTGTACAGGTCGTTGTGTGCCAGATGAGGGGCAAATGCAGTTTGTAGGCCATATGTGTGACAGGCTGGATTGTCAGATTCATGGTGTCCCACTGTTTGTTATTCCTCTAAAGGTCAGTGCCCATCAGAAGAAGGGGTTGTGGTGTGCCATCGCCAAGGAAGTGCGGACCCTGGGGGTCTGTAGCAGGTGGAGCACCCGCTACAGGAAACGGTGGGAGGACCTAAGATGCTGGGCCTGGAAGACCGCGGATGCCCAGCTGGGGACAGCCTCCCAACGAGGGAGGGGTGCCCGCGGAAAACAACCCCCCTGATGGCCCGCATACTGGCGATGGCTAATCCTGAGTTGGATGGGCGCTTGAGGGCCTCACAGCAGCTACAAGGGGGTGAGTACTGTGTGTTTGACCACCATCTCTGTTGCCTGGCATGGGATTTGGGTGCAGGGTACTAGTCAGTGGATGCCCCAATATGCCAGTTTAGACATTGCTGAGTGTTCCAGCTTAGTTTAATAGGGTGAAATGCATGTTTTTGATAGCTAGGTAGCTGGCATTCCATGGCAGTCAGGGCTTAGTTGATACCAGTGGGTGTGAAGCTGGCAGTGTTTGGCTCCTACCTGCTGTGGTACTTAGCCAATGGAATGCCAGTGTGGTCCATACCGCACATTCTCAGTCTCAGTGTGTGACAGTGATTAGGACCTAGTCCTTCCCGCACAAATTCTTCCTAACCAAACTGAACAATGGCCATACACTGTGCATATGGGGATACCAAGACTTATCTAACGACACGCCTAGAACTGACCAGCCCTACTGGGCAAACCTATGGGGTAGAGGTGGGGGTTATGTCCTCCCTACCTGAAGTCCTGATCCTAGGGACTGATAATCCTTTCATCCTAGAACTATTGAAGCAAAAACTTGACCAGGCCTGAGAAAATCCAGAATGTATAGAAAGAAAATAGGCAGCCTAACTTCAACCAGAACCATGGGTGTTAAACAAACGACTCCGCTATGGCCAAGTAAATGACAACACATTGCAAAACGCTTGGCAAAGCATCGAGGAGATTCAGGGAAAGAGAGATTCACATTTTCCCCATTTTGTTATAAAGAAAGGCCTACTATATAGAGTAACAGGACCTCAGGATGAGCCATGACTCCTAGTCCCTTTGAACATCAGAGAACAGGTTCTGTTTTTTGCTCATTCACACTTGCTGGCGTTTACAAAGCCAATGGCAATAGCAAAAGAGCCAATAGCAATAGCAAGAGAGGCCTTTGACAATCTAAAGAAAGCTCTCACTACGAAACCTGTTCTGTTGTCCCCTAACTTTGACAAACCATTCATAGTGCAGACGGATACTTCACACATAGGAATATGGGCTGTATCATCTCAGAAGGATGAGGAAGGAGACGAACATCCCATTGTATTCATTAGTCGTAAGTTGTTCCCTCTGGAACAGAAGTACTCCACAATTGAGAAGGAATGCCTTGCCCTGAAGTGGGCTGTGGAGAAGCTACAATATTACTTCTCTATATGGACCATGCTTCCTTAACCTGGCTACATAGGAACAAAGGACTGAGTGATTGAATATTTTGGTGGCTTTTGCCATTGCAACCTTTTAGTTTTGAGGTTCTGGATCGGAAAGGCATGGAGCAGGGCAATGCCGACTTTCTCTCATGTTATCCTCTTTTCCCCGATCTGGAAAATCCTGAGGGGAGATGTGTCAGTGACTGCCCAATCGCCAGGAGAACAAGAATTCAGTATGTCCCTCTTCTCCCCTGCCGGTTGATGGGAAGATACTGCACCTATTAAAAGATTCTGGGACAAGTATGACAATAATTACTGAAGAATTGCTATTACAAACATATGGGGAAAATAACTTGTTACCCTCTGACAGAAGACCTGTGTCGTACGATGGAAAACAATACACCTCATTGGTTATTTCGAAGCACATATGAAATATAAAAGCAAATTGATTCTTGGGAAAGTTTATGTAGCTAAAAAAGGTTTGAATATACTCGGTGGTATCACCAGGGGTTATTCAGTGTGGCATTAAGACCAGGGAGGAGTGTTCAAGTTTTGTTAGTTACGGATGAGTTCAATGATGAATCTCTGGTAGTTCAAGACAAACAAACCAAGAATATTTGCTTACAAAAGTTAAATAGGGTGTTCAGTAATATTTTGGGCAGGATCACAGGTTTAAAACATAAGATCAAAGCACAAAATGGTGCCACACCTGTAAAGCATGAATTGAGAAATGTACCCTTCAGTGTACGTCAGGATTTAGAGAGTATTCTCAAACAAATGGTCATTGATGGAGTCACAGGACCTATAGAGTCATCACTTTGGTTATATCTATTGGTCATCACACGAACAAAATGGACAATTAAGAGTTTGTATTGATTTGTGTAGTCTGAATAAGGTCATATGGGTCAATACCATGTATTGATACCATCACATCTACTTTTGCTGGAAAATAAGTTTTCAGCAAAATAGACTTATCTTTGGCATATCATCAGGTTGAGTTAGACAAAACTTCAAGGCTTTACATAGCTTTTGTGTCATCTTTTGGCACTTTTCAATTCAAAAGGATGCTTTTTGGGTTGGCGTCCGCAGCTTCTGTCTTTCAGAGGGTTTTAGAAAACATACTTCAGGGTATGAAGGTGTCGTAACTTTTCGGGATGATATACTGATCGCTGGTGAGGATGAATGTACCCACGATGAAGCAATGAATAAAGTGTTACAAAGATTACAAAAAAATTGTGTAGTAGCAAATGAAAAAATGCGAGCTTGCTAAATCCAGCATAGAGTACTTAGGTCATGTTATCTCAAAAGATGGGGTTAAACCAAGACCAGGTTTGGTAGAAGCAATCGTTAGTGCACCTGAACGAAAAACAAAAGACCATGTTCATCTTTTTTGGGTTTATGTGAATTTTATTCTGAGTGGGTGGATCGAAGAAATGTTAAAAGATGAAGAAATGGTACGTATAATGAACTATTTGACCCATAGTTGGCCCAAGGAAAGTTCTCTGCCAATAAATTTACAAGCCAACACTAAAGTTTCAGAAGAATTATCGGTAGAGAACAATGGTATTTTGATGAGGAATCATAAATTGATTCCAAACAGAGGCTTAAGAGACATGGTGGTCATTACGACTTCGGCGGTCTTTTTCCAAGACTGCCGAAGCCGCTGCCACCAACAGACCGCCAGGGCTGACAGTCCAAAGACGACCATATTTTGAGTTAGGTTGGATTGGTGGAAATCCAACCTCGTCGGCCCATGCTATACGTGGAATGTGGAATGAGAGATCCTTGGGGGGCGTTCCAGAGGGGACAGCTGTAGAGAGCAGTCGGAGCGGTTGATGACTGTGGCCAGTAAAGATCCAACTTCATTGAAGTGATTATCGGTGTTCATTCTCATGTTTATCACCACAAAATCCCCCACTGGAATACTGTGGCAGTGCCCTGTGGCAATGTGCAGCTGGTGCAGGAGAAAACACATCACCCACAAACCAATGCCTCCTGTGTGCAATATGCAGTCTAGTGTTCCTGTTAAGTCACCACCCATACAGCCATCAAGGAAGGCTTTCTATTACAATGTGGCATGTACGATAAACGCATGGACGTCATTGAGGGGCCACCAGGGGTCCCAGCTGAGACCACTAGCTTGCCCCTTGCCACCCCTGGCACCGCCTTTGCGACCCCTGACCTCAGAGATGGCAAAATCAGTGCCAAGAACACTGAGGCAGCTCGGTCGTTGGGGCTCCACTGTCTTTGTTCTGTCTCATTTCTTATTACACTAATAGCGTGTAATGCCTCATTGTTCCCTATTAGTGTAATAAAAAATGGAGTACAATTAGGTTGAATATGACCGTATATGGCAGCTGAAGTAAGTCAAAAAAATGCCTTTAAACGAATGTTGTGTGCGTGCTTGTGGGTGTGTGTTTACATGAGAGAGAGTGTGTAAGTGTGAAAGTGTGTAAGCATGTGTGGATGAGTGAAACTGAAGGTGAAAGGGTGCGTGATGTCACTTCCGATACGCCTGGCATGTTAGTGAACTGACGCTCATGGATAGACGCTCCGCCTTTTCTCTTCCCTCCCTCTCATCCCTTGGGGGTTGTGCCGCTGCCTATCCAGTTCTGCATCAGTAGAAGAAGCCGCTGCCAGGGTCATCCTGTGAGGATTCCCCATCAGCGCACGAGATAAACCTGTCCCCGGGCTGCAGGCCAAGACAAAAGGTGGGATTAGACAGACCACCCAAAATAAAGTCACATCTTGTGCTTAAGAGGTATAGACTCGGGGCCCCAAGCAGCGCCGAATCACTACAAACCTCCTGCTCAAGCGACGAGACTGCAAGGCGTCCCGAAGGACATGAAAAATGAGCATCACTAACCGAGAAGCGCTCTTTAAAAGAGCGCGCGCGCTCTCCGCTGTCTGCGCGGGGCTTGCTGCGGCAAAACGTGCTTTACTGTCCAATACAACAAGATGATTTGTAGTTTAATATCCGCCCTTGCCCTGATTAAGCTTTCTCTCCTTTGATTTTATCTGTTAAGGGGATGATTAGCATTTTGCTTAGTGCTTCTGTACACAGGTAGCATTTTGCCATGGGTGTCACGCATGTCAAGGATTACTTCTAGTGTGCCAGCATCTTGCCACAAGTGGCCCTTATACGAAAAATTACCTTAATAGGGCAGAGCCAGCATTTTACCAGGGTGCCCCACATGCCAGGAATTCCCACCACAATGCCAGTGCCTTTGCCATGGTGTTACTCATATGTCAAGAGTTACCTCCAGTGTACCTGGGCCAGATTGAGACTGGCATTGGTTGTCACTCACACTCCCTCACACTCTCTTACTCTTATTTATTATCACTCACATCCATGCTCACTTTTACCCAGGCTCGCTCACTCTGGCACTCGCATTGCCCCTCATGTTTTCATTCACTGTTACTGTCGCTCATTCTCATTCACTTCCCTGTCACTCACTTTCATGGACACCTACACTCACACACATGCTGTCTCTCTCGCATATTCACTCACTGTCTAACTTACACTTTCACACATTGTCTTACTCACATTATCTCACTCACGCACACTATCTCATTCACACACCGTCTCATTCACACACTGACTTGCTGAGGCACTTAAAAAGATCACTGCTGGTAAGTTTCCTAATAGATTTATTCGGCAACAACAGGAATTTTCTCCTCTCCATACATTGCTCTTCCTCCATCCCCGCTCTCATCCACCAACTGCTACCCATCGAATCTTCAACCACCCACATTCTCATTCCATCACAATGCAAGGTGTGCGGAAGAGCGCGAGCTATAAGATAAGACCCAACACATCTTCCCCTTTATAATAAACATGAAGTAAAAAACAAGCACATTTAAATGAATAACAAAAACCTTTGCTAATACAGATAATATGTTCCAACTTATGTATATAAGATCATGTTAACACATCAAATTATGTTATAATATCAGTCCATAACGTTATCTTCAAATTTCCTAGGCGGTCTGACCGATCTAGTAGAAAATTGGCGCATATTAAGATCTTCTTTTCCCACTGTGACAGTAGTAAGCTTCTTGTGGTCCAACTTCCTGTGATCCAAAGTTCTGGATAACAAAATCTTGTTCTTATTCCACCATTTTCCATCTTCCAATTTCACAGCCCTGTCACCCACTTGCACTATATTTTTCCTTTCAGAAAATCTCGACTGTCCTTTTGCAACAATTCTAGGACACCTGACTCTAACACCATCTCCTTCCCTCCACTTAAACATTCGACTTCTCTGTGAGTGATCTTGGACATATCTTTTATTTGCACTCTCCCTTTTTCTCATGATCTCCTCAACTTTATCCCAGGGTACTACACATTGACCCATCCACTCTCTCACCAATTTAGATGAGAGAACACGACCACGCAACAAAACAAAAGGTGAGACATGTGTATCAGCATTGTTGGTGGTACGAACCGTCCACAACAGCTTTTAAATTTCAGATTTACAATTCAACCCACTCACCTTATACAACTGCACATTTTCCTTTATAACTCTGTTCAGTCTTTCTACAAGGCCATTGCTCCTAGGATGATACAGGGAAGTTTTAGTATGTTTACTGCCCAAAAATGCTAAATATTCTTCAAATGATTCAGATGTAAATTGTCCTCCATTATCCGTTAAGATTTCATCAGGAATTCCTTCTCTCACAAAAATATATTCTAACCATTTAATTATGTTGCAAGCACTTGGTACCTTCATAAATCTTACCTTTGACAATGACTATAATAGTCTATTAACACTAACCCATATTCTGGAATTCCACCTGATAGACACATTGGCCCAATTATATCAATCGCTAGCTTGCTCCAAGGCTTTTCTGGAACCCTAACAGCCTCTATCAGACTCAGTGCAGTTACTTGGGCTTGTCACTGAGAGCACAATTCATACACTCTCTAACCAAATGTTCTACAGACCTGTCAACACCTGTCCACCAGAAACCATCTCTGATTCTTCTTTTCATGGCTCGCATTCCTATATGACCTTCGTGTGCTAAACTCAACACTTTATTCCTCATACCAATGGGTACCACTAAGGATCTTGCACGGAACAATACATTTTTCCATATGGATAATTCAAAGAATACATGCTTGTACTTATTGCCAAGTTCTTCACCAGGATTCCACTTGGATCACCCTAACACAACTCCTTCCATTATTTTCTTACTATCCTAGTCAGCCTCACAAGCATCCCTCCATTCTTGTTCCGACAACGCTCCTTCCAATTGATGAATTACAGAGCACACCGCTACATCAACATCTTCATACTCATTATTTGCACTAATGGTTGCTTCCCCCACACACGCACTACTTAATCTAGACAGTCTGCTAACACATTTTTTTTCCAGTTATATACTCAATCTTGAAGTTATGTTCACACAGTTTATATTGCAACTTGGCAGTCTTGGGGGTTGCTCTTTCAGCACCTTTAGTCGTTAAAAGTTGCACTAGCGGTTTATGATCTGTCCTCACAACGAACCGGGTCCCCCACACATACTGTTTAAAATGATTAATGCCCCACCAACATGCAAACGCCATCCGTTCAATCAAAGAATAAGTGGTTTCCGCACCTCTTAAACTCTTGGATGCAAATGCTATAACTTCTTCCCTGCCATCTCTCCACTGCATCGGCACTGCACCCAACCCTTTCATACTTGCATCTATAATAATTATGGTCTGATCCTTGGTGTCAAAGGGTTTCAATGGTGTAGCCAGGGCAATTTCCTTCTTAATGCACTGACAACACTTATCCCAAATAAACCATTTTTTTTTTTTAAATAAGTTCCTCGTAATAAAGTTTTTCTCTAAACATCCAGGCACAAATCTTGAATAAAACTTGATCAACCCCATAAAGGAACTTAGCTGATTTTTGTCTTCAGGACTCACAAAATTTTCTATGGCCTTCAATAAACTATTTTTAGGTTTGATGCCAGTTTCAGACAATTCAAACCCTAAGTAGACAATGAATGATAGACCAAATCAGTATTTGCTTGGACTGAGAGTTACTCCCTTTGTCCTCAATACAGTCAATGCGCAACTCAACCTCTCATCATGCTCTGACATGTCTTTGCCATAAATTAAATTATCGCCCTGAAAAGCTTGAATGCCAGGCATATTATTGAACATGCTTTCAACAGTTTTTAGAAAAACAGCCGAAGCTGAAGCTAAACCAAAAGGCATGCGCTTAAATTGAAATAAGCCGAATGGAGTTATGAAAGCTGTATAATGTCTCAAGCTGGAATGTAGATTGATCTGATGATACGCTGACATCATATCCAATAGCGAAAATATGTTCCACCTTTAACGGACGACAACATTTAGGATATATTGGGTAAGGGATACTGATCCACCCATATTTGTTCATTTAAATCTCGTAAATCTACACACATCCGCAATGATCCATTAGCCTTACGGGCTAGGACCACAGGTGCAACCCAGTCCGATGACTCAATCGGTTCAATGATGTCATCCTTACACAGTTTGTTTAGTTCCTTTTTAAGATCGTCCTTCAAGGTCAAGGGTACTTTACATACTTTGTGTACTTTTGGTTGGGCATGCTCTCTGATTTTGATCTTGTGGGCAAAACACTTAAATAAGCCCACACCACTGTTAAATATCTCAGGATACATGTGTTCTCACTTATTGCTTTCTATTGTAGTTACCTGCATGAAATCCTGTTTCATTAGAATTTGCTCAGGATTATTCGGGTTCAATACTACATTTAAATTGCCTTGATCACACCATCCTAAAAGACACGCTTCATCTTTGGCTACGTAAATGGTTCCTTGAGACACATTACCCTTGAATTTAAGTTCTGCCTCGAATTCTCCTATAACATCAATAGATTTTCCACTGTACCCTACCGGTTGAATCTTCGAATATATTAAAGTAACTCCTTGACTTCTGAATAATTCATTCCATTTTTTTCCCTCAATAGGGTGAAAGGAGACCCAGAATCCGCCATGTCTTGTACCTCTATGCCATTAATCGCCACCATGCAATAAGGTCTTCGTGCACTAGGAGTATTCAACTCATACACTGGTGATTTACAATCACTGACTAGAAAAAGTTCATCCTCACCGCTGGATGGTGAAGTGTTGTTCAAATCAATATTATTTACTTTACTCGTATCCAGTTGACTCGACTTGCATACCCTTGCAAAATGTCCTTTTTTTATGACATCTGGAACAAATTTTGTCAAAAGCTGGACAAATTTTAGCGTTGCCAACGTGAGACGTACTACCACACCTATAGCACTCAGTAGGTCTAGTAGGATATTTCCTTTCTATTTTATTGCTTATATTCTGTTTTAGATTATCTTTCTTAGTGATTTTCTTGTTTTTGTTTTTTATTTCAAACACATCATGTCGCTGAGACTGAGTTTTATTGTCAGTGATAGCCATTTGTTCCTTGAAGGAGACGGTGCTTTCAATTCTGGTGGCTACCTCAATTTCTTTCTGTGACATTAGATTGGGTGTAAATAACAAAGCTTCTTGTACCTTTTTGTTGTTGTTGTTTTCTACCAATTTATCTCTCATCATTTCTTCTTCAAATTCTTTGTACTCACAAGATACAGCCAAAATCCTTAACGCTCTGACATAACTAGACGCTGATTCACCTTCTGCTTGCACAGTCTTATAAAATGTATGTCTCTCCAATGTGACATTTTTGCACTTTTTAAATCTGGAATCTAATGACTTAATAGCAGTTTCATACTCATCTTCAATTCTGTCCCCTTCAATTACCAAAACTAATTCCTTTGAAATGTGTTTGAGTATTTTCTGACCTTCAAATTTCCATTTGTGAGTAAAATTTTCACCTTCTACGCATCTAAATATGCCTTGAACGCTTCTTTCCATTGTTCCCAGTCAGAATCTGGAGAAGCAGGATTTGGAACAAATGGTGAAGGTGGTAATATGGAATGTTGCATAGTGCCAATTTTGACAACCCTGACTTAATGCTGCATTAAGCACAAAATAATGCAGAAGAGAAAAGAAAAAAAATATAAATATATTTTTTATAATATGTTTGCCACTTGAATTAAATATACATTTTCTTGCACTTGTTTGTAAAATGAAGATGGAGGACTAATACAAGTTGAATGTCCATCCCACAATATAAATCGTCGTTAGAAATGATAAAAACGGCCAGCAATAATGGTGTGCGTTTCAGCGTGACACGGTCTGTTCAAACCCAATTTAAAATGGCTGCTGTACGTATATTGTAGACAACGCACGCTGTGAGGAGAGATTAAATCCAACAATGGTGTGCGTGTCACCGTGACACGCTTAGATCGTTTCCCTAACAAAAATGGATGCCATTTGTGACATAGAGAAAACAGGAAATGGCAACCAATGCTGGTGTGCGTGTCACCGTGACACACTTAGTTAATTTCCAAATTGGAAATGCGTGCCGTATGTGCCGTATGTGACGTGAGGGAAACTGCAGTTGGCAACCGATGTTGGTGTGTGTGTCACTGTGACATTCTTAGTACAGCCTTAGCGTGACAAATGAGGAAGGGAAATACACAAAAGGCTGACGATATGAGAGCGTTCGGAGATGCACCTCCACGAGTGATGAATGCGATGTGTGGAGGAAGAATTGAGGCAAAGATCAGGAAATCCTCGTCATGGATCACGGCCTCACCGCACGCATGGGAGTCCTGCTTTTGCACAGCACTCGTCGCCACTGAAAAGATCACCGCTGGTAAGTTTCCTAATAGATTTATTCAGCAACAACATGAATACTCTCTTCTCCATACATCGCTCTTCCTCTGTCCCCGCTCTCCTTCACCAACTGCTACCCATCGAATCCACAACCACCCACATTCTCATTTCATGACAACGCAAGGTGCGCAGAAGAGCGCAAGCTATAAGATAAGACCCAACAGCACTCACATTCTGTCTCACTTGCATGGTTATTCACTCTCACTCACTGTTTCTCCAGCATGTTCACACTATCTTGCTTACAGTCTTTCTCCCACACTATCTCATTCTCATCCTCATATAAGTTCTCACTTACACTGTCTCACTCACACACTCAGATGCTACTTTATCAAATGTTTGCACTCACAGCCTCATTCACACTGTGCTTGCTCACACATTCCCATACATGCTCACTCACTGTCTGACTGACCTGCTCACTTAATCTCACACTCACTATCATTCATGTACTCACTCACACACACACACAGTCTCTCACCCCACAATTACATACTTCATTTGAGAGTATTTTAGGTCCGGCATTAGCTTGTTGTTATTCTTACTAATAGGAGCGGTCAGCCAACACTCCTCTACAATTGGTCTGTTGTTGTGTCATTCGTGTTTTTATTCCACCCACTACACCATACACCATGGGGCAATGTGCCAGCCCACTTCAGCCATTGGTTCACATTACTGTGAGTAACAAAATTTTGCTCCTTCGCAGAAAGCACCTCCTCACATAAAGTAGTCCCCTCAGTGATATGGAGTAATAGAGCAAAGCGTGCTTTTTGAGAATAAAAAATATGTTTGCCGTTAGTCAGTGCTTTTTTTATTATTGAGGGTCCAGTAGCTCCCCAAACAATACAGTTTTACAAAGTCCATAGCAAAATAAAAGTATAGACAGAGCCAAAATGCTGATAGCCAACACAAGACCTAATTGACTTTGCCAAAGCTTTTTACTTCTCTACTATCAGCTGACTGTGCATTCTCTCTTCAGCTCCTCAGCTTAATGGTGTGTGGACCCTCGGGGCAGCTTCATAGCTCTTGTGCAGATCACAATCTGAAACAAGTGAGTGAAAGCTGAGGCCTGCGTATTACATACCCAGGCACTGGCAGGCACTGACGTAATGAAACTTGAGTCCCCCCTGCAAAGTACATCATGGGGCCCTCCGACCCAGTCAGGAGCTCTCAGGCAGGGGCCTGCCACCCGTGCACAGTTTACTGTGCTGAGGGGGCCCCCTGGAGCTCAGGGCCCACCGCCAGGGCTGTGGGGGCCCTTGTTGCACAATGCACCGGCAGGTTACCACTTTCAGTCTCTTGCTTTTCACCTCACTATTTTCCATCTTATCATAGGTCGCGATTGGGTCAGTGAGGTCCTGTGCAGGGGCAACTCCTCTGCAATCGCAGAGGAGCGTCGCCCCACTGGCTAAGAACCAGCAGCAGAAAAATAAAACAATACTTGAATATCGTTTTATTTTTCTGCATGTGAAGGGAGGGGCGGGGCTGGGCCACAGGAGGTGGAAGGGGGGATGAGGAATTGTGTGCACTAATTATGCATGTGTGTTTGGATGGCCTAAGACAGCTATCCAAACACATGTGCACACTTAGGTTTCTCCAGCCTGGCTGTGTACACAACCTGGCTGAGAAACTCCACAGGCTCCAGGGTTGTCTCTGAGAGGCAGTTACTGCCGCTCAGACCAATCCTGTCGCTGCTTTCATGCTAGCTTTAGCATGAAAGCAGTGCCAGGATTACTGGAGAGCATGATCTAGTGTCCTGGAGAATTCTGGGTTACCAGAACAGGAAGGGAGGAGGAGCGAGGCGGCAGGAGAGGACGTCGGCGGCAGCAGTAGCAGCGAACGGTAAGTCTTTTTTTGTATTTATTCCACCCTCCCTGTCACCGCCTCCCCGTAGTAGGAGGCTGGCCTGGTTTGTAGTGGGTACCCAAGGTTATTACACCTTATTCCAGGTCCAGTTATACCTTATTAGTGAAATGTAGGCAGTGTCTAGAAGCCAGGCTCTCTAGGGGTAGCATGGATGAGCAGCCAAGGCTTATCTAGGAGACATGCAAAGCTCATGCAATACCACTGTAGTCACACAGTACTCACACACATGAAAGAAAATACTCAGTGTTACAAAAATAAAGGTACTTTATTTTGGTGACACAAATACCAAAAATACAATATAGACTAGACTCCCTTAGGGCGTAAGTAATATGCAAATTATAATCACTAGTATGTAAACACAGGTGTAAAAACAGTTAGAAAACAGTGCAATTAGTGAAAATCAATCATAGTTAGAAATGGGCCTAAGGGAACACAAATCATATACTAAGAAAGTGGAATGTGAATGTCGGTTTCTTGCCTAGGCAAGTGTAGGTGTAGAGAGGTGCTGGGAGTACTAGAAAACCCCAAAGGTAAGTTATAGGACCCACCCCAGTGCCCAGTAAAGGAGGAGTAAAACTCAGTGACTTTCCTAGAACCTACAAAGAAACTAAAAAGAAGATTATGCAAAAACCAGAAGAGACTGCAAGACACCAACAGTGGATTCCTGGACCTGAAGACCTGTAGAAGAAGGGAACTAAGTCCAAGAAGCACAGAAGAGTCCAGGGAGAACAGGAGCACTTGCTAACCTGGATGAAGGTACAAAAGAAACACCACTGGTGCAGAAAAACAGTCAGTGTTGCACCCAAGAAGACAGAGTTGGGTTCCTGGTTGGTGCAAATGATGTCCAATGTTGAATGGAAGATTGCAGTCTGGTTTGCGTTGCTGGAGTCCGCAAACAAGCCTTGGCACACGCAAAACTTGCAGTTAGCAGAAAATGGCGCTGCCCAGGACCAGGAGGGACCGGGTGTTCTCTACCCAGGAGGGGAAGTCAGAGGGGGCTCTCAGAAACTCAGAGAGCCCATGGAAGACCAGGCAGCATGCACAAGAGTCCCACAGCATCGGGACAAAGATGGTGCAAAAGAGGCCCATGCAGCACTACAGCAAAGGCTCCCACATCGCCGGAGAACCACTCAGGAAGCTGTGCATCACAGGATAGAGTGCTGGGGAACTGAGCTGCATGGTGCATGAAGAACTTTGTGGAAGAATGCCAACAAGCCTTGGCAACTGCAAAACACACAGTGCATGGGGATTCTGTCTTCTGTCGGGAGACAAGCTCCTAACTCCTCCAAAGTTGGACAGTAGGATGTCAGGACCACTTCAGCACACCACCCGTGATGCAGGATCCACGCAGCTCAGCAGGAGAGGGGAT
Organism: Pleurodeles waltl; assembly: GCF_031143425.1. Lineage (NCBI taxonomy): Eukaryota > Metazoa > Chordata > Amphibia > Caudata > Salamandridae > Pleurodeles > Pleurodeles waltl. The sequence goes on along the minus strand of NC_090450.1, from coordinate 994,753,396 downwards.
CCAGGCCACCGGTCATCAATGCAGTAGGTGCCTGCTGAAGTAGGGAAGTGACTCCTTCACCCCAAGGGAGAATCCTTTGCCCTTCTGGTGCAGGCTGAAGACAGGCTGTCCTCAGAGGATGCAGAACTGGGAAACAGTTGCAGATGCTGGCAGGAGCCGAAGACACAATGTTGCAGAAGGTGTCTTGCTCTTTGTTGCAGTTTGTAGAGTTCCTGGAGGGTCCAGATGCATTTTCTTCAGTGAGAAGTTAAAGAGGAGGATGCAGAGGAAATTTTGCTTGGGTCTTGCAATCCAAATCTGAAGAACCGCCCAAAAGAGAGACCCTAAATAGTCCTGAAAGGGAGATTGGTCATCCAACCAGGTAAGCACCTATCAGGGGAGGGCTCTGATTTCACCTGCTGGCATTGGATACTCAGATGCTCCCAGAGTTCCCTGCCAACCTTGAATTCAAGATTGCAAAACCTAGGGACCCTCTGGAAGAGCTCTGAGCACCACCCCTGGGGTGGTGATGGACAGACAGGGGAGTGGTCACTCCCCTTTCCTTAGTCCCTGAACCGGGGTAGACTGGTTTATGGAAGGAGGGCACCAAATGTGCCCTTCAAAGCATTTCCAGTAGCTTGGGGAAGCTACCCCTCCCAAGCCTCTAACACCTATTTCCAAAGGGAGAGGGTGTGACACCCCTCTCCCAAAGGAAATCCTTTGTTCTGTCTTCCTGGGCTTGAGCTGCCCACGCAGCAGAAGGGCAGAAAGCTTTTAGTGAGGTGGCAGCAGCTTGGGCTGCCTGGAAACCTTCAGAAGGCTGTAATAGCAATGCAGGGGGTCCTCGAAGGAGCCCCAAGAGTGCATGGAGTCATACAACTAATACTTGCAAAAGTATTGGGGTATGATTCCGACATGTTTGATACCAAACATGCTTAGGTTTGGAGTTACCATTATGTAGCTGGACATAGGTAGAGACCTATGTCCAGTACACGCGTGAAATGGCATCCCCGCACTCACAAAGTCCAGCAAAGTGGGTCTGAAGTTTGTGGGGACACCTCTGCTAGTGCAGGGGTGCCCTCACACACAGGTACATGCACCCTGTCCTCTGGGCTGAGAGGGCCTACCATAGGGGTGAGTTATAGTGACCTGGTGTAGTGGCCTATAGTGAAAATGGGTGCATGCAGCCGGTTCACTCAGTCTGCAATGGCAGGCCTGCAGAACCCTTTGCATGGGCTCCCTCTAGGTGGCAGAATAACTGCTGCAGCCCTTAGGGATCCCCTAGAAACCCAATGCCCTGGGTACCTAGGTACCATATACTAGGGACTTATAAGGGGGCACCAGTATGCCAATTGTGGGTGAAATACTGGGTTACCAGTATGCAGCAACCAAATTTAAGGAAGAGAGCATAACTACTGGGGTCCTGATTAGCAGGATCCCAGCAGACACAGTAAAACACACTGACAAACAGTAACCAAGCTAGAAAGAGGCTACTTTACTACACCCCTGTTGATATTTGGAGCTGCCGCCACTGGCCCAGTGACTAGATGGGAGAGGGTGAAACAGATGATCTGACTGACACTGCCATGCCAAGACCGACTAAGAAACTATGAGGGGGTTGTCCCACTGTTAGAAATGGGGTCTTTGGTTGGCAGTCAGGTCAAGCAAGGACCCTCACACTAGTCAAGGTAAAGGAGAATCACACTCACTTAACGCCCGCTCGACCCCCTTGGTAGCTTGGCACGAGCAGGCAGGCTTAACTTCAGAAGCAATGTGTAAAATATTTGTACCAACACATACAGTAATACAGTGAACCAATCCAAAATGACAGAACACAGGTTTAGAAAAATAGGTAATATTTATCTAAACAAAACAAGACTAAAACAACAAAAATCCAACATACACAAATCAAGATATGAATTTTCAAAAGAATAAGAGTCTTAGGTGGTCATTCCAACCCTGGCGGTCGGTGTTAAACCTGCGGCCAAACCGCAAACAGGCTGGCGGGGTAAAAAAAGGAATTCCAACCCTGGCGGAAACCGCCAACAGAGACTGCCACATTACCACACCGCCCCCCACGGCGGCACAAACAAACAGCGCGGCGGTCACCGCCAACAGATCAATCCGCCACCTTTTCCAGGGCGGTAGCCCCGCCGATAAAAACACGGCGGAAACAGCCATTTCGAAGGGAAAACGCTCACCTCCATACAGCCCACGAGGAATAAGGACAGCATGGAACCCAAACTCCACATACTCCCAGCGATTGTGTTCCTACTCCTCTACCAGGAGCACGAACGCCGGCGCAGAAGACAACGGTGAGTACTGCACCTACGACACAGGGGAGGGGGGTGGAGAAAATATTATGGGTACACACATACGCGACACATCCACCCTCACCCTCACCCACTACAACACACACATCAATGCGTATCAACACATCAGAGTGACACCCCTCAAACCCCCCGGAAGAATGCAAACACAAAAGGAAATGATTCTAAACATAGGAATATATTGTATTACTGGCTTAAAAATATAATTCTACATCAAAAACTGTTATATACATAAATGTACAAGTCCGAGCATTGTAGCATGTATTGTCCGTGGACCACTGGGCCCAAATCACATGGGCAAAGCCCACACAAGATACCTGACTCCAATGGAGAGAACACTGCAGGGGCATCAGATAGCAAAACTACAGGCACCTCAGGGAGAAGGGAAGGGGGGCCCCTCAGCCAGATGAGTCCACGACGCCAGATCCACGAGGGCCCTCCATGGCCACTGTTCAATCCTGGGGAGTGGAAAGCCACAGTCTCTCAAGTCCGGACAGTGGGTGGGTTGCCCACTGTTCAATCCTGGGGAGTGCAAAGCCACAGTCTCTCAAGTCTCTACAGTGGGTGGGTTGCCCACTGTTCAATCCTGGGGAGTGCAAAGCCACAGTCTCTCAAGTCTCTACAGTGGTTGTGTTGCCCACTGTTACATCCTGGGGAGTGCAAAGCCACAGTCTCACAAGTGGATAACAGTCTCCACTGGTTCTGGGTGGGGCCTGGTGCCCAGTCTGCTTCGTGCAGCCCTGCCCGACTAAGATGCGGGCCAGCCCCTGGCGCTCATGGTTCAGCGGTGCTTGAGACGGCGGTGCCCAGTTCAGCGGTGCTTGAGACAGCGGTGCCCAGTACAGCGGTGCTTGAGACGGCGGTGCCTAGTTCAGCGGTGCTTGAGACGGCGGTGCCCAGTTCAGCGGTGCTTGAGATGAAGGGCCCAGTTCAGCGGTGCTTGAGATGGCGGTGCCCAGTTCAGCGGTGCTTGAGACGGCGGTGCCCAGTTCAGCGGTGCTTGAGATGAAGAGCCCAGTTCAGCGGTGCTTGAGACGGAGGTGCCCAGTACAGCGGTGCTTGAGACGGCGGTGCCCAGTTCAGCGGTGCTTGAGACGGCGGTGCCCAGTTCAGTGGTGCTTGAGATGAAGGTCCCAGTTCAGTGCTGCTTGAGATGAAGAGCCCAGTTCAGCGGTGCTTGAGACGGCGGTGCCCAGTTCAGCGGTGCTTGAGATGGCGGTGCCCAGTTCAGCGGTGCTTGAGATGATGGGCCCAGTTCAGCGGTGCTTGAGATGAAGATCCCAGTTCAGCGGTGCTTGAGATGAAGGGCCCAGTTCAGCGGTGCTTGAGATGAAGGGCCCAGTTCAGCGGTGCTTGAGACGGCGGTGCCCAGTTCAGCGGTGCTTGAGACGGCGGTGCCCAGTTCAGCGGTGCTTGAGATGAAGGGCCCAGTTCAGCGGTGCTTGAGATGAAGAGCCCAGTTCAGCGGTGCTTGAGATGAAGGGCCCAGTTCAGCGGTCCTTGAGATGAAGGGCCCAGTTCAGCGGTGCTTGAGACGGCGGTGCCCAGTTCAGCTGTGCTTGAGACGGCGGTGCCCAGTTCAGCGGTGCTTGAGATGAAGAGCCCAGTTCAGCGGTGCTTGAGATGAAGAGCCCAGTTCAGCGGTGCTTGAGATGAAGGGCCCAGTTCAGAGGTGCTTGAGATGAAGAGCCCAGTTCAGCGGATCTGGCCATGGCGTGGAGCTCATTTGCCACCTGTCCTGTGGCTGGCGGTGTCTTCCTGCCCATCTGTCCTGTGGCTGGCGGGGCCCTCCTGGGCTGCAGTGCCGGCCATGTTGGTGGCCTCCTGCCCACCTGGGATGGGGCTGGCGGGGCCCTCCTGGCCAGCTGGGCTGATGGCGGTCTTGTCGGGCGTGCTGCCCTTCCCAGCCTTCCCTGATCGCCTGTGGCCCTTCCCCACCTTGGGCGGTGTGACAGCTGTCTCCCCACCTCCTGCCGGAGCCATGGTAGGGGTTTTTGTGCCTGGTGTCTTCACCCTCTCGCGCCGGCCACTGCCTATCTTTGATTGCTTCTCCGGGGGTGGGCTGCCCTTGCCTTGGCTCCGTACTGAACTGGCTGCCCTGGAGGGTGGGGGACTCCATAGTCCATGGCAGACTGTCATGACAGGGCCCGGTTTTGTGGTGGCTGAGGTGCTGACTGGAGTCCTATGACATGGACGGGGTGGGGGAGTTGGTGGAAAGAGGTTAAGTTTGGACAGGAAAAGCTTTTTAGGAGCAATGGGAGGGGTAGGTGTAGTGGGTATGGGAGTGGAGGAAGAGGATGTGGTTGTAGGAGTTTGAAGTCTGGTGTCTTTGGGTGCAGGTGCTTGGGCTGGAGGCTGTCGTGAGGTGGATGGCTGTTGGGTGGGTGGCTGCCTGCGTTTGTGTATCTTGGAAGAGGGGGTCACAGACACACTGGGAGAGGACACAGGGGACGTGTAAATGGCAGTGGGGGTGGTGACTGCACGTGTGCGGGGGTTTCTGGTGTGTGTGCTGGTGATGGACGTAGTGGCTGAAGATGTAGTGCATGCAGGTGTGAGTGGAGACGTGACAGGGAGGGAGGAGGGAGACGAGGAGGAGGGGGACACAGTGGAGGCAGTGGGTGTTGGTTTGTCTGTATGTGGATGTTGCTTGGGTGAATGCCTGTGTGATGTGTGGTGCTTATGTCTGCCTGAGCTTCCCTTGTGTGTTGAGGTGTGTGCAGGCTGGTCTGATGGTGTGTCTGGGATAGGCAGAGGTACAGGTGATGGGTGGAGGAAGTTGGAGGGGGGAGGCTAGAGACAGGGACAATGGCTGCCATCAGTGCTGAGGCCAGAGTGTTGAACGACCGCTGAAGGGCAGCCTGACCAGAATGAATGCCCTCCAGGTATGCATTACTCTGGTGCACCTCTCTTTCGACACCCTGGATGGCATTCAATATGGTAGACTGCCCAACAGTGAGCGTCCTCAGGAGGTCAATGATCTCCTCACTGAGGGCAGCAGGGGTGACTGTGGCAGGGCCTGAGGTGCCTGGGGTGAAGGAGATGTCCACCTTCCTGGGTGAGCGGGCACGGGGCAACCGCTGAGGGGCTGCTGGGAGGGCGGTGCTGGTGCGCTGGGTGGCGGCTGTACCTGTTGTTGCGGGGGGCACATGATGTTGCCTCCACCAAAAGGGAGCTCCCTTCAGAGGACGAGTCCGTGTCACTTATGTCTGCCCGAGTCCCCGCTGTGGAGCTCCCCTCGCCCTCCGTCCCACTGGTGAAATCGGAATCCGTTGCATGGCCCTCCATGGCCATGTGGGATGCAGCTCCCTCGTGCTCCGATGATGCTAATGCACAAATGAACAGGAAAACCTCAAAAAAGGGGGGGGAGAAAATAAAGACATGTTGAGTGCATGCATTGGCGACACCGTTGGCGGACAGGACAGACACAGAAGCCCCCTGCACTACACCGCACACTTGGGGTCCACTACTCAATCCGTGGGACATGGCCTACAGGCCTATGGACGACATCTGCACACATAGATGACACAGGGCCATGAATAGCTGTACTTGGCACCCTACAGAGGTGGGGGGCGGGGGCACAGGGCCATGCCTTACGGAGGGGCCTAGCCTACAGAAATCGCCCTGGACGAGGGATACCCACAGCCCTCCTCCCCCACCCAGAAACCTCCACTGCACGCAAAGTCACCAGAATAAGAGTGTACTCACCCCCTTGTGTCTGCTGTGATGTCCTCACGCGCCCATCCAAATCGGGGTAGGCCACTGCCAGGATCCGGAACATCAGGGGGGTCAAAGTCCGACTGGCACCCCTCCCACGTTGGGAGGCCATCCCCAGCTGAGCCTCTGCCGTCTTCCTGCTCCAGCGTCGGATGTCCTCCCATCTCTTCCGGCAGTGGGTGCCCTGTCTCTGGTGGACCCCCAGGGTCCGGACGTCCTTGGCGATGGCACGCCAAATATCAATCTTCTGGTGGGCGCTGACCTATGTGAAATGTACAGGGGGAGAAAAAGAGTCATCACCTTCTGCACCCTCAATGTGAGTGGCCCCCCATCCCTATCCTTGCCATGTGGCACATGCTCTCATCCGTCATTTGATGCATGCCTCAATCGCTCCCCTCCCCACTATCTTTCATCCACCCCACTCAACAAAGGCATTGGCCACTAAGCATGGCCCCAGTGTACTTACCTGTTGGTCTGGAGGACCGTAGAGTAGCGCATACTGGGGGAGGACCCCATCCACGAGTTTATCCAATTCCTGAGCAGTGAAGGCAGGGGCCCTTTCCCCAGTCGCATGAGCCATTGTCTCTTCCAGACCGAGGTCACAGCAGCACTTGCAGTGTAGGTCCTCTCCTGTCGAAGATCAGGTATCGAGTGATTAAGCCGATAGAAAATGGCGGTCACGCCCGCGGCGGTGCGTACCGCGGCGGTGCATACCGCGACCGCCGGCGCACATCGTCATTGGCTCCTGAGACCCATAGGGTTCAATGTTAACCAATGCTGCTTAGCGCCGCGGTCTTTGACCGCCTACCGCCACGGTGTGCCACGCCAGCGCATTTATCTCACATCCCATTGTCGCACTTCACAGGTCAGGCAGCCGCCATTTCAAGGGCCCACATGGCTTACTTTTTACTGCGTCACACATACCTATACCTTGCATCAACACTCATACAAGCCATTCAATGCATTAGGAATTGTGTTTTGTGCAAGCTGTGGTTACGTACCTGTGGGTTGATTGACTCTGTGCTCGCTGTTGTCCTTCATAGGCACCATCCGCTGGGACATGCTAGGAGATGGAGGAATCTCCACCTGTACAGACCGCTGGTAGACCTGTCAACAATGGAGGAAAGACATGTCATACTGACATACAGGCTTGACTGAGCCACTATTCATGAACTGTGTGCCCAGCTGGAGCCAGACCTGATATCACCAATCCGCCAACCCACAGGGATCCCCCCTCTAGTGCAGGTGCTGTCAGTACTCCATTTCTTTGCAAGTGGGTCATTTCAAACAACAGTGGCCATATCATCAGGGATGTCCCAGCCTATGTTTTCCAAGGTGTTGTCCAGAGTGTTGTCTGCCCTGCTGAAACACATGCGGAGCTACATCGTTTTCCCTGAGGTGGGGGATTTGCCTACAGTGAAGGGTGATTTCTATGCCCTTGGACATATCCCCAACATCATAGGTGCCATTGATGGGACCCATGTGGCTTTATTACCCCCCAGCAGGAGTGAACAAGTGTACAGAAACAGGAAGAGTTATCATTCTATGAATGTACAGATGGTGTGTTTGGCAGACCAGTACATCTCCCATGTTAATGCTAAGTTCCCTGGCTCAGTGCATGACGCGTACATCATGCGGAATAGCAGCATCCCTTACGTGATGGGTCAACTCCAGAGGCAACGTGTGTGGCTAATTGGTGACTCGGGTTACCCCAACCTGTCATGGCTACTGACCCCAGTGAGGAATCCCAGGACAAGGGCAGAGGAACGGTACAATGAGGCCCATGGGAGAACTAGGAGGGTGATCGAGCGGACCTTCGGCCTCCTGAAGGCCAGGTTAAGGTGCCTCCATATGACAGGTGGATCCCTATTGTACTCACCAAAGAAGGTGTGCCAGATCATCGTGGCCTGCTGTATGCTTCACAACCTGGCTTTGCGACGCCAGGTGCCTTTTCTGCAGGAGGATGGTCCAGATGGTGGTGTTGTAGCAGCTGTGGAGCCTGTGGAGAGTGAAGATGAGGAAGCCGAAGAGGACGACATAGACAACAGGAACACAGTAATACAGCAGTATTTTCAGTGACACACAGGTAAGAATCCACACCGGCATATAACATATACTTAACCACTACTACGTCTCTACTGTCTGTCCTTTTCCCCCAGTGTATGGTAACTGAGTTGTAACTTTCCCTTCCGATTTCAGAGATGTGGGCCCCACTGCGTGACATCTGCTTTGTTTCCCCATGGACTACAGCTGTGTGACAGTGGTATGTTGGCATCACAATGTAAATATGCATTTTGGCACAGTAATCTCTAATACATTTGTAATAAATCACAGCCAGACTCCAGAAGGTTTTGTGCAATGACTGTGTTTATTTCTGTGCTCTATATTGGTGGGTGGTTGCAAATCGGTGAGGGGTGATGGTGGAGGATTGTCCATGGCAGAGTCCAGACTAGTATTATCACAGGTGCATTGTCCAAATGGCTGTGGGAAGTGGAGCAGGGGCAGTTTAAGGATGGACAGGGTGACAATGTGGGTCAGTGGGATGACAATCAGGGAGGTATCCTTTGCTGGCGGGGGTCTTGGCATCTTACTCTGTCTTCTTCCTGGATCTCAGGGCCCGATTGCGGGGTGGTTCTCCTTCTGCAGGGGGTGGGGTGCTGGTGGCCTGTTGGTCCTGTGGCGGGGCCTCCTGTCCACTAGCGCCGGCAGAGGTGGTAGGCAGTTCTTGGTCCATGCTAGTGTCAGGGGCCCTTTGTGGTGCCACAGTGTCCCGCAATGTGGTGACTACCTGATTCAGAGCCCCTACAATGGTGCCCATGGCGGAACTGATGGTTCGTAGTTCCTCCCTGAACCCAAAATACTGTTCCTCCTGCAGGAGCTGGATCTCCTGAAACCTGGCCAGGACCGTCGCCATCGTCTCCTGGGAATGATGGTAGGCTCCCATGATGGGATGTTGGAGAGGGCCTCATGGAGAGTGGGTTCCCTGGGCCTGTCCCCCCCCTGTCGCACAGCAGCCCTCCCAGTTCCCCTGTTTCCCTGGGCCTCTGTCCCCTGGACCGTGTGCCCACTACCACTGCCCCCAGGTCCCTGTTGTTGTTGGGGTGGTGGGTTAACCTGGGTGCCCTGTAGTGGTGGACACACCGCTGATTGACGTGTCCTGGGGACACAGGTATGGGCCCGCTGGGTGGGTGCTGTGCTGGTGTTCCCAGAGGGGGGAAGGTCTGCTGTGGCCTGTGGCTGTCTGAGGGGAACCGACTGTCCCGAGGTCCCCGATGGGCCGGGCTGGTCATCTAGATCCAGGTCGACAGAGGTGCTGTCATCACTGTGGGCCTCTTCTGGGGGTGGAGTGGACATTTGTGGACCCTCCTGCGCAGTGACATGGCGTTCGGGTCCTGCAGAGGTATAAATGGATGGTTATTGCATCTGTATGTGCCATAGCGTGCAATGGGTGGGTGCCCGTGTACCCCAGTGCTGGCATTCCTGTGTGGGGGCTTTTGTGACGGTGGTTTGGGGGGGGGATGGGGATGTGCAGTGGGCATGCTTTGGTGATGGGTGTCCATGCTTTGTGGTCGCATGCAGGGCTTGGGGTTGGGATGGGTGGTTGTGATGGTGAGACATTTGCA